>NC_140949.1:95831755-96199255 GCF_014529385.1 Adiantum capillus-veneris | reverse complement strand
GAAAAGGAGAAATTCCGTCCCATACGAAAGGGTCTCTCTCTCTCTCTCTTGTACGTGTGGCTGCTGCACAGTGTTCGGGAAATATGTGTTTCAGCTTAATATCGTGCCATTTTCAATTTCAAAAATGCCGGTTGAGAGCAAGGGGAAAAGGAGAAACTCTGTCGCAAAATGGAGAAAAATAGTGTAAAAACCCCAACAATGTAAATTTTTAAAATTTCCTCTTGGCAAATCCAAGGAAAGGAATTTTGTATGGTTGGAAAAATGATTCTTCACCCAGACAGTGCCGCCTCGCGTTCGGCTGGTTGGGAAAAATGATTTTTCTCGAATACCCAGGCAGTGTTGCCTTGCGTCATGCCTCGCATCCCGCTTCTCTCTTGAGCTGCACGCAATCCTCTCTCTGTCAAGCTTCAACGCGATAGTGGCAGAATCAGCCGTTTGGCTCAAAGGCCATGCCACGAGGGCGCCGGATGAAGGAGTTAACGAGCGTGGCGAGGGGGGCGGAATTGCCTCCCCCATTATCTGTAGTATAGATTATTATTGGAGCCCTTTCATTGTCCCTTATGTCCAAATTTTATTTTATTCCGCGAAAAGATAGTTCATACTATGCCACTTATGTTTGTTTTTTTTAATTAAAGTTAGTAGGATCTTTGAGAATGTTAATATTAATTTAGAGACAATGAGGTACATGTGATATCCCTTTCATCTAGTTTTTTTTTAATATTAAAATTATTTAAAGTGATAGTAAAGAAAATGTTACTTTAATCATGTCTTAAAAAGATGTTAAATTGAATAGCGTCACACTGAATGAGCCTTTTCATTGTTCCTTGTTTTTAATACTTTTGAGATGTTACACTCACAAGCTTTTATTTAGTCTATTTCTACTAAAGTGGCCCTTTTCTTCGGGGACTCGGGAAAAGATAGGTTCGCTTTATCCAAAGTCCGTTCAAAATGAAAAATGGTCGGCTCAAATTTGAGCAAGAAGGTTCTCAAGTAGGTTCAAATTATGAAATTTTTATTTAAAATATGAGATTTTTAGCGTGATTATCTCTCTCATGTTTAGAGTTAGCTTGCTCATATGTGTGTGAAAAAGTTTCAAAATCGGGTCCACAAAAAATGTTTTCCGAACCCTACGTTCCTTATGTTTAGCTTTTTTACATTACTTACTATCCATTTATTTTGGCCGCCTCAAAAAAGCCCTTAGAGAACAAAGGATTTAGGAGTGCATTCATAGGAGTTAGATCTCACGAAAGAGTCTTTGCATTGCAAGGACCTCATAAAAGTTTATGTTATAACTTATTTTATTACTTTTAATGTTTATTAGAGTTAATTTTTTATGAAACATTAAAATGTTTTTCATGCATTTGTTAATAGATTTTTTTAAAAAAACCTTTCACCTTGTTCTTTAGTTGGATCTTTTTCAACATACAAGACAATATAATTATATTTTAAAATGACATGTGATTGAAGCATTCATTTATACCTACTCTCCATAACTCTCATCCCCCTTAACTTTTTATGTTAAACAAGTGATAAAATCACAAGGCCTGCCAAATTAAAAAAACTAATAAAGAACATGAAAGTGAAACAAAAAACTACTAGGATGGTAATCATATTGATCCATAGAGAAAGTGATTTACAAATTACACCATAAATGATGACCACGATGAAAGATTGAAGAGTATCAAAGTGGTGTTTTGATAGTATAAACACAAACATAATGTATGGAATCATGCCAAGCTTGATAAAAAAAAATTCTTGAGATGCAATTTTTGAAGTACTCTTTCATATGCTTTGTGTAATGGAATCATTTTATATAATTTTTCATATATATCCTTAACTTAAGGATATAAACACAAAAAATGATAGGCAATTTTGAGATTCTAACATGTCAAATGACATGAGTTTTTTTTAAAGCACATGTTTTGATAGGCAAAATAGCACTTGACAAGTCAATTTTAGGCCTTGATCTAAGGCTAGATCCCACTTTAAAATCTCTACAACTCTAAGCTTTTAAAAAAAACATAAGCATAGTGAATTGAATTAAAAAAGCACCCTTAAGCTCTACACCCTAAGCTTTAGATCCCTATGCTCTACACCCCACTTTAAAAATTCTGCATTTTTAAGCTCTAAAACGTCTTTTACAAATTAAAACTGTACATCCCTAAGGTGTAAATCCCACTTTAAAAGCTTTAAAGTTCTAAGTTAGTAAGCTCTAAACTCTAACGTCTCGGGGTGACCCTCCCCCTACCTGTGGATCCATGTAACATTTTAACTTTCTTAAATTCAAATTTTTACCTTCTAATAAAAAAAAACTCTAGTTCCTCATTGGATTAGCTTTAAAATCTCAAAAAAAAATATCTTTAAAGATTAAAGCTCTAAAGGATAAATTTCTTCCATAAAGTTTTAACCAACAAAAATGACAACTTTAGTTATTACCTAACCCTTGACCAAAAAAAAAAAAACCCGTCAATTTTAGGCCTTGATTTGAGGCTAGATCCCACTTTAAAATCTCTACATCTTTAAGTTTTTTTAAAAAACATAAGCATAGTGAATTGAATTAAAAAAACACCCTTAAGCTCTACACCCTAATCCCTATGCTCTACACCCCACTTCAAAAATTCTACATTTTTAAGCTCTAGAGCGTCTTTTATAAATTAAAACTGTAGAGCCCTAAGTTGTAAATCCCACTTTAAAAGCTTTAAAGTTCTAAGTTACCCTCCCCTTACCTGTGGATCCATGTAACATTTTCACTTTTTTTAATTCAAATTTTTACCTTGTAATAAAAAAAAACTCTAGTTCCTCATTGGATTAGCTTTAAAATCTCAAAAAAAAAAATCTTTAAAGATTAAAGCTCTAAAGGATAAATTCCTTCCATAAAGTTTTAACCAACAAAAATGACAACTTTAGTTATTACAACCCTTGACAAAAGAAAAGCGTCAATTTTAGGCCTTGATCTGAGGCTGGACCCCACTTTAAAATCTCTACATCTCTAAGATTAAAAAAACAAAACATAAGCATAGTGAATTGAATTAAAAAAGCAACCTTAAGCTCTACACCTAAGCTTTAGATCTCTATGCTCACTTTAAAAATTCTACATTTTTAAGCTCTATAGAGCGCCCTTTACAAATTAAAACTGTAGATCCTTAAATTGTAAATTCCACTTTAAAAGCTTTAAAGTTCTAAGTTAATAAGTCCTAAAACTCTAACGTCTCGGGGTGACCCTCCCCCTACCTATGGATCCATGTAACATTTTCAATTTCTTTAATTCAAATTTTTGGTGATTTCTAAGGCATTGGGCAACACAAAATCTTTTCTTTGATATACTAGTGGTCATTTCATTTTTCAAAACTCAACACTCGTAGATTTAGACACTCTTCATTTCAATGAGTGCCCACTATCTTATTTCAATCAATCAACATTTTAAGTCTATCAAAAAATACTTGAAAATACAACTCAATTTTATTCTTATTTTAGTCAGCAAAAAGAGAAGTGATCTCTATAGCCTTTGGGCAAGCCAAACATAACAACAATGACATGTGATTGAAGCACTCGTTTACACTTACTCCCCCCTTGGTTTCAAAAGGCCCCTTTGTGGTTCCTTACCCTAAGCCATAAGTGGCACACGAAAAGTGAAGGGATCAACAATGGGGGTTTAATCCATCGTTGATCGAGTTTGGTTGTTTAAAAAAAATAGGTGCCCCCAACCTCCCACTCCGCAGAGAAGCACCCTAACCAACCCAACTAGTGTGTGTCACTATAGAAGATGCACGGCCGCACATATAAAAACCTACACCTCCCTTGTTGCAGAGATCCGACGTCCCAAATTCCTTGCGCCCCGTCGATCAAATGCTTGCCATTGATCCCTCCACTGTGATCATGTGTCACTTATAGACGAGGGTTCCTCCAATTGCACTCGCCTGGGTAGCTTCAACAATGGCGTCTCTTTGGATGGGGGCCCCGTCGATGAGAGCTGTCTGGAGAATCAAGATGGGCACGGGGTTGGAGTTGCAGATGCTGACATCGTAGCTGGCATTGGAGAGGGATCTTTGGCATCCAAGACAGGGCGAGCCATGGGAGGGGGTCTGCCAGCTGTCTCCTCCTTCTCCGTCAGCACTGCTTGGGGGCCCAGTTAATGGTTTATTTTTGTCTCCAGGGGAGACCTTCCCTCCCTCTTCCCACGGGGAAGGCAAGGAAGGTCAGTTCTTGTGCGTAGCTAGTTGGCATGGAATACTGTGGTGACTTCGAGGTGTGGCTCCAAGTTGTTGTTCTTGTGAGGTGAGACTCCGACGATGGTTCGAGTGGTGGTTCTCGTATGGGATCGGCTCTTCTTGTACGGGCTGGCTGTGGTACCCTATTCTCCGGTTGGTGATGTTCGTTCTTCTTGGTTATGGTAGACTCCTTGAGGCAAGCTCGGCTGGTGTGGCAGACTCGGTAGGCTTTGTGGTAGCTTGAGGATGTTGCAACTTTATGGTTGTAGTTGTTCGGTTTTGTTTTGGTGTACGGGTTAGGGTCTTCCCTGTAAGAATCCCGTATTTTATGAACGGTTTGTAGGTTCTGCTGTTTTTGTTTCTCGAGGCATGCTCGACCTGTTGGGCACCTTGAGTCTGCTTGTATAGGTTGTTTGGGTTGTATCTTTGAACGGTCTGTCTTCCGAGGCCATGGCTTCCTTTGAGCATGGTGCTTTTGTACCTTTTTTCCTAATATTCTTCCTTGGAGATTTTGCTCTTTATGGTTGTGGTACTCCTTGAGGCAAGCTCGGCTAGTGTGGCAGACTTGGTAGGCTTGGTGGTAGCTTGAGGATGTTGCAGCTTTATGGTTGTAGTTGTTTGATTCTGTTTTGGTGTACAGGTTAGGGCCTTCCCTATAAAAAGCCCGTATTTGTAGGTTCTGCTGTTTCTGTTTCTCGAGGCATGCTCGACCTGTTGGGCACCTTTAGTCTGCTTGTATAGGTTGTTTGGGTTGTCTCTTTGAATGGTCTGTCTTCCATGGCCATGGCTCGGTTTGAGCATGGTGCTTTTGTAGTTTTTTTTCTTAATATAATTACACGCTCTCTATGAGAGAGTTTTGCAAAAAAAAACATATTCTCTCTCTCTCACACGCACACACGCACACACACACACACACACACACACACACACAAATAGGATGCACAGCAAAGGACAACAGATTTAAATTAAGAAATTGAATATTTTTGAGTGAAATAAAGTAGCCATTGATGTGTGACCAGTCCACTCATCGCTTCAATTTATAATCATCCTTGCGCTCAATTTTGGGGAGGTAACTAGATTATTGTTAACATCCTCCCAGGTGTGCCCTCTCTACTATGAAGCAAAAGCCCTTGCAATGTTGGGAATGTTGTAGACCATCGTGGCCTTAAGGGGTTTTAGCACTGAGTGTTATGATTTACCTACTCAAAAGAGATTGCACAATGGAATCACGTTAGTGAGAACCATTCTTGTCGTTATTCAAAACGATTGTGGGCTTCTTTAAGCCATAGAAAATAGTTCGCTGTCTAGTACTGTTTGTATAGAAAGCGATTCTAATAGAATCAAATGGTAACATATCTTTTTCAAAAGCCCTTCTTCTTCCACAAAATTGACTAAGAAAGAAAGCTTTAGAGTTGCTTTAAAAAAAAAACAAGTGAAAGGGTCAAGTAGGTCCTCCCAATTTTGCTTGAGGGTTTATTAATTGGAATCTCAAAAGATCCCTTGAGTTGAGCCAAAGAGTAAAAGGTAAGCTTTGGCAGCTGGCACGCGAGCATAAAGGGGATGATGGAGGTGTCGCGCGAAGTTGGGGATCTATTTTGCATGCGAAAACAGAGATAGTGCCACCTGGTTGTTGGTTATACACGGTGCATAGGGATCAAAGGCGGCTAGATCTCCATCTCTCTCTCTCTCTCTCTCTCTCTCTCTCTCTCTCTCTCTCTGTCTCTCTCGTTCTCGTTTTCACTTTGCAGGTGTCTTGTCTCTTTGCATTGCACGACAGAAAGTTGCAGTGGGAGGTGCGATGAGCAAGATGTGAGTGTGATGGTTGCGTAGAGCAATATGTGGGCAATTGATAGGATGAAGGCAGGGAGAGAGTAGCGAATATGGAAGAAGTTGATGACTTGAGGGCTCGGAAGAACTTGGGGGCAACACCATAGCAAGAGTTGCAGGGGAATATGGACAATAAGGATCAAGGTGACGATGCTTGTGCCATGGCATTGGCAAAGGATGGAACAGCAGGCTGAGGCCAACGTGTTTGCTGCGATGGTGTAGCTTGGAGTAGGTGATAAGCTTTCCATTAAAGCTTGAGAAGGAGGGGGAGAGAGAGAGAGAGAGAGAGAGAGAGAGAGAGAGAGAGAGAGAGAGAGAGAGAGAGAGAGAGAGAGAGTCTTCTTGCTTCACACTTGAGCTAGTGTGAGCGTGTGTGGAATAATGACTTGAGAAAATCAGCCCCCTCTCTCTCTTGGTCGACCCCTTATGCTATTTCCTCTTCTTGACACCCCATTGGACCTCTCCAGGCTTAGCCAATAGGATTTAAGGAGCTTAAGTGATAGCCTTCTGACATGTGTCCCCGTTTCCCCTTTTGTGAGACCTTTAGGTAATTAATTAATGTAGCTAAACTCTCATTGACCCCTTTTTCTTCTGGCCAATAGGAATCAGGCAAGCCATTCAGCTGCTGAATGCTCATTGGACCCCTTGGGAGACTGTCCAATAGTCTTCTAGAGAGCTTAATTCTTATTGGTTCTTTTATTAAGTGTTTTTAAATTAATTAAACTAGATTTACATCTAGCCTAATTCTCATTGGTCCACCTCCACGGCCATCCAATAGGATTTGAGTACACCTTGTGGGCATCTGGGCTAGGGAGCTGACATGTGTCTCTCATTCCCTTTGTGTAAAGGAACTTGTGAGTGTGTGTGTGTGTTTTTTTTCTCTCTCATCCCCTACTTCTAGGGCTCGCCCCCTTCTTTGTAGGATTAATGAAGAATTTTTTGGTACACACACAAAGCATCCAATTTCCCTAGTGATGACCTTTGGACACAACCTTTGAATTTTGGAACCTTAGCATTTTGGAAGTCTTAATTGGTTGAACCCTAGGGTCTTTAAATCCCATTGGTGCACATTGCTCTTTTGCAGATGCCCCCCCCCCTTTGCATCCCTATTTTCCCTCCTTTGCATCCCTAATGTGGCCGGTCTGCCAGCTTAACCAATATTCTAGCTTTTTCTCCCCTGGCACTTCCCCATATTAAATAATCAGTTTAACATGAGAAAATCATTTAGGAGAATTAGATATTAGTTATCATGACATTGTGGGCATTGTGCTACTATGTAGCGGTGCTTTACTCTCACAAATGAAGTCCAAGGTGTATTTTTTGGTGGGACAGGCATAGTAACCATAGATTCTTTGAGGGAAAGATGAGATAGATTCTTTCAGGGAAAGATGAGATAAATTTGGGAATGTGAAACTATTGCTTGTGGGTTCAGAGGGTATCCAGACTCTAGGCAAAACAACATATGAAGGATCGATGGGACTCACTGAGGGAGTCTCCATTTGTGATAGGGTTGGTCGTTTGGCCTTTCCATATCCGAGAATCTCATCGGACCCGTCGAAGAAATGTTAATTACCTAGTCTTGCCTCCCTAATTGGACGGCACCAGGGATGATGTCACAGATCATCCGTTGCTACTCCTCTAAACTTGTGACCCCAAATGTGGATTGTACCACCTCGAACCACCCCACATGGTATGTGCAGCCTATGTACATGCCGGTCAATGTCTCAGTTTGTAGGTCATACTCCCAATATTTTGTAAGAAATATCCCCTCTAAGCTTGGCATGTTGGAGGTTCCCCTTGAACTGGAAGCATTATGGCTCATCATCACCTAACCCTCCGTGACTGTTATCTTGGGAGAACTCGGTTGCTTGACTGACATGGTTGTTGTCATAGGGGTCTTTGCTTTCATGGATTTGATTTGTTCTAGCATTCATATGTTCTTAATTTCCCTATCCCTCATTGCTTGCATATATCATTCGATCTCTTGCTCTTCGGCGGCAAGACTCCTACCATTAGGTAGTAGAACCTTAGGGGGTGATGGCTCGGAAGGGTCTTTAATAAATGGAGTAGGTAGGATGTCAACATGGGAACCCTTTGGGAGTACATAATCTACATGAGATGTGAAAGGTGAATCTACCTCCCCATTGCCCTCGTTCAATTCACTACTTGTGGGCTCTGAACGGGTAGCTTGACTAAAGGTCTCTTTTAAACGGATAAACAACATAGACCCGTGTCGTGGGGCAAAGGCATGCATGTCTTGACTTGACATTTCACGGTTCTGTGTAGGACATCCCTCCATGATGTCGTAGTCATAGGAAGATTCACTAGATGCAATATGAGGGGCTTGAGTTGCACTACCTTGGGTTCCAACCGAAAGCCCGTAACCTAATCGGTGGATAATGGGTTCTCGTGCAATTTGAGGCACTCTCTAATGGATCAAACTCTATCACTTGTTCAGAGTGCAAATACATGTGAGGCACGTATCCCAAAAGTGTTAAGTGATGAGTACTCTAAGAGGTCTCACCACTAGAGACTTTGGTTGTTTTACTTGGTTTTGTTTGTTTTGTATTTTTGTTTTGTTTTTTTAAAACCCCTTTTTATATGCGTGAGACGAAATAGGTCATCTGATAGCTCAAAACAAGATTATCGTTCAAAGGAATTTGGCGTGCTTAAAGCACACAATTCGGCTACCGAAAACTCTCATGACCCCCAAAATGGTCGAATTCTAGTTGGACGTGTAGGCAAAAGGAAAAGATTCCAAGAAAGTTAGTGGAAGGAAAGGGTGAAGCTTTAATCCCACATGCTTCCTTTTGACCTTTAGACTTGGGATATATATATAGTATGAGGTACTCGATTCCTTCATTTGAAAGGAAGCTATGGAGGTCTCCTCTTCCTGTGTATATATATATATATATATATATAAAAGATCGAGACCGAGGCTGGGGTTGGGGGAATGATCCCGATCCCGATCATTCTTTTAGTGAACGATTTATATTTATTTTAAAAAAAAACTGTCTAGGCATGTTTTCTCTTTTTCTTTTTCCTGTTTTGTTCAGAAATGTAGATTTTTAAAATTTTAGTTTTATAGGAATGTAGATTTATAGAAATGCAACAAAAATTTAGATTTGCAAATATACTGCCTAGACACACAGATTTAAAGAAAGAACTGTTTGGACAAAAGATTAAAAATACAAGTGTAAAACATAAATCTGCAAAAACAAACACACACACACACACACACACACACACACACACACACTCTTCCCCACCTTTCTCTGTAAACAAAGGAAATATTAACCTCAGCAATGCAGTTTGCAAGCTACAGGTGGAGCCTGGCGCAGAGCATTTCCCCGACAACGACGCCAAAAATGTCTACTACTAGGGACTTGCTATGTGCCATGTGCAAGCCGCATGTCTACTACTAGGGACTTGCTATGTGCCATGTGCGAGCCGCATGGCTACAAGCACACAACCTAAAAGATGCAAACAAGCTCTATGTCTACAGGGCGGTGTCTCACTCACCTCCTACAGGGATGCCACCGAGGAAAGAAGAAGCTATTGCGTTGCCACTCGTCCTTCTTCATGTTTCCATGCTCGTTGATGCTCGGTCGCTCTCTCTCTCTCTCTCTCTCTCTCACACACACACACACACACACACACACACACACACACACACACACACACACACACACACACACACACACACAAACAAGCAAGAAGAGGTGAAGCAAGAGCAAAGCTTGCATGTTGAGAATGTTTGAAAACCCTACTTTACAACTTTATCTAGGGCTTGCCGTTCTTTTCACATACGGGTGCCCACATTTTTTCAGTCAGTGCTAAATGGGTCTGGTGCGTCTTTCATCGGCGATCACCAGCCGTTTACTATAAACCTCTTGGATCGACAAGCCCGGCCCAATGACTAAACATATGCATTAAAGAATAATGGCGGCATCATGGGTTAACAAACAACAACGTGTGCACAGATCTCAAGGGCATGTTTTGTAGTAAATAAGCTTGCAATTGAGAGTCAGCCAAGAGCCAAACAATAGTTGTAGCTAGTCAAAGATGGAATTGGGAATTGAAAGGGTGGGCTTCGATTGGCTAATTGCGAGCCAACTTTTGAAGGAGATCATGGATGGGAGTGAAACAGAATCTGCACCTGGGTTGCTTAATGATCAAGAGAGCTTTGAGAGCTCTTTGAGAGATCCAGCCCTATTGTATTCTAATTTGGGAATCAAACAATAGCCCCGTCTGCTCTGTCTCAAGCCTTTTGATGTGTGCATCAAGGGTAGCATGAGTTTGAGTTTGCTAGCACGATTGAGCGAAGTCCGAGCTTGAGCATGTGAGTGTGATTGAAGGCATCTCCTGAGACTTGCCGTAAACCCTTCTTCTTCTTAGAACACGTCATATTGCACATGCTCACCACAATAGGGGAAAATACATGTGTTGATTGCCTTGTCTCACACTAAGGATGGGTAGCCATCGTGCCTCAACCAATTTTTAGAAGCCTTGACTTTAGCCATGGCGTTTTTCAAATAAAGTGGTTGACAATCCAATCTTAAAGAAATGAGCTTATGTATTTTGAAGCTCTGAAAAGCTAGGGAGAGAAAAAGAGTTGTAACCTAATCTAAATGTAATTTATCATGCGAGATAAGAATGATAGGTAACAAAATTCTCATGCAATTGAAGATGACGCCTATGATCAATAGATTAGACTAGGAGGTGCTAGCCTCCTAGATTAGACTAGGAGGTGCTAGCCTTCTTGAGGCTCTTTACCACATGTAAATATTAGTGTCAAGGTGGATAGAGGTTAGTGGCATTCATGTTAGCTAATGCAAGTGAGGCGGCCCGGGGCGGGCAACAAGAAGAGTGGCTTCCAAGCACCCTTCTAGGCTCCCGTGCTGCTCAATTGGGTTGGGGTTGGAAAAAACAAAAAACACACACACAAACCCACAACCTAACCCTACACATTAAATTTGGGGCACCACCTAGTTTTGGATGCGAACTAGGACGCGTATATATATATATATATATATATATATATATATATATATATATATATATATATATATATATATATATATAGCGAGTGAGAGAGAGAGAGAGAGAGAGAGAGAGAACGCGGATATATACGTGAGGAAGAGAGATAAGAGGGAAGGGGGTGCTTGTTGCACTAATACCTTCTTACAAATCAGTCACGACCAATCAAAGTGAGAGTAGCATTTGTCAATATAGCTTGAGTAATTTACACCCCAACACATCAAAAGACAAGCCACCCCAATCACTGTCTTAAGGCCAGGGGTGTCCTCTTGACCTTGTCTCCCTCTTACAGCATGTGGGATTTATAGATAAATTAATAACAACACCCGGAGACAAGCTATCAAGAACTTAAGTAAAACACCAAGACACTTACACATCATTGTTGTCCATGACTTCATGTTGGAAGAGAGACAAAGTAGCCATGCTTAGTCCAACCCTCCTTGATTCAGCAAATGTTGGGCTTACAGTTGTAGGAGAAATATAGGCTTCCTAATCTCAATTAAATGATCACTCTCTCTTACAATGGCATAGATCTCCCTTGCCAAACCTAATACAACACATACGTGTGCATAAGCCACTGAGATTCGACTCAAGAGCTCCTTATCAAGAAATTGAGCTTGGCTTCTAAAGCTATAGCATAGTGCTCTTGCTTACGGCTTCCCCCTCTTTTGTGCTAGCTACACCCTCCTTTTATAGCAATTTTGAGGGCTCGAATTACTCCTCTAACCATGGTTGGGTTAGATTTTCAGCATTTTATCTTTTTTTCTTCTTGGAATTATCAAGAAGTTGGTGGGGATAGATGAAGAAAAGAGAGAGGAGAGAAATGAAGGTGATAGGAATTTTCATAGTGGGTTAGTGTTAATAGATGTCTAGCAAATTAGTATTTTTTATTAATTTACAAAGGGAATTTTATATTTACAATGGCAGTATCCATGCACAATACAAATAAGAAAGATAAATGCTTAAGAGGTAAGAAAAGATGGATTTCTTACAATATTGATGCTCCAACTGTCTTGAGTAGGGCCAATTTGACGCTTGTTGACGGTCCACTAGCTTTTATGGAACATCTTTTCTCCACCCTTGACCTTCCTTGGGAGCCAAGGTAATTGAAGATGAGTAATCAATCACCATGATGTTGTTCTTCAAGAGAAGAGGTTGAATTTTGTGGTTTTTTAATTAGATAGGGGTAATTTAGAGGAGGAAAATAAGACTAGGTGGTCAATTTTGGAATGGAAGTGTGTGTAGGAGGCATGAGTTCACCATGGTTTCTCTTATTCTTCAAGGTTGAGGAGAAGGTGAGTAGGGTGCAGAGAGGAGAGGTGAGAGAGATGGTGATGATGAGTGGAGAAGTGTGTGTGAAAGAGGAAAATGATAAAGTGGAAGAGGGAGTGTGGCTGCATGGCATGGGCAGACTGAGGTCCACCAATTAAATCATAGCTACAACTCTTGTTTTTATCACCTTTTCAAATTTAGAGAGCAAGTGATCTTTAAAAATTTTGCAAAACCGACTGTCTTTTTTCACTACACAAAGTTCTTGTGGGCTCCCTCTTTGGATGATTCTTTTGAATGCTTCAAAGAGTGAGCCCTCCATAATGCATACATGCATGCCACATATCCTTGACCTTATTTTGTGGGTTTATGATTGAAGATATTGCTGAGCTCATGATATAACTAAATAATGCAACTAAGAAAATCAAATATTGAGGGGTCTAAAAAATATGTACATGTCAAAACATAAATAATATAGGTGAAAAATATAAAGGGCTCAACTTTAAAAGTAAATCTCTCTCATTATGAGCCTACCATAAAAAGATGAATATTTTTGGTGTTCTAATTTATGAGAGTAAAAGAGAATAATTGTAGGAAGGAAAATATCAAAATAATAAAAATATATACATACAAATAAAACTAGTTTTTTTATATTTGTGTTGGGGTGGAGTTACACCAAAAATTAGAGAAGCTTGTATGAAATTATTTCTATATGAAATAAAGAGTATGCAAAATGGTAAGAAAAATTGTGGTAATGGTGAGTCAATATACATAGCATACATGGGCAAATAACACACACTTAGGTAGAAATAAATACCAAAATAATAATTAAAAATCCTTATATTTAGGCTCTATATACAATGAAATATTTACACATAAATGGGCCATAATATATTGAATTTTATTTATTTATTTATTTCAACTAATCTAATGACTAGCTAGATAAGGATTTTAAGGAGATATAAGAAAAGTCCCCTAACTCACACACGCCTATGTACAAGGAAATGGTAAGGATAGCCATAGTGCTTGGGTGATTTTGGTAGGGTGAGGTAGCTCACTATGGAAATTTGGATAGCCAAAAAATGGCTATCATTAGCCCTCCCCCAGGATGATGGTATATTCATGTACCATCATAAAGCATCTTTTCCAAAGAGAGTGCTTCTGAGTCCTTGACAAGATTTTCATTGTTTGGCCCCTTGGCATTTTGGCTTGAGTTACACCCGCGCTTTATGCACCAAAATTTACATGAGATAGTTGTCTTTGATCTTTGTTAGATCCTTTGGTAAAAGGCGACTCAAATAGGGCTTCAGGCGATACCCGTTTACCTTTGTGGAGTGCTCTTTACTATTTAAGTCTATAAGCTGATAGTAACTTGAATTGAAAGCCTTCTTGACTATGTATGGCCCTTCCATCTAGTTTCAAACTTGGCATCAAAACGATTATCAAGTTGATTGCCATACCTTAGCACAAGATCTCCTTCATTGATGTCTTTGTCCTTCAGTTTCTTGTCAAGCTTCTCCTTCGCTTGTGTAGATTTCCTCTTGTAGAACTCATAGGCTGCTTCTCTTTTCCACTCAAGCTCCAATAATGTAAGAAATTGATCCACCCATACATCTTGATTATCTTGTGCATCTCTGCTATGAAGCCGCATTGTTGGAATGTGGAGCTCGATAGGCTGCAAAGCCTCTTGACCGTAGACCAAGTGTAATGGTGTGAGCTCCGTGGCCTCCCTATACGTGGTTTGATATGCCCACATTGCTCCATCCAAGAATTCATCCCACAACTTTGTCTTGTTTTTCACCATTTTTTTGATGATGGCTGCAATGACACCATTAGCTTTTTCTACCAAACCATTTGACTGGGGATAGTAGGGTGTACTGTGACGATGTAGAATGTGAAGCTCTTCATAGACTTCTATGAGCAAGCCCTTTCTAAACCTTGGATCATTATCAAAAAAAATCTCCAAAGGTGTACCAAATCTACAACAAATATGAGTGTAGACAAATTTGCTCACTTTCTATTAGTTGTGGCTAACACAGGTTACATTAAATATGCATCAAGCGGGAGATATGCTATGGATGTCACAATATTTCCCACTCACTTTGTATAAGTCTTGGGCTCACTTGGAGTTCCAAAGTTGTATGTGCTAGTTAGAGGGATCAAGCTTAAACCCATAGTAGAAGGGATTGTGGTGAAAGCCTTTAAGAAGAAGCCTTTATGCAAGGAGGCTTCATTCTTGAGTATCCACTCTTGAGGATCCACTTTTGAGAGCTCTCTCTCTCTTGAGTGTTCACTCTATGGCCTAGCCTTGAGCTTAATGTCTATGCTTGAGAGGCTAGTGCTAACCATTGTAATTAGAGTAAGCTCTTCTTGAATAATTTAGTTCATATTTTTTCATTAGTCTACTTCTTCTCTACATTTCATATGTCATGGAGTAGTATTACACTCTCATTATTCTAGATTTGAGAGAAGTATGTACTTCTTGCTACTAACCACTCCTATTCTTCTACAAGCATTTGATTTGTGATATTTAGCATCACTAATTAGTTTGATTGAGTTGGGTCTTAATCTTGTAATTAGTGTGTGTGCCCTATTGTTTCCTTGTGTGTAGATAGGTTTTATGAAACTCTAGCACCATCCACCTCGTGTGTGTAGCTATTGATGAAGTGACGTGATTGACATGTGGTAATTAGTGTGTGCTTATCATTAGTCTGTTTGGGGTTTCTAGTCTATGGTAAGTTGGACTTCGGTGGACTTGATGTGTGTAGGAGTTGATTGACTAGTGATTAGAGTAGGTTTAGATTTAGTCTTGCCATGGCTAATCTCTACTTGCATTGGAGAGGTGATCTCTTGAATCCTCTATTTCTAGTCATCCAATGCTCGTACTTACATGCCCTAGCCGGGTTGCCGATCCACGGATTTGATAATTTTGTGTGGGTTACGATTAGGTCATGCTATAACGCCTCCCAACATTGTCCTCTCATTTACCTTTGGCACACTTTATGCTTCCACCCACCTAGTCATATAGTCTACAGCTACTCGAATGTAGAGTTTACCAGTTTTTGTCCTAGGTAGAGGATCCATAGCATCAATGCCCCACTTTTCAAAGGGTCCATTTGCAAGCACGATTTGCCTTGGACCATAAACCAATCTTCTATTTCCATTTACCTGACAATTGTGACAAATTTTACACCAATGTTGGACATCCACATGTAAACTTGGCCAAGCATCTTCACAGTTAACTCTTGGGCAAAATGACCACCACATGCCTCTTCATGAAAATCTTTTAGAATGGTTGGAATCTCCTCAATGGTTAGTAGTCTTTTGCACACTTGATCCTTCCCTCTTTGATAGAGGGATCCTTCTAGGAAGAGATACACACTTGCCTTCTTCATGAGTCTCCTCTTCTAAGCTTTTTTGAAGTCTTGTGAAAACTCACCCTCCAAAATGTAGCCAATAATGGGAGCCAATGACTTCAATCCCTGATACCTCGATTGCTTGACCGCTGTTGCCATCATGATGACCTGCACTTCTTTCTCAACACCTACAACTGCTTGTTGTGCAAGTAAATTGGCATCTTCATTTTGTTTCCTAGGAATATGATATAGTTGCCTCTCCTCAAATTGATTGAATAGCCTACCGATGGCATGAACCTTGGCTCTTAGTCTTTCGTGTTTGCATGCCCAAATACCTAAAATCTACTTCACAATGATAAGTGCATCCTCTTTTACTATGAAAACATTGTATACCTTGGCCAATTCACATTTTTAAACCATGAAGTAGTGTGTTGTATTCTGCTTCACTGTTGCTAGTTGAACTTGGTAGATTGACCTTCTCTTTCATGACCACCTCTCCTCTTGGGTTGAGCAACACTAGCCCTCACCCTGCTTTTCCTATGGCTTGTCAAAAAGCTCCATCAAAGAACAAGGTAAATGGTGGCAATGGTAGGGTCTTTACTTCAGGCACCTTAATCTCCTTCTCATGTACCCTATAAGTGAGAATCCCTACCAATTGTGCACGCACACTATCTTCTACCTTGAAAGAGTATTGAAACTCTTGCAACTCCATAATCCACTTTGAGACCCTAGTACTAAGATTCATTTGAGATGACACCCAAGGGAACAAATTTTTTGTAGCGAGAATTACAAAAAGTTTTAATAGCAAGTAGGATCTAAACTTTCTCACCGCAAACATGAGAGAAAGCATCATGAGTTCCACCTTTGTGTAGCCTCTCTCTAAGGCATTTATGAACCTACTAGCAAAGTAGATGGGTCGCATCCCGGTACTGTGGGGATCTTGTTGTAATAAAACTGCACCAATTGTTTCCTTCCGAACACTAGAGCTAATAAAGAATGTGTACTCCCAACAAGAAGGCATGAGTGTTGGTAATTCTGACAGAATGACTTTACTGTTACAAAAGTAGTCTTCAAGCTCATCAGACCAGACAAACTCAATTTGTTGTGTCAACTTTTGCAAAGGGTGAAGTAACTTTGAGGCTAAGTGAATGAAGCGTGACATATACTTCACCTTTTGAATGAATGATATGACCTCCCTAAGACTCTTGGGTGATGGTAACTCAATAAGAGCCTTTGACTTTGAAGGATCCACCTCAATGCCATTATAGGAAACCTTGTGATCGAGCAAGATCACTTCATCCTCATCTATGTGACATTTGTCGAGAATGAGCTGACCTCCCATGTCGTAGAGTTTTTTCAAACCCTCTTCTACCTTTTGTAGATGCAATGATTTTGAACTATAAATGTAAAAATCATTCAAAAAAACCTAATGGAATTTCCAAAGAATGCTTGATACACCATGTTCATGAAGCATTTGAAAGTTGCAGGATCATTTGTCAAGCCAAACGGCATGACTCTAAAAGCACAACAACCCCAAGGAGTGATGAAGGTTGTTTTCAACTGATCCTCCAATGTGATACCTATTTGAAAGTAACCAGAGTATACATCACACACAATGTACTTCTCATGACCAGCTACATCATTTAGTATCCCATCCTGAAATGGGAGGGGAAAGTGATCTCTTTTTATTGCCTCATTTAGTGGGACGGTAATCCACACCCTCCACTTGCCGTTCTTCTTAACACTAGGTTGGTAACCTAACAGGACATAAAAGTGTCCTTTCAGGGTTTTGAAAAAAACCTCCAAAACCATAGTAGATCCACTCATTTTGTAAAATCCTTTCATGAGGTTATAGTTCAAGGCCTATTACACATGGAAAAAATAAGAAACTTGTAAAATTTCTCATCTTTTGGTCACACCAAGCCTCCAAAGTTGATGGACCTGTACATTTTCGTCAAAACAATCATTTCTTACGTTTTGTTGCATAAAAATAAGATTAGGGATTTTTGTAGGACTTGAGATAAATTCTCAGCTAACTTCAATGGGTTAGTGATCAGAACATATGATTGCTTCTCACTCAATATATTTTTTTTTTGCCAAAAGAAATAGGCACAAAAAAGTTAAAGTTGTACGATTCTGCAAACCTATCATCCAAGTTTCTGTAGCCACACTCAATACAAATAATATATGCATGTTTTCTTAGTTCCCTATTGTCCTTTAGGCTCATAAGGAGCCATGGATCATGTCAAAAGAATAATACATCTCTTACCAAGGGGAATCTTGGGGACAAAGATGAAGTGCTAAATACAACAAACATGAAAAAACTGGGTTCAACATTATGAGTTGTAGAATCCCATAGAAACTATTCAATATCTAGCCAAATTTGATCCTTATGACTAGATATGGTTACTACCTACAAAATGCATGTAGTTGTCACAAGAAACTAACAATATTGAAAAAAATATACTTGATATAATAGAATGTTTTGTTTTCTTCTATAATTGAAAAAATCAATCATCGTTGTCTACTATGAAAAATAGGGTATTAGGTGCCCCAAAACTCAAGGAATATTAGCTTTATGTTACAATAAGCGACATAGAAAATCAAAAATGCATTTGGATATTGAGGCGGTCCGGGGGGGCAACAAGAAGAGCAACCTCTAGACACCCTTCAAGGCTCCCGTGCTGCTCAATGGGGCTGGGACACAACACAACACAAACCAAAACAACAAACCCACAGCCAAATCCCAACTACACAAGGGGCACCACCTAGTTTAAGAGCGAACTAGGACGCAAAAGAGGAGAATCGTTAGAGCAACCCACAAACAAGCAATGAATTTACACTAACCCTAACACCAATGGAACACTCTCACACACTAAAACACGAGAGAGAGAGAGAGAGAGAGAGAGAGAGAGAGAGAGAGAGAGAGAGAGAGATGGTGTACAACTTAGCTTCAACTTTATATTTTGCACAAAAAGGAACTTAGAGCTTGCGAAATCAAGTGACAAGATTTGGTTATAGCATCACTAGCACATTGTCTTAGGGTTATGGGAGCCCTCTCACCATCCACCCTCTTACAATGGTAGCCAAACAATAGCCAATGAATCACAAGCAACAAAACAACAACCTTCAATGAAACAAGTCACCTTATGAAGCTGAATGAGTTTGCCAAGCCAAATTGGAGGAGAAGCGTGAGCCTTTGGACATGAATTGCACCCAAAACTACCAATTCATTGATGTTGGGGTAGATACAACAATGGTAGGAAGAATATCTTCTACTCGCACTCACTCAAACTAGCTCAAGCTTTTCTATGCACCAAGGTGATGGTGTATAGAAAGCTTACTCTCTCTTTACAACCAAGGTAGAACTGGCGTGTGGTACGCTCAATCTAGTGTGCAATGGTATAGTGATGTCTTTTACAAGGAGGAATGGGTTCTATTTATAGGTTTTAGAAGCCTTGATTAGGATTAAGCCTAATCAATTTTATTAGGAAAGATCAAGGATTATGAATTTTTATGAATTTCAAATGAGAATGGGGTCTCTCTTTTCCCTTGAGTCACATGGATGTGGGCTCAAGTAAGAGAATTATTGATGTGGTGAAAGGAGAGAAACTTCCATGGGAGTGAGTGAATTTGTTTTACTTGTGCGGTTGCCTACTCCATATGTTGATAGTGTGGGTGCATTTTTACAAGAGAAGTTAGTTGTTAGTGGTAATAATCACTAGAATTGTTAGTGATACATTTACAATGGGTAGGATGAGTTGATTTGATGAAGGAAGAGGGGTGAATTAAAAGAGAATCATTGAGATGGTGAAGCTTTGAAGAAGCTTGAACTCACCCTTGTGTAGATTGTGGAAAAAATGACTGCTGGTCTTCTTCTTCTTCTTCACTTCTTTACGCCGTCGCCACGGTTGACCACCACGATGAAAAGAGGATTTGTTGATGAAAAATCCTTAATTTGCAGAAGTTATCATGGTTAATATGCTGAATTTTAGATATTTTTATGAGAGGTAAATGAAATTGTAACATAGAAGCAATAGAGAGAGACATGGAGAGGGTGTATGTATGTAGAGGTTCATAAAAGAACTATAGGGATGAGAGAGAAGGGTAATGGTGAAGAGGGTGGGATAAGCCATGGAAATTGCAGGTTTGAGTGAGGGAAGGAGAGGGAGGGATGTGTAAGAGTGAGTAGGTATGTGGAAGGGTGAGAGAAGACTAAGGGCTACTTGTGAGAAAAGTGGGCAGACTGTGGTCCACTCAGAAAATCAGCTCACCGCTGGTAGCTCCAAAAATCATGAAAAAATTTGAGGTGATTAATCATTCAGAGCGTGGGCTACATTTTCTCTTTTGACCACCGCTCCAAATTCGGAGTGAAGATAGGTGCCAAAATTCTCACCAAAAAGCCTGTTTTTATGCCTGCAAAAGTCTTTTAGTGGCCCCCTCCTTTGTTGAATTTGTACAATGCATCCAAGAGTGAGCCCCTCCTTTGTCATATTATAATACAAAGCATCCAAGTTGCTCTTGACCCATGCATGGAGGAGGATTATTGGTGAATAAAGAAATATATACATGGTGGGACTAGTGTATAGACTATTCATGGACTTTAGCTCAATGAGCACATGGTGTTAGAACAATGAGTAAAAATAATAATAAAAATATGGAGGAGTTATGGATATGGAAAGATATTGGAATCATATGATATGGTCCCTCCTTGAATTATTTTGGGTGAAAGAGGAAAAGGTATGCAAGTAAATAATATAATAAACGTAACCAATGAGTAGAAATCAATTTTTTGTTTTCACGAGGGTGAGGGTGAAAATGTGAGAGTGATTTGTATAAAGGAAAAATATGAGGTTAGAGTATGTACATATTGGCAAAAAATATAATCATGGTGTAAGAGGATGAAAGAAGGAATACATAGGTTTAATAAAACACACACCAAAGTAGAAATACCTGAATAAAATACCAAAATAATTATAAAAAATCCCTATATAGGCCATATATACAATGAAATACTTACACACAAAGAGGCCATAATATACTTTTATTTTTTTATTTTTTTTGGCTCAACTAGCCCAGTGACTAGCTAGCTAAGGGTTTTTAAGAAGATATGGGAAAAGCCCCCCAACTCACACACGCCTATGTACAGTGAAATGGTAGGGATAGCCGTAGCGTTTGGGTGAATTTGGTAGGGTGGAGTAACTTACTATGGCAATTATGGAGAGCCGAAAAATGGCTATCAATATCATGAAAGCCACCAAAAAAATCATAGAAGAGCTAAAATTGGCTAAAAAACAGGATTTGACAATTTTTGTAATTTGGTCATAACTTACAACTTTAACATTTATTTCTCCCTAGGAGCATCAGGACATGTTGAGGACTACTAAAGATAGTTCTCTAGCATTATAGACCTCACAAATATGAATTCTGGAGTGGTATAGTTGCAAAAAGTTGAAAAAAGCCAAAAACAAGACCCGTTTTTTCACACAGTTTAGGTTGTGAAATGTTGTGCAAGGACAAGGTTAAAGATGGAATTGATATTCTAAAAAAATGTCGAGTTTTTTTCAGCTCACGAGACAACTTTCTAGACAGATAGCACCTCAAAATCCATTTTGAAACTCTTGACATAATTCAAGGAAAATGGTCACTTAACGGACATAAAAGTGTCCCAGGACATAAAAGTGTCCCATTACCAACCTAGTGTTAAGAGTGACAACAATGGGAGAGAGCCACTCTGAATTCTCCACTGGATAAATAAAATCTGCTGCTAGAATCTTTCTTACCTCCTTGAGTAAATCATGCTCCTTGATTACTCCTAGCCTTTGTAGCTTTTGAGCCTGAGGTGTGGCCTCTTGCTTCTGTTGAACATCATCTACTCCACACATGTCGGTGTAATCTTTAGCAAAAAGCCTAGGAAATTTCATTAACACACCTTTAAACTCCTCTCTTTCATCCTTTTGTAAGTGTTGTTGATAGCATCCCTTCGTCTTGCACACCTTCGTTCTCTTGAGGACCTACCTCTTCCCAGCCTGGGCAAGAGATCTCTTGGTTGCTTGGCTTTAACCTTGCCCCCATGACTTTGATGGAAGACTCCTCTTTCGTAGTGCTAGCGCTACCTTCTTCTTCTGAAGTGCTATCAATCCAGTCTTCCTCCGTCTCACTTTGCGATGATTCTTCATGGAGCTCCTCTTGACGTTGATCTTTCATGTCAAAGACAACCTTCTTATGATTGTCATTCCTGAAGATCAACTTTCCACTTTCCCAATCCTGCAAAGCTTGCATTTTCATTAGCCATGGTCTTCCTAGGATAAATGGATAGCCACTTCCCTTGGTTGACATAACATAAAAGTCCACTGTCTTCTTAATGCGAAAGGCCTCCACAATAACATTTTTACAAATGCCTATACACCTAGCCTTGCTATTGTTTTCCATCTTGACTTTGATTTCAGGTGTCTCATGGATGTGCATGCCTAGCCTTTGCATAAGTCCTTCTATCATGATGCAAATATGTGCACCCCCATCCACTAGACCTTTCCTAACCAACCTTCCTTTGATGTAACAATCTAGCATAGGTGTAATATCCTCATTCATTTTAGCTTATGAATTTTTTACAACTAACACACTCTCTTTTATCTTTCTCCTAGTGCTAACTGCCTTCGTTAAATCCCTCCTAACTTGTGGGCATAATGCAAGAAACTGAGTCCATGAGATATCAAGACCCTTACCTCTCATGTCTTCCAACAAGTTTTATGCAGCCATACCATGTCCAAGAGGAAAGTCTTGGAGGTTGATACGACGTCAAGTCCGCTTGGCTTCCTTGGTCTCCTTTGCCTTCTTCTCTCGTCCATGGTCACTTTCACTCCTTCTTTTTCCTTACCTTTTTCTCGACCACGCTTAATGACATTTGCTTCCATGTCAATCTCTTTTAAATTTGTCACCTCTACCACATGCACATTTGGGTCTGGCAAAGGTGGAACTCCTTCCACTCCTCGTGGAGGTGCTCTTGCTCCATTTGGCCTTTGTAGAAGCCTTGGTTGTTGATTAGTTCCTTCACCTGCATTCATCACTGGGTAATTCAAGTTAGGTCTCTATGGCTTTCCCCGGCCAAGGACAATTATACATCCCATGTCCAGACTCTCCTAGGTCGTGGCTCTTGCTCTTCTGACTTCTTTGCTTGTCCCTTTGGACCTACAACTTGCGCAAGATGATTTGACAGGTTGCTTAAAGATTCATTTAACTTCTCAATCACTTCAGCTGTTACCTCAGGAAGCCCCCTAGATGTCGATGCTTGTGACTTACTTTTTGGTCTAAGACCTTCTATTGGAACCTCTCCCCTTAGGCACTTGACTTTCCTATACTTCTTGGAAGCTTTAATTTCAGTTGCATCATAGGTGGCAGGTGCATCCGCTTCCACCTTTACGTTAAGATCAGAAAGAGTCTAGCTATGAACCACTCCTTCTTCAGAAATTATGCACCATCACCAGGGTTGGCAACATTTTGTATCCATAGAGCCCAAAGATGTAGAAACTCTTGCTTGTATAAGTAGTAGTCATCTAAGTATTTTTGGTTATGAGAAACAATGTCTTGCCATAGTTTTTGATTGTTTTGGGGATCAAAGAAGTATCTCTTGAAACGATTCACGACTTCCGTGTAATTCCCCTTAACTTCCTCAATCAAAGAGTCAAACCAAGTGCTAGCATCTTTCCTAAGGACCACCTCAAACATTCCTACATGTTCTTGATCAGTTACTATCCTCTTGATACGGCAAGACATCTTGAATTTTGCTCTGCATCCTCTCCAGGCTCTCAAAATAAAAGAGAATATTCAGACATTTGGTGTTGGTCCCATTATTATGAAAGATTACAACACGAGTTACAACAAAGGATACAATAGAGATTTAGAACCACTCGCCTGCAAATGAAGAAGTAAGAAAGTACCACTCTAGGTTTTCTTCTTCAGCTATCCAAGCTTCAATGAGGTCTGGATTTGTTTGATCAAAACAAAAAGGTAGACTATTGAACAGCTCTAAGAAGGGTTGAAATACTTCAAAGCTAAGGCAATAAATGGAAATCTTTAGAACTTCATTTTTTGGATCCAAAAGAGAAACCACGTCCCAATTGATGAATTGCACTTGGTCTACAATTCCTGACGCACAAGCGGTTTGTATAAAACTAGATCTTCATGCTCGTTGAAGGCTGTGAGAAAGTAGCAATTGACTAGGAGCTCCTTTCCTTCAAGTTCCACACAGTCAGAGTGAGGCAACCTTCTCACAATTTCATAAAGAACATCCTCATCAAGTCCAATCGAATTTGCAAGATGTAAAGACTACACTTGTGCTATAAAATTCATGGACAAAAACTCCTTAGGATTATGGTTAAATCATTCATAAGCATAAAGATATTTACAATGTCTCAATGAACAAAGTGTCATAGAAATTAGAGAAGGATGATAATTTATACAAATTTGCAATCTTCTCTATGCTCTCTTTATTACGACAAGCTCTAAATAGCTCCCTATCTCCTTTGTTGAAAGTGAAAGGAAGACTATTAATGAGGAAAAAATTCACCAAGTGTGAGTCTATGAAGCATGAACTCTGGCCACAAGTTTCCTGAAGAGTCTTCCTCAATGGTGAAATGCACTCGCCAAACACCAAATTTCACTCTATTTACCAATCTTAGGGAACACACTATTTGAATGAATGTGTGGTCTTCCTTAGTGCCCGACAGCAAGAGGAAAATAGAATCCATATGTAGGACCTTTCATCTTAATTTCACCACCCTCTTGTTATGAGAGAGACGCTTTACTACCTGCTCCTGCAACTCAATCGGTAATAGAGCTAGATCTCTAAGGATTGAACTTTCACTACACACATTCCCTGTTAGAAAAAATGATCATTTTTTGTTTTTTGTAACAAACTTGGACAAAGAAAAAACAAACATACACACTATTTTGCTGGGTTGCACTTCATTTTAAAATAAAATGAATACATGTACATCAAAAGAAGTGTGGTAGTTGATGAGAGGTAGAATGCAGGTTGTGGAGATACAAGGACTTCTCCTATTCTTTCAGTGCCAAACATAAACACCATACGTTGTTGAAAATGTATCTTTCTACTGAGTACAATATTTATCATAATATGTGGTGTGAAGTAAAAAGGGAAAATTTATGGGCCATTATCCATGCTCTATAAATAACCTAATGCTTAAAATAGAACAAAAATATATACATCCAAACTAAGATCATACCTATTGAGAGGCAAAATAAAAAGATTTACTGAAGCGTTTATTTTGGCTAACCTAAGAGAACTTAAAATTCTACGAATTACATGTTGAAACTGCAACTTAGTACTAAATTATGTGTACCTTTTGCCTTGCAATGGGAACGAAAGGATCATATAAATTCTCGTGATTGATGCAAACTACTTGACTATTCTAAAGGTTGATCCTACATAAAAACATACACAAGTTGCTCCTCAGTGGCGGCACCAATTTGAAGCGGTCAGGGGCGGGCAACAAGAAGAGTGGCCTCCAAGCACCCTTCTAGGCTCCTGTGCTGCTCAATTGGGTTGGGGTTGGAGAAAACAACCAACACACACACAAACCCACAACCTAATCGTGCACAAATTTATGACACCACCCAATTTTTGGATGCGAACTAGGACGCGTTGTCGTGCTGTGACACGTACATAGTGGGAACGCATGCTACAAGATCTATCTTGTAACTTTTTAGATACATAATTATCTTTCCTATAATGTACATATGCATATTTAAGTATAATAATAAGCCTTCTATCTCATCCTATTATTTTTCTCAAGGGTAACCTATCCTTACTTTACCATCAGAAAATACTATGGAAAAAGCTCAATAGCTCCGCCTCTTTAACTTGGGGCAAAAAGCATTGATTCTTTATTTCTACTATTTCATTATCATCTCACACCCTAGCTAGATCCTATATCTAGGGTAAACTCCAATATATATATATATATTCTATGTATTTTTTATACTTTTCTTATATTTCTTTTTAAATAGCTACTAGGAGGGAATCAAATCCTAGTGGGACACTAGGTGGCATGATTTCAAAGATACACTTATTTTAATGCATTATTGCAAGCATGATTACAAAACTTTGTCAAGGAGCAATGTCATGCTTTCATATGGCATGAGGTGTCCTTTGGAATTAAATGAAAGTCTAGGCTAAGGGGACCACGGGAAGACTCTTGCTGTAAAAAATGGACCCTATTTTGATGAATTTTTTACACAAGGTTCTAATCTGAATTGGAAAATGATTTTAAAATGAAAATCGTAGCTAATGAGCTGAAGTTTTTGCCCATATTTTTACTTTTTTATTTGGAGCCACGGTTGAGTAGATATGATCAAAATACTAGACCCCAGTCTGCCCACATCATGCAGGGATAGCTCATTTTCAACTTTTCCAATTCCTATTCCGACTGGCTCCTCTCTTCTTGTGTAAACCCTTGGGGGTTCCCTTCACCTATAAAAGGGGACCTCTTCTTCCTTGAAAAGGAACTCAAGCATTCAAGCCATTGATGAGAGGAATTCTTGAGGGAGGGAGTAGTAATGCCTAATTGTACTTAGCCCCATTAACATAAGCCCAAGCCTACACTTTCTCCTAGAGGAAGACTAGCCATTCTTGTACGCTATCCTTGGAAGATCAACTCTAATCAAAGAAGGTGTTGTACTTGGCGTATCAATCAATGTTGAATTCTCCCCTCTTCTTCTCTCTCCCATCAATAATGGTGCCGAAGGGTTTCAAGTAAGATGTGTTCTACATTGACGTTTTCTTGATTTCTTGTTGTTTTCATTTTCATCTCTAATCCAACATATATATATGTATCTAATCTCATCTCCTTAACCAAACCTATCTCTCTCATTCTTAGTAATTCATCCTCTCTAGGTTCTCTTTGCTACAGGTACATCTCTCCCCACAGTATCCTTATTGCCTACGGGCAAGAATAGGGCTTGGGAGGGAAACTTCTCATCTCTTCACTTCTCTCATATCTACATTTCTCACATGCTATCCTCGATGAATAACCCACATGATGATCATTTCTATCGCTTTCACTCTGTACGATCTATTAGAATTAACGTATGGATTAGCCGAAAAATACACTTTCAACAACGTATAGTGTTTATCTTTGGCCCAGAAAGGCTTAATGAAATACTTCTATCACCGGATCCCATCATACTACCTCTCATAGACTATAACTTTTCTTTTGACGTAAACGTAGTTATCTTGCTATGAACCAAGAGGATTTGTACACACAATTAATCCCAATCACTAGACAAAATATATACATTATGGTAAGCACAAAACTACAATTCCAAAGAACAATTCGTAGCCTATTTGGTCAGCCAAGATTGAATGCCATTAACTCATCTATTAACCCTTTCATATTACCCATGATACGATATGACCATAACCTTGATGTTTTCATTTTCGTATTGTTTTGACATTATCTTTTGTGTTTTTTCTTTGTGTGTGTGAGTGCAAGAGAGAAAGAATGAGTCTTCTTTGATTGCACTTCTTTCCAAACCCTAGTCTTCATGGCATCTATGGTTTAACTCCTTCATATAGTTTTTGTTGAGTTCTCTCACAAACTCTCACAGCCATAAGCCCGGTGCTTTCCTGGCAAGACCGCAAATTTCTCGACATATTGCGTGTAGAGAGAGAGAGAGAGAGAGAGAGAGAGAGAGAGAGAGAGAGAGAGAGAGAGAGAGAGAGAGAGAGAGAGAGAGCTTGGACTGCTTTGAAACGTATCAACTGTGATAAAGCAAACACGGATATATATGTGAGGAAGAGAGAGAAGGGGGAAGGGGGTGCTTGTTGCACTAATACCTTCTTACAAATGAGTCATGACCAATCAAAGTGAGATTAGCATTTGTTTAATATAGCTTGAGTAATCTACACTGCAATACATCAAAAGATAAGCCACCCCAATCACTGTCTTAAGACCAAAGGAGTCCTCTCCACCCTGTCGCCCTCTTACTGCATGTGGGATTTATGGCTAAATTGATAACAACACCTGGAGACAAGCTATCAAGAACTTAAATAAAACACCAAGACACTTACACATCATTGTTGTCCATGAATTTGCGCTGGAATAGAGACAAAGTAGCCATGCTTAGTCCAAATCCACCCTCCTTGATTCAACAAATGTTGGGCTTACACTTGTAGGAGAAATATAGGTTTCTTATTCTCAATTAAATGATCACTTCTCTTACAATGGCATAGAGCTCCCTTGCTAATCACCCCTAACACAACACATGCATGTGCATAAGCCAATGAGATTTCACTCAAGAGCTCCTTCTCAAGAGATTGAGCTCAGCTTCTAAAGCTATAGCATAGTGATCTTGATTATGGATTCTCCTTCTTTTGTGCTAGCTACACCCTCCTTTTATAGCAATTTTGAGGGCTAGGGTTACTCCTCTAACCATGGTTGGTTGGGTTAGATTTTCAGCATTTTATCTTTTTTTGCTTGGAATTATCAAGAAGTTGGTGGGGATAGATGAAGAAAAGAGAGAGGAAAGAAATGGAGGTGATAGGACTTTTCATAGTGGGTTAGTGTTAGTAGATTAGTAGAGTTAGTATTATTATTAATTTACAAATGGAATTGAATATTTACAATGGGAGTATCCATGTAGGATACAAATAAGAAAGATAAATGCTTAAGAGGTAATAAAAGATGGATTTCTTACAATGTTGATGCTCCAAGTGTCTTGAGTAGGGCCAATGTGATTCTTGTTGACGGTCCACTAGCTTTGATGGTACATTTTTCCTCCACTCTTGACCTTCCTTGGGAGCCAAGGTAATTGAAAATGAGTAATCAGTCACCATGATGTTGTTCTTCGAGAGAAGAGGCCGAATTTCATGGGTTTTTTTTATAAATAAGGATAATTTGGAGGAGAAAAATAAGACTAGGTGGTCAATTTTGAAATGGATGTGTGTGTAGGAGGCATGAGTTCACTATGGTTTTTCTTAGTCTTCAAGATTGAAGAGAAGGTGAGTAGGGTGCAGAGAGGAGAGGTGAGAGAGATGGGGATGATGATGAGTGGAGAAGTGTGTGTGAAAGAGGGAAATGATAAAGTGGAAGAAGGAGTGTGGCTGCATGGCATGGGCAAACTAGGGTCCACCAATTAAATCATAGCTATAACTTTTGTTTTTATCACCTTTTCACATTCGGAGAGCAAGTGGTCTTTAAAAATTCTGCAAAACCGACTTTCTTTTTCCACTACACAAAGTCCTTGTGCGCTCCCTCTTTGGATGATTCTTTTGAATGCCTCCAAGAATGAGACCTCCATAATGCATACATTCATGTCACATATCCTTGACCTTATTTTGTAGGTTTATAATTGAAGATATTGCTGAGCTCATGATATAAGTGAATAATACAACTAAGAAAATCAAATATTGAGGGGTCTAAAAAATATGTACATGTCAAAATACAAATAATATAGGTGGAAAAATATAAAGGGGTCAACTTTAAAAGTAAATCTTTCTCATTATGAGGCTATCATAAAAAGATGAATATTTTTTGTGTTTTAATTTATGAGAGTAAAAGAGAATAATTGTAGGAAGGGAAAAATCACAATAGTGAAAATATATACACACAAATAAAACTATTTTTTTTGGATTTGTGTTGGGGTGGAGTTACACCAAAAATAAGAGAAACTTGTATGAAATTATTTCTATATGAAATAAAGAGTATGAAAAATGGTAAGAAAAATTGTGGTAATTGTGAGTCAATGTATATAGCATATATAAGCAAATAACGCACACCTAGGTAGAAATAAATACCAAAATAATTATAAAAAATCCTTATATTTAGGCCCTATATATAGTGAAATATTTACACACAAATGGGCCATAATATATTTTAATTTTATTTATTTATTGTCTCAACTAACCCAATGACTAGTTAGATAAGGATTTTAAGGAGATATGAGAAAAGTCCCCTAACTTACACACGCCTATGTACAATGAAATGGTAGGGATAGCCATAGTGTTTGGGTGTTTTTGGTAGGGTGAGGTAGCTCACTATGGCAATTGGGATAGCCAAAAAATGGCTATCACTAGTGCTAATTAACAATGATGAAAATAGAGAGCTTGATTACTAAAATGAGAGAGAGAGAGAGAGAGAGAGAGAGAGAGGGAGAGAGAGTTTATACAATGAGGAGTGTGTGCTTATCTAGCATTGGGTTGAAGCATCTGCTGATGTAGTGGGTGTTGTGTAAGCCTCTTGACTTGCATTCAATGCTCATGTGCCTAGGAAGAGAAAATCATGGGGTTCTAGAAAAGTGGAATCACATGGATGTGTTGTCATTATGTCATAGAGATAGTGGGTGCTGCCATATCACTCCATGGCTAGGACAATCCCAGTAGAACGTGACCATCTCAAGTGTCAAAATATGTTTCCAAAAAGTACAATGGGTCGGGGGATCCATACGCACATGTTTGACACTTTAAGAAAGTCTTAAGAGCTAAAAAAGTCACGGATTTCCATACTCAGTACAAAGGATTTGGATTGACCTTGGAAGGAACATCATTGATTTGGTTGTAGCCATTGAACAGTAGAGATTTTCTAAACATTGATCAACTCTTGTGTGATTTTGCAGAGGAATTCTCCAAAAGAGGAATCCAGCACAATATGGTCTCCCAAATCTATGCCTTTGAGCAAAAAGAAAACAAAAACGTGAAGGAAGCATCACTTTACATCAAATAATATATTGAGAGATGTCTGGTGCAAGAGTTATCCAAAAAAACTTCCAATTCTCTCCATAGAGGGCTTAAAAAACAAAACTCTCAAAAAGGATTCGCACTTAAAGACGTGCACCACATTTGAACGGGTCACTAGAGAAGCATTGTATCTAGTTGACAATTGCAAGACCCACAAAAAGGATATGGACACAACCACTAGTAGTACCTCTTCTACCATTAGCGAGTCATCTATAAAATGTAGTGCTCCTACTTCAATCACATAAAATGTTGATCAAGTAGTCAAGGAAGTAATTTGAAGGATGAACCAAGCTTATCGACAAAATACCAATTTGCGACAACAAGAGCCACATGTAGAAAATGTACCAAAATCTCTAAAGTGGTGTGCAATTGAGAAGAAATACACCAACCACAACATGAATGAATGTTTCCATAATCAAAATCATGTGTGGGAAAGGCCGTATGGACCTCCATGGTGCAACAATTGCCACCACATCCAACGTACCAGATTGGACCCAATTATGCAGCACAAGGGGGAAACAAACCACATCCTGTGTTGGGCCAACAACCACCTTTATCTCAAGACAATAGAGCCATTATTGGATACACGTATCCAATAGAGACACTCATGAGTTAGCAAACGATGCCACCAACTATTTATTACAAAGAGCCTATGGAAACTTATGGGAGAGAGCCTGAGGGAGTAGCGTATACAACAGAGGATTGCCCTTTTTGGGCAAGTTCTATTGACGCCACAAAACCTTCATATGTGGCATAAACAACAAAAACTCAGGCAGAAATATGCTCATGTTAATAGCAGACCAAACGTAGGACATGCCATCCAATGTGGGCACCACCAGGTGCCCATCTGGGAGGTCCATGCTATGAGTGTGGAGGTAACCATTGGGCACGAGTTTTTCCACACAAGGACAAGAGAATGAAAATCTTTGGATTTTTTGAGGGTTGTGGAAAAGAACACCTGATCCAACATTGCATGAAGAAACAAAAAACAAGGGGAAAGTGATTATGAATACCATTGGGGTTTTACCTTGTTCTAGTGGATCCAAGTCAGAGTTTACAGTTACTGTCAAGGTGGTAACTAGAGCTCAAGCTTATGAAGCATCAAAAAACACGCCGAAGGTGGATGAACAGAAACCTTATGAAAACGGAGTTTGAAAGCTTCTCAGTAAGGCTCAACAAAAATTGTGGAAACCAAAAAGTGACAAAATGAAAGCAAAAAGGTTGAGGGAAAAGACAGCCTTAGAGACAAAATGAAAGCGAAAAGGTTGAGGGGAAAGACAGTCTTAGAGACAAAGCTACATCAAATGAGGGAAAAACTCAAGTGGGAACAAGAGAATAAAGAAACATCAAGGGGGACTGAAGAGTCAAAAACCGTATTGAGCGGTTCAATCCATTAGGAGAAATATGAACCTTGCATGGGCCTTGTAAGGAATCCTAATTTTTAGGGATTAAGGTTAATGTTGTGTGGGGTTTAGGGGGCAAGGGCATTGAAGAAGGTAGTTTTGAGTAGACTTTTCTAGCCTTTTTTTAAGACAAATGTAGGATGTGGACCTAAAGGGTTGCTTTCTCTCTCTAGCTTTTTTTAAAGTGAAGGAAGCATAGGGGTGTGTCCACATCAGCAATTCCGTGGGTCAAAAAGAGTCAAAATTTGACTTTTTTTTTAAATTTTCATTTTTATTTGTTTTTTACTTAAAACTCCCTCCCAACATATATACATATCCAAAAATCATTTTTTGACCCATTTTTTAACCCACAAGCTTAGAAAGTCCATTTTTTCAAAAATCTTTTCCCCCAAAAAGTAATAAACATTTTGTTCTCTCATCCTCCTCCCTCCTCCCTCCTCTCTCCCTCTCCCTCTCCTCTCCCTCTCTGCCCCTACCTTCCTCCTCCTCCCCAATCTCTCCCTCCCCTCCCTCCCTCCTTCTCTCCTCCCATCCTGCTCGGCCTCTCTACCCTTCCTCCTCTATCTTTTCATCATTTGCTTCCTCACGCAACAGCTTCCATGGTGCTCACGGACATCACAAATGGTTTGCTTCCACCACCACGTACTCCGCACACCAAAAGCATACATATTCGCTTACCCACGGCATTTGCACCGAAGACCACTAGTGAAGGTGATCAAAGGTCATCACAGGAACGTCGCACCGCTTGTGAGACCAATGTTGACATTTGGGTGGATGGCCATTTGTACCCTTACGATCCTATAAGCCGCTTCCATCCACCGTTTAATAGCCTTTCCACATTTCTTCAATTTCTTGGGAGGGGAGAAGCAGGCTTGTTAGGCTATTGCAAGCGACTGTGTATGGGTGCAAGTGCTTCTTTGCATATGTGGATGCACGAATGTCAAGCTCTTCACCTCAAGACGACGGCATTACAAGAGAGTGTTGTCTCTTTGGAGAGGGTAGTTAAAAGTCTTGAACAACAAATGCAAGAAAAGGAGTCCCACATCCAGAAGCTTACCAACACCATCACATACTTGAAAGAAACACCCCTTGGTGCAAGGGAACGCAAACGCCCGTATTCATCCATTGAAACTCTTGCACATTCCGGAGGAGCACGCAAACGACGAGTTACAGCCACAAGGTGATTTGGTCTTTACTTGCATGCTGAATTCTTACTTCACACTATTTTCTAACATTTATGTTTATTTGTTGCTAGAAACTTCATCCAGGAGGCATGTGGTGGAACAAACCAAGATAATCGAGTCAACCTTCTCACTAGTTGTCTCAATACCGAGGACGTTATTTCTATCTTACAATCACCTGGAGGTAAGCACATTAAGGATGCAGTCACCAAGGACCTTATGCGTAAATTAAGAAATGTGGTTAATGATGATGACGTTCAACAAGCTTGTGATGAGGCTGGAATCAGCACCAAAGCCTATCAGGCTATTTTTCAACTCCTAAAGGATGCCCTCAAAGAACATGGCATTGTGGAAAACCTATTTCCCGTTCCTCACAAGGTCAAGCTCGCAAAGAAGGCCACAAACGAAGATGTGTTCTCCCGCATTGGGACATACCTACACATTGAGGACACAATGCCAACTTCCCTTTATGCTTCGTGCGCAACAAAGACAAGGGGAAAACGTAAGAAACAATCCATAAGACCTTCGAATAAGGGCTTTCCTTACACAATGTGGAACAATATTTTCGTGGATCTTAGAAGGCTTCAAGAAGCCACGCTTAGATTTTACGAGTTACTTGAGGAAGGTGACACACTTTACTTTTTTCTTTGGTATTATTCTTTTCATAGAAGCTGAAGTTTAAGGTCTTAGCACTATTTATTTTGTAGTGCTTGGCACAAAAGTCGCTTTTGTGCTGAAACTCGATGAGTGTCAAATAGTGAAAGGCTGAAGGTTAGAGAGGCTAAGTGTCACTCTAATGAACGAGGCCCTTCTGCAAACCAAGCGAAGGGATTCAGTCGAGCCATATCCCACCCTAATATCTTTTAGCGTGCAATCAGAGAAAGACATTTGGTGGTTGGGTGCTATTGAGGTGCCCAAAGAGACCAATGGAGTACTTTCGTGGATTTTTGAGAGAACTCCATGGATCACAGAAGTAATACTCCCAAATTGCAGGTCAGAAGTTGGAGATTGAGGGCTTTGGTAGTTATGATGTGGAGTGGCACTTAGGTGGGGATTTGAAGACCATAAAGTGTTTGCTTGGCTGCAAACAAGGGGCTTCTTCTCTCATGCCTTGTCCATTTTGCACTCGAGGGTACAAACCTAATGGACAAAAATCACATAAGAGCACTGCAAAGGCCAATTACATGCTTCCATGGCAAGGGCATGGAGAACAAGGGTTAGATTGTCATGATGTCGGAGATGAAGGTAGAGAATGGGAAGCGTCTATTCTGAGATGTCCCATGCTCAATGCCCCAGACCGTGATCAAAAGGACCACACTTGGAATCCAATCTTTCGATTTCCTCTATCGAATGTACATTACACGCATTCATGCGTATTTTTGATAGGCTATTGAAGCTCCACATTGACTATGCTTTCACAATGAAACCGTTGGAAAAGTCCCAGGAAGCGATCGAAAGAGTGGAGGTAATCTTGAATTCCATTGGCTGTCACGGTGGAAATGTGTCTATAGTTGCTGCAAAGAACATAGGGGAGGCCCATGAAATTGCTCAACAAGTGTCAATGAGTGGACAAAAAGCTAGACACTTTTAGAAGAAAGTTTCCCAAGGAAAGCCAAGTCGATATGATGCTCAAAGCAGCTCCAACCAGCAGGCAGGTAATCTTTGGGAGCTTTGGAAGGAGTTATGGAAAGCTACTACTGACAATGATTCAAATGGCGATCTTGCAAACAAGCGCAAGCAAGTTTGGGCCCATTTTGATAAAATGGTCAAGCTTATGAGCCTTAACAGCACAACAGAAGAACAACGGCAATCATTTCAAGAAGCTTTGGCGGATTTTACCAAGGTCTTCACCCTTTCTTGGGGTGAAAATAACATCACACATTACATGGTAAGTCATTCATGGTGTATTCATTACAAGGGATTGTTTTTATTTACTAATGTGGATCGCTTGCTCATGTGAACAGCATATCTTGTTTGCGCATGGTGCATTTTTTATGCACAAGTATGGATCGCTTGAAATTTTTAGCACTCAAGGCATGGAGAAGTCCCATTATCGAGCAAGGGGAGTGTACTTCAAAAATACTCGACATGGTGGTGGAATGGTGCAATCCAATTATTTGGAGGAGATGTTCAACTGGTTTTTTCGCACAACATTTGCTCGTAAGCTTACAATGGATCGTGCGCGACAATCGAAGATTGCTATTGAAGTGCGCAAATGGAGTCGTCAAGAGCATAGCAACAAGTGGCAAATGTCGCAAGGTCCCACCAAGCATGCTGCACGGCGGCGATGCAGAGTGCAACAAGGATCAAAGTGGATACTGCGCGAGTCACTAAACGTGAATGCAGGGTCCAACTCTTAGCGACATGTTTATTTAAAAAATAATACTTCTTTTAAAAAAATTAGTGTGAACAGGGCCCTTTTTAAATGGGCCCTTATAAATATTGCATGCTCTCATAAATCACTCATTTCTTAAGAACAGGTGAGCTCTTACCAACGAAATGGCGCGCACCAAACAAACCGCGAAAGAGCATCCGCCTGCCAACAAAAACACCCTCCAAGGGTGTGAGAAGCCGTCATGGCTTAAAGGCACAAGAAAACGGACACGAACACCTGGCCGTTCCAGGAACTCTTCTGGTAGTGGGCATGGTGGTAGGGCACGAGAGTCATCAAGGACTGTTGAATCTCCACCTCCTCAAGATATAACACCTAGAAAGAGAATGAAGAAACGTGCCCAGCGCTGGAGAGAAGCAGAGGGCCAGCAAATATCAGAGTCCGATAGGGAGCAGCCGTCGCGCCCCCAATCACAAGCAGGACCATCCAGGACTCGGGTGGTCAATACAGACACCGAATCAGAGAGTGAGCCACCATGGCTGCGAGAAAAAATACCGCGCACACACCGGGTGGCCGTTGGGGGGAAGACATTGCCTCAAGGCAAGGGAGCGCTCCCCACACGACAAGATCGGCAACCAAGGGAGAACAGGCTGCAGAACCAGCCCCTAAGCACGTAAACAGACGCAAGTCTAAGTTTTTCAAGAAGCCTTCACGCCGCCCACCAGCAAATGTGCAAGTGCCCCCAAGACAACCGCAGCGGCGTCGAAAAATAGCAAGGGCATTTGCAGAAATCCGCCACTACCAGAAGACGACGGAGCTCTTGATTCGACGCGCCCCCTTTGCTCGCACTGTGAAGGAAGTGCTTCAAAGCTATGGAAATCAGTATAGAATGCAAGCAATAGCGCTAGAGGCTATTCAAGAAGCTGCAGAGGCCCACATCATTTCAGTGTTGGAAGATACCAACCTATGTGCCATTCATGCAAAGCGAGTGACAATACAGCCAAAAGATATGCAGCTTGCACGACGATTGCGACAAGACTTCGAGCATTAGCCGAAGTTACCCCTCTTTTTGTATTGCACACCCTTATCTTTGTAATGATTTGACTTTCCAATGACAATATGATCAACAGTTGTGTCTACTCTGTCTATTATCTTTGTAATTTCAAGTTGTGTATGTAATTGTAGTCAATTTCAGAATATTTGTGCATTTTAAGTACCCTTAGGGGTAGATAAGCCTACAAGGGGCAGAAAAAGGCCTGGCCACAAGGGCGCGCAAATGGCCCATCCAAAACTGTTGGATGGGCCATTTGCGCGCCCTTGTGGCCAAGCCTTTTTCTGCCCCTTGTAGGCTTATCTACCCCCAAGGGTACTTAAAATAACCAAATTTACTAAAACCTAGTGGTTTTGCATCAATATTTTATATGAATTGCCATAAAAAGGTTGCATTTAAATGAATGATGCAAAACCAATCCATTGCAATAAATTTGTGCTTTTTAAGTACCCTAGGGGGTAGATTGGCCTATAAGGGGCAAAAAAATGCCTGGCCACAAGGGCGTGCAAATGGCCCATCCAAAACTGATGGATGGGCCATTTGCGCGCCCTTGTGGCCAGGCATTATTCTGCCCCTTGTAGGCTTATCTTACCCCAAAGGTACTTAAAATAACCAAATTTACTAAAACCTATTGGTTTTGCATCATTATTTTATATGGATCCTTATGGACACCTTTTTTTGGTCATTTCAAGCTTTGAATTCCATATAGGATATCAAAACAAATAACATATTGTGAAACCAAGTGTCCAATGTAATTTGACTTTTTGGTGCAAGGGTGTAGTAGGTAGAGCTAAAGCAAGTGATAGTTTGATGGAAACTTCATTTCATAATTGATTTGAGCTTTTCTAGTGTCCTTGAGTGTGAACATATACTAGAATTGCCATAAAAAGGTTGCTTTTAAATGAATGATGCAAAACCAATCCATTGCAATAAATTTGTGCTTTTTAAGTACCCTAGGGGGTAGATTGGCCTATAAGGGGCAAAAAAATGCCTGGCCACAAGGGCGCGCAAATGGCCCATCCAAAACTGATGGATGGGCCATTTGCGCGCCCTTGTGGCCAGGCATTTTTTGCTTCTTACAGTCTAATCTAACCCCCTAGGGTACTTAAAAATCACAATTATACTCAAATTGACTGCAATTACATACCTTGAAATAACAAAGTCAAAAAACAATTCATATCACCAATTGAAACAATTTTCAAGATTGACAAATCAGATTGAAAAGAATTTGCAATATAGAGAGACAATTTCAAATATTTTTTATTCCTTCTAGCACGGTGATTTTACATCATGTATCTGAGGAGTTCAGAATTTTTTTGACCATTTCCTGGCATCTATTTTGCGTGTAAGGCAACTCCCCAGTCAAGAGGGACTGCGCTATGGCATTTGGGTCAGTTGAGTCAATGGAAGCATGTATCCCTATCTGGGCAAGCACTTTACCACGAAAGCCAGTGCCAAACGCTGTGCATACAAGGGATCTACGCACTAGGAACACTTGATGCGCAGTTTGAGCAATGGTACTCAAACACAAAAACTTGCTCAAAGCTTTTAACGACCAAGTCATAAAATGGGCCTGGGGAGTAAATTCATTATGGATAATGGCCACATCGCCAGGGGGGAGTTGTCCGAGGTAATGCGCAAGGGAAGCTTGCGGTCCAAAGCCCGTCCGCTTGCCACCCGTCCTTGCAGCAAAATCATCAACCTCCACAACATCCTGTCATAAACCGATGAAGGTTGAGAAAAAAGACACAAAGGATAAAATAGTAACATGAAAATTAGGATACAGTTTACCTCCTGCTCCTTGTCATCCTCCTCCCTGTTGCCCTTTGCATCCAAGTCAATGGTCCCATGCACCACAGATACAAGCTTTGGATCATCATATGGGAGGTTGCATAATGGCATAGGCATCCTAGTAGCCTCAACCTTGGCTTGCGTGGCTTGGAAATCTTCATCAGCCATGTGCAACTGCTCTGCTGCCAGGACCTCCGCACATACAACTGCAATAGTGTCAGCAACAGAGTCCCCATCTGGCAAGAGCTTGCTTTCTAGGGCATCTGGCGTATTGTCTACGGGACATTTGCTGCTGTTGCATAGCACGCTCAAGCATTCATCCATGCGCAGGCCAAATGCTTTTTCCAAATCATGCAGGAACGCAAACTCCTCCCCATCCACTAACACTGAGGAGAAGCGGCTAATTTCTACCTCTGGGATAGCCACATCCGTCACTGGTAGTGGCACTGGAGTGTCACTAGGGCCAGCCGCAACTATGGATTTCTCAACCACTTCCTCAAGACCCCTAGGGTACTCGAGCTGGTGTGCTTTTCCTTCCGCTGCAGGGTTCATAGGGATAACCTGTTGCTCCTTGGTGTCCTTGATAAAGGACCCAACTTGAAGGTGTGGTAAGCGGAGCTCCTCCAAATCAGGTTCCTCGCTCACCAAGAAGATAAATGTTGCGAGCCGAGAAAGGTACTCCACCCCCAACTTGCGCTTCTTGAGCGCTGACACCCCAGGGGCTTGCTCGTCCAAGTAATGGCCTGCATTGGTTGCAATTTCTTGGAATCGTTGCAACCGCTTGGCGAATGGGCGATCACCTTTGTGTATATAGCGCAAAAGATCGCAGGGCACCCAGATCCCTGCATGTGGGGGGATAGATACATAATATTTTATGATGTGCTCCTCCATGAACGCAGAAATCTCCTCAAATGCATCCATGTGAAGGGCAACTGTGGCGTCAAGGTCAGGGAGACGAGTAAAAAAGGTGTGGAGGTCCAACTTCCCTTTGTATTTGGTGTCCTCGAGGAAGAGGATGAAGCGTGACAAAGGGGTGGATGTGGGTACAGATGCAGAGGCTGTGGCAGCATCCATGTTTAGCCTGGGGTGTGGATAGAGAGTGGAGGAGCTCAGGAGTTGCAAAAGTGAAAATAGTGAATGAGTTAGGTGGCCCCCCTTTTATAATGTACCCTTTTTTTAAGACATTAAAAAAAAAGGCACTTTCACCAAAAAAATGATTTCTCATCCCAATGCAAAAAATTATATTCAAAGGCATGATTTGCCGAAGCAAATCATGTTGATTACAGCGGGGATCAATATGAAAATTGCAAGAGTTACAAAGTTATAAGATCGATAGCATAGTTCCATCTATCCCCCAGTCCTCCTCGACCTTCAATTTGTCTTCCATTCTCTTCCCAATCTGCGGACATTCATTACAATAAGCATCTAATGATCGACAAACCATGATGTATTGAAAATGTGGTGGAAGGATTCTCACCTTGTGACCTTGTAAACGAAATTGTGCTTGTTGAAGGGCCTCAAAACCCATAATAACCAAATGTTCTCGAACATTACTGAGAGTCCAATGCTTGTTCACTTGGACTGCCTCCAAAGCATCGTTGGGCATCTTCACTGCAATGTCAAAGCTTGCAATAGCGCCGTCTACACTCTGTAAGGGAGTCCACACTCCAAGCTTGCACATCCAACGATCATAGTGAAATCGTATATACAAGGAGGTGCAGGATTTCAAATAGCGCATTCCAATACCTGAAGCTCCAACCTTACAACGGTACCGGTCCCCGTTGTGCATGCCCTCCACAAAACCCCAGTCCTCTTCTAAAAGCCTTCCTAATTCCTCGTAATGCGTATCTTTACATACAAGCATTGTGGTAATCTCCACAAATCCAAACTCTTTAAAAATGTGCACAAAACAATGAATAGGCAAACACCAGCTCAAGCCCACAGACCTAAAAGCTTTAGAGTATTTCAAAGAGTTTTGGACATCCATTATCATCTTTTGCTTGAAAGATGCTACCGACCACAAATCTGGGACCGGCCACTCCATACTTAATAAGGAAGTTACTTTGATGGGTTCAAGCGTTCCAAATGCTTGTGTAGAAGTAGGGACAATATAGGAGTGAGAATAGAAGAAAATCCTTCTTTGAACCAGTTTGGTTGGGCAAAGATGCGGGAACATTATTGCTCCAATATCCGCATGTATAGCATTGAATGTGCCGGAGAGACTATGTAGTGGCTGCTCCTCCACCAACGTGGATGGAAATATGACTATAAATGCATGACAAATGTTAAATATGAATCCATAATAACATTACACTGTGATTTCACACCTAGCTTTGTATTCTCAAAACATGTACTTACAATGTGTTGGAAATCGAGGTGGTTGTTGCAAGTGCATGGTTGACATTGAGAAAACATGTTGCACAATGGCTATGGTCCCCTTGTCTTTGCGGTTCTTGAAGCCAAGGAGCTTTCCTTTCCAATGAAGATCCAAGTTTGCACGATTCCGCACACGATGAGAGCCAACAGCAGATGGTTGCATGTATACCCAAGCACCTTTGGTGAACTCTTGTGGCACCCACTCATCATCTACACCTCTAGTGTTGTGGCATGCAAGTGCTGTGACCTCATCCTTTGGTCGCCTTTGCGAAGTAGAGTTGGCCATGGTTGAGCAAAGCAAAGTAGGAGGAGGAGAAGAACCTTGCTTGTTGCTACAATGTAGGTGTGATAAAGTGATATGAGAAAATGGTCAACCCTTGTGGCAATGGGAGGAGAAGGTGGACAACCCTTGCTTGGTGTGGCACTGGGAGGAGAAGGTGGATAAGCCTTGCTTGGTGTGGCAATGGAAGGTGGTAGGGGAGGAGAGAGGAGCTTCCTTGCTGCAGCAATGGAGATGGTGTAAAGAGAGAGAGTGTTGGAGTAGAGAATGAGTGTGATGGTTGCAACCAAGGAGGGGTTGGAAAAGGGGTTCTAGAGAGAGAAAATCCATTTTTGCCTAATAACTAATTTTGGGGGAGCTCTGGATAGCAAAAAAAGATTTTTTAAAAGTTTTTTAAAAATTTTGAATTTTAGGGTTTTTGGATGCACGTTTTGACTTTTTGAGATCAAAAAATGCTTTTTTGACCATAAAATAGTTTTAGGGGGGTTTTCAGAAGATAAAATTTGAGTTTTGAAATTTTTGAAAAATTTCAAATTTTTGGGATTTTTTCAAAACCGGATCAAAAAGGAGGGAAGTTGGAGGTTCCATATGGCCCACCCACCCACCCACCCCCGACCCCACCTTCTCACTAGGTAAGAGCCCATTTAAAAAGTGTAAGACTACTTTGTCCCCCTACATTTTTGAGGGCATAGAGTGTGTCCACCACCCTCTTCTCATTGGCTGGCCTCTAATTAACCTTAATCCCAAAGGGCCCCTAGAGGGTTCATATTTTTCCTAATGCTTAGTAGAAAAAGTGAATGGACATTTAAATGCCATGATGCAAGCCTACAAGGAGAGAGTGAAAAGCAACCAGACACTGGAACAAAGGTGGTTAACATATCTGCATCAAGAAGTTGAAAGAAAATAGTCAAAAATGTGCAGATGGCTAATACGGCTTAAGCTCTAATGCAGCTAAAAATATTAAACATCCCTGAGCAAGTAGTGCCTATACTTGAAAATATATATATATACTAAAAGAAAACAAAACAAGTGAACCAATTACATCGGTGAATGAAAAGCCATTGGATACAAGGGTGGCTGCAAACACAATGGGAGATATAACCAATTCCTGAAGTGAAGGAGCTATGGCCACAATCCTTTTAGGAAACAAAAAACCAAAAGGATGGTAGTGCCACTTTACTTTTAGCATGTTATTTTCAGCACCGATGCCAAAAATCAACATGGATCTTGAGATTTATCATGGGGAAATACAATCATTGTATGGAAATGCAGGAACAAAAGTATCCACGGAGATTATTTATCATATACATGTGGTAGTGATGTGTGTGAACACACTTAGGACCAGCGAGACATTTTTTTCCCTCACTAGGAGGTTTTCCCCCTCATGCATTGTATATACACCCATCACTCTAGGGCTAACGTATCTTTCCATTGCACACTAATCAATACTACTCTCTGTTGTGTGCCTTGAGCTTCCTTCATCTTCTCGAAGCTGTGGATGTTTTTGTGCAACACTATTTCCCACAATTGGTATCACAGCAGCTCGCGTCTTCCTAGGTATAGTTTCCAACGCATGCTCGCTCACTTTCTTTGATTTTTGTGGGATTTGGTGAGCCCAAATGAAAATCCTAAGAAAACCAAGCTCTATGAGGTCTTCGTTTACACTACAGACAATAGCATAGGCAATTTTTTCCTTTTGTGTAGAATTTTTGTTAGTGTCATTTTTTGCATGATAGGTTCCTTATAATCTTCTTTGGGTTGTGCTATATAGCACGTGTTAATCCTAATTTATTTCTCTTCTTTTTGGGCATTTTTCACATCAGGTGCAAGCACTTTCCATGGCTAACAACAACACAGATGTGTTCAAGATGTTTGCTGCCTTTCGATGGGGACAATTATCCGATGTGGGCTTACATGATGAAACATGTTCTTGTGTCAAAGGGCATGTTGAATTTTGTGCATGAGATTGATGTATGTCTTGGTTTTGTGGATGCAAGGGATGTTGCAAGTTTTGGTGACAGGGTTCTACTACTAGAGCTGTTTTGCCTATAGTTAAGCAAGCTTGTTGGGATGATAGAGATGTGCAGGCTCATGCATTGATTTCATTATCCATGGAGAGAAATATTACTCCTCACATTTGCTCAACTAAATTTGCAAAACAGGCTTGCAATATTGTGGTTGGTCTTTATGCAAGTCACAATGAGGTAAATTTGCATTGCTGTGTAAAGAGCTATAGTCAAATATTATGCATGAGGAAGATGAAATGGACACTTTCATTGTTGATATCAAGGATATCAATGATCCACTTATTTCTGTAGATGAATTCATTTCTGACAATTCCCTTGTGCAAACTGTTCTTGATGCTTTGTCAGATTCTTACTAGACTTTTGCTAGTACTTGGAGAGTTATGACCCAAGGGAATTTGAAAGTTGTCAAGTTTGATGCATTATGTACATTGATGTTGCAAGAGTCACTTTCTAAAAAAAATAGGTCTAAACAACATGGAGTTAAATAGGCCTTTATTGCTTCTCAAAGAAAAAATGGTAACAGTACTGTAGCCGGCTATAGGTGGATGTGCAAGCAACCATGAAGTGTACCTATGGGTCACTCAAAGTACCAACAACCCAATTTATATATTTTCTTATGCTTGTGTGTATCTTTCAATCACAAAGGATCCACATGACACCAACAATGTGGATTTGCAATGACAATGGTGCAGTAAATGAACTTCTTGTATCTAAATGGGAAACCAAGGTGTTCCATCACCAAGGAGACACCATAAATTACTATGTGATTGGTGAAAAATAGGTACTCAAATACAATATTGCAAAGAAAAGATTGTCAACGGTCTTTCCTTGTAAGAGGAGGAATAAAATAGTAGGAGTATGGGAGCCACTCAACTTTGATGTTTAAGAAATTGTCATTGAAGTATCAACCATCATTGTAGTCCACAAGTGCTATGTCCTTGAACTCACTAGGTCTTTCTTCTAGCTTCACACGGTAGCGATCCATACCATCTTTGTACACTTTTGCACCTTGTTTATTTTCAAATTCATATTTCAAGTGCAATAGTTTCACAATTAGTGAGGATTGGGATGGTACTACTACCATGTAGGTTCCCTCCTTGACATTAGGAAAATTTTGGACTCTCAGATGGGCCCTATAAGGACTGTGACTTTCTCCCTCTTGTCCAAAATGGGTGCATTGTAAAATTTTTACAAATGAAATAAATTTTTTTTGGACCTTTTGGATTTAGAATGTACTCATCGAGATCTATCCATTGATATATAGCATCAGATTTCTTATATTCTTGAAGATTCCATTTTTTTATGTGACAAATCCATCTTATAAATGGAATCTCTCCCCCATATCTCAGCTTCATTGGGGAGGCCATAACTTCTACAATCAACTCAAAGCTATCGGAGTTTGAGAATTTAGAACCTACTTTCTAAGATCTTTCCAATGATATGTTGGTTGATAGGGTTTTGACAAAGTGTTTATGTACTTCATAGGGTTGCCCACTTTGGACAAGAGAGTCAAAGTCAAACCTCCTTATAGGGCCCCTTTGAGAGCCCAAATTTTCTCGAATGAACTCACACTCTTGAACCCTTCAGTCATGTAGGTATAAGGTCTCTCTGAAGAAGTATCAGAAATATTTTCGTCTAGAATGGGCTCTATGGTCAGTAATGGACCTTGATTTCTCCTACAATAGGTTTCTACTTTGCTATAGTCTACCTGATCGCAAATACATCAAGAAACACTATTGCAAAACCCTGACTTATTACCTTAGTTGATGCATCCAAAGCCTCTGATAGAAACCACTTTGAGCAGCAAAATCTAGCTCTTACAATCTGTACAAAAAAAACTTGGTGGCTATGTGTTTCCAACCGCGCTGTCAGTCAAAATTTGAAGTCGACAAGTTTTATTGTGCTTTTGGAAAAAAATCCTATTTTGCTTGCAAAATCCACAAATCAAGTTCAAATTCAATTTTGAAAAGATCACTATCATCCTTGTGACTAGCTCTAGCTACGGTACAAGCCTGGTCTCGATTTGTGACACAGGAAGATGGATCGTGATCCTTGTATCTTTGTGTCAATTCGTGATGAAACTTGGTACCAACTTTCCCTTAGTCTATTGATCTAAGCTAGATCTAAGCTATGTGATTTTTGTGTGATTTGGATAATTTTAGGTCATTAAAAAGTCAAACCTAGGTTTGCTTGGTTGTTTTTGGTCTTGAATTACTTTTGACCTACTTTTTGAACTTTTTTGGCTACCTTGCTTTTGAAAGTTGTGTTTGTAATACTCTTTGCTATAGATTGGTATGGTCTCTGTCCAAAAAATCAGGAAAGATACATGGATCGTGATCCATGTTCCATGAGATCTGGACCTCAAATTTGGTAGGTTGGTTACTTCTAGTGTCAATAATGTACTCCCAAAAAAAAAAAAGGATTTGGATAACTTTTTGCCAATCAATAGTAGAATTTTGTGTCTTCTCAAGCATTTTTGGCTGGTTTTTTATGTTTTACTAATTTGACCAACTCTTTATAACTTTTTGCTATTGTGCCTTTTGGTAAAGTTGTTTCAAATGCTAAAGGCACATGGATCATGATCCATGTTTGACAGCATTTTGGGCTGAAATTTGGTCAGTTGGTTCTCTATGCTCAGTAGAGATCAATTCCCAACCTTTTTTGAATTTGGATCACTAAAAGTTGGAAAACCCCAAACTTTGGTCAATCTCCCAAGCTTTTGTAAGTTTTTGTCCAAATCTTGATTTTGAGTGTGTTTTTGGTGTCAATATCATTCCAGAGTTTTGGATCTTATTTCTAAGAAGCACTCTAAACCCAGTGGAATCGGTTTGTGGTCAAAGTGTCATAGAGGTATATGGATCACGATCCATGTTTCTCCACCAAACAGGATGAAACTTTCTAGTTTGCCTCTTGTGAGTTTGACATTCCCCTTTTGCACCAAATTTTTGAGTTTTGATTAGCTTTCAAGCTCTAACCATCAAATTTTCAAGGTCTCTTTTGCTAGAATATGGTTTTTGACAGTTTTTGTTCAAAACTTGTCAGCCCAATTTGATGGTAGTGGTTGTTACTCACTCTACTAAAAGGTACTGAAATGAATTTATGATGAACAAAGACATACAAAACAATGAAATTTGAAGGTGAAATAGGCGGTGGAGCAGTACTTTCAAAGCATCAAGAAAAATGTAGAATGAGATGCCTTTTGTATCTCACTCACAACTCTCTATGCCTATCAAGAGTAGATCTATCAAGTACCCAACTTCTAGCCTCTACTAAGCACTAAAACCCGTGTCTAGTTTCTTGACTATTAAGGTGTAAATGCAATGGGTAACAAAATCTATGGAAAAGAGGGCTATGAATATGACTAGGTGACTCACCACCTAAGAATCATTCCCCAAAAACGGGGTCAATGTTAGTGGGTCACCACGGATGTTTGCAACAAATCTGTTTGACACTAAGATAATGTCAACTCAGAAAAGCGACTCGTGATAGGCGCTACTGCGGAGTGTGCAAGAGAGGGAAGGAGAAGGGGGAAGGGGATGAAGCACAACACAATGGGTTAGTGGAGAGGAAAGTGAGAGAGTGATCAGCTCTCTCACTTTCTCTCCCTATATTGATTAGGGAAAAAAGTAAGTAAGGGTGGTTTTCGCATGGACACCTGGCCTACACCCCAACAACCTCCCACTTGAAGGTTGTGGTGGCCAATCGTGGCATCAGTATAGTTAGTCTATACAAAGTTGATGAAGCATCACCAAGGCTTCATCCTACACCCATAAGTTCTATGCAATGTGTAAATTGCTCCGAGGCTAGGCTCTTTGTGAGAGCATATGCGGGGTTGTCGTCAGTGTGAACTTTGAAAAGCTCGATGTGCTTGCCAGCCAATGCATCTCGTATGACATGGTATCTGACCTCTATGTGTTTTGACTTTGAGTGAAACACCAAATTGTTTGCCAAAGAAATGGCACTCTGACTATCATTATGCAGTACTAGAACCTCGTGAATGCCAAAATCTCCCACTAGACGAGCTAACCATATGGCTTCCTTGCTTGCGTCAGACACACTAACATATTCTGTCTCACTGGTAGATGAAGACGTGCAGTCTTCGAGACACGATCTCTTAGAGATAGCTGCTCCAGCAAACATGAACACATAGCCAGGTGATCACTGCAACCCGCATAATCCCCATCCATGTGACCTATAATAGATGCATTGCTATTTTCGAAGCGTAAACACTTGCTAGTTGTACCCTTTAAGTATCTAAGGATTTTCTTCACTACTTCCCAATGCTTCTTGCCAGGGTTTTCCATGTACCTACTAACCACTCCCACTGCATGTGCAATGTCTGATCTTGTGGCTACCATAGCGTACATCAAACTTCTTGCCAGGGTTTTCATGTACCTACTAACCACTCCCACTGCATGTGCAATGTCTGATCTTGTGGCTACCATAGCGTACATCAAATATGGCACTTTTGCCATTTCCTCTTTCTTAGCAACTGTCTTGGGAGAATCTTCATTGCTAAGTTTGGAGTATACTTGCATTGGGGTACTCATTGACTTCCCCCCTTGCATACTAAAGCATTGCAAGACTTTGTGGATGTACTTTTCTTGAGATAAGTAATTCAAGAATTCCACATTGCATATCTCTCTTGATTTCCATACCAAGAAAGTGATTGGCATTTCCCAAATCTTTCATGGAAAACTGAATGCTTAGCATCTTTTTCAATTGATTGATCTCATCACTTGATTTGCCTGCAATAAGCATATCATCTACATACAAGATCAAGATGATTAAAGAACCATCATTCAACCTCCTTGTGTATAAGCAGTGATCCTCTTAACTTCTTATGTAACCCTGAGATTGCATGAATTTGTCAAAATTTTGATACCACTGCCTTGAACCTTGGTTTAGGCCATAGACTGCCTTTTTAAGTCTACAAACCAATTCTACCCTCGTTGGCTTTTGGGTGTCACATATGAAACCCTCTAGTTGTTTCATGTAGACATCTTCATCTAGATCTCCGTGAAGAAATGATGTGTTCACGTCCATTTGGACAAGTTCCATGTTCTGGATAGAAACCAAGACAAGCACAGTGCGAAGTGTAGTCATCTTGACTACTAGAGGGAAAATATCATCTAAATCCACACCTTTTGCTGCTTGAAACCCTTGGCAACTAGACGAGCCTTGTACCTAGGCTCGGCATTTTCCGCTATATACTTCTTCTTGTATATCCAATTGCAAGGTAAAGCATTTTTCGCTATATACTTCTTCTTGTATATCCAATTGCAAGGTAAAGCATTTTTGTATTTTGGTAATTCAACCAAATCCCCAAAATTGAATTGTATTTTGATTGCATAGCCTGCTCCCACTTAACGCTATCATCCATTTGTATAGCTTCTTTGTAGTAGGTTGGCTCTCCACTGTCAGTGATAAAAATGTGGTGTAGACTCGGCTCAAACCGCTCGGGCGCACGTGATACTCTTACAGAGTGTCTCAATGCCTAATTGTTGGACTCTGCTCTCTCCAGAGCAATACTAGTATCTTGCACTTGAGGATTAGGTACATCACTACTGAACTGAGTTGGTTCGGAGGCTACAACCTCAAAATGAACGTGTATGTACTCAACTTCTTTAATGGGCTTCTTGTGAATTTTTTATTCATTAAAAATCATGTGTGATCTACGAATGACTTTACTGGATTCTAGGTGCCAGAGACAATAGCCCATCTCTCCATTTGCACCGTAGCCGATAAAAATGCATTTGTGTGACCTGGGATCTAACTTGCGACGACGAAGTTCTTTGGACACATGTGCATATGCCTCACATCAAAATACACGTAAAGTCCCATAGCTTGGTGTTTTCCCAGTCCATAATTCCTCTGGAATTTTGAAATTCAAAGGAAAACTAGGTGACATGTTGATGATGTGCACTGCTGTTAGAACAGCTTCCCCCCAAAACTCTGGAGTAAGCTTTGCCATAGACATCATATAGATAACTCGCTCTTGAATCATGCGATTCATTCTTTCAGCTATCCCATTTTGTGCAAGTGTGTATATAGCAGTAAACTGCCGTCAAATTCCTTTTCGATTGCAAAAATACTTGAACTTTGTGGAGACGTATTCTCCACCATTATCTGTGCAAAAAGCTTTGAGCTTTTCTCTAGATTGGTTCTCAACCATGGTGAGGAATTTCTGGAACGTAGAAAAGACCTCTTCCTTATGCTTAAGGAGATACATCCACACCTTTTTGGTAAAATCATCTATGAACCTAAGAAAGTAGTTTGCCCCCCCTAGAGTTTTATGTGACATTGGACCACACAAACCACTATGCACTAAGTCTAGGGGTTCGCCTAGTTTCTTGTTCAATGGCAAAGATGTCAACCGAGTCTGTTTTTTGTATAGACAATGCTCACACAATAGAAATTCCGTGTAATCTAACACAAGTAGCCAAAATGTTGCAGTGTTTTCATTCCCTTTTGGCGAATATGCCCTAGCCGGCTATGCCACAACTCAATAGACGGCAGCTCGACAACATAGATAAAGTGTTCGTCAATACTGGAAAAAAACATAGAGTACATGGATCCATGTTTACGACCTTTTATCATGACAAGGTTGTTCTTGCGGATCAGCCAAGAACGATTACCAAAAATTGTAGTGTGGCCAAGATCATCCAATTGCCCTGTAGAAAGCAAGCTCTTTGTAAGCTTGGACATATGTCTAACATTCTGCAACACAAAAGTAGTGCCATTATGCATCTGAAGTTTCACATCACCAATGCCAATAATGGCAATCTTGTAGGAATCACCAAGCTTGACTAGTCCATGCATGGATGCATAAGAGAAAAATCGCTCGCTATGCGGTGTGACATGAAAACTTGCACCAGAATCAAGAATCCAATTCTGTGCATAACCCTCATCTTGTGCAACCAAAGCTTCTGGAGTGAGATCTGAAGTGAAAATGAGAACATCTGAGGGATCTGTTGTCACCTCTGCAGTAACCTCTGTTGGCATTATGATCATCACTAGAGGAGGAGCATCTTCTATTGCAGTGATAGGTATTGGAGACTCAACCACATTGAGCTCCTCAAATTTTAATGTACTTTTGCCTTTGCCAAAATTATCCTTTTGCAGTTTTCCTGGTGTCTTAGGAAATTGCAACAATCCTTTTTGTAATGGCCCTTCTTGTGGCAATATTAACAGTCAACATTTCTAGTACTGTGGTCTCTACTTGAGTTCCTGTGTTTGCTAGGACTACAAGGATTTCGCTCTCTACTTTTGCTTTTGTATTTGTTCCTATCACGGCCTCTTGCCTTGTTGAACTGCCAGCCATATATACATCTCCATGACTAGCATCATCGAGAGACCTACATCAAATTTCTTCAGTGAGCAACGCATCTGGGACAATATTGAACACTAACTTGCCATTCGTAGTCGAATTGCTAATGGCTGTGCAAAAGATGTCCCATGAATTGGGTAGAGAGCATAACAAGAATATAGACTTGAGTTCGTCGCCAAACTCCTTAAAGCCCTGAGATGTCAAGTGACTGAACAAGGAGTTGAACTCATTTAAGTGACCAGAAACTGTGCTACCTTCTTTCATGTTGAGCTTCATAAGCTTTTTCATGGGAAAAACTTTGTTGGATGCACTTTTTCTCTCCCATGCTGAACTTAAGCTATCCCAAAGTTCCTTGGTTGTTGTCTTCCCTATGATAGTAAAGAACACTCGCTCAGCTAGATGTAGATGTATCATAGCCATGGCTATAGTCATCGTCCTCTGCACGCTCTTTCAATGGTTCTGATGGGCCTTTGTTTGTCAAAACATCTTTCATGCGCTCTTTCCACACGGTGAAGTTGCTGCCATCAAACTTACTAACGAAATACTCCTCCTTTTCTGAAGAAGAAGTCATCACTAACAAGAGGGTTCGAGAGGTGCCAAACTATGGCAAGAAGCTACTGAAATTTGGGCAGAGTCTCCTTTGTATGAGGAGTCAAACTCAACTCAAAATACACATTAATGTGCCAACTGCACTAATTGGGCATCAAAAAATTATTATTATCACTACCAATGTGATCGCTAACTCGGCGTCATAAGCATATGAAACCGTCCAGATATATTTCCTATGGTGAGGGTACCGTAAAAGGGGAACTCCAGCTACATGTATCACCCCGACAGTTTCTCAACATTTGAGAACACCCCAGCTCAAAGAAAACCTCATGCTATCAACCCTCCAAAGGCTAATGTAAACACAAATGGACTATCCACAATCTCAGAAATGGGCGGGAAAAACTGTCAAAATAGCCAAAAGTGGCTCCATATGCAGTACAGTGGGCAGTGTCCATAACTCAACATACATGAGTAAGCCACGCTCAAACAAGCGCTAAGAACTACAACATGCAGCAGAAGTGATCCTTGCAGGGATATCTGATTTGAAAAGAGCGTAGTAACACTAGGTGTGCTCACAGCAAAATGCATCTCTCAATGCATCTGTCCGCAGAGAATCTACTGTCAAAATGACTGCCAAATCGCCTGTGAAAGCGTTGTGTCTGGTAATCTGGAAAATCTGTGTGTGAACTGGTTGAAAAACCCCTGTAACTTGTAACCTGAGTGTCGGTGTTGCTATGTGCCGAATTTTTACCCCGGGCAGAAATGCGCTAGTTGAATAGCGAAAAAATTGTGCTGCACAGCGTGATCAGTGCGCTCCGTGCCGATGTCGGGTGTCACTTCTCTATGGTAGAGGTACCTCACCCACGATTGTGGCAAGTACATCTGTTGATCGCGGAAAAATGTCATCCGCGTGAAACCAAGTCGGGTCGGATATCCAAAAAATTCGTCGCAATGTGTAAAGATGTCGAGCCGGTGCCAAACCGTGAAATTCAATGTCAAAACGCCGATGTTGAAGTCGTGTCCCGCTGTCAACAGGAGTGGCTAGCCGAATAGCCGTAGACAATGCTCGAAGCCATCGTCAACGCTCTCTCTCTCTCTCTCTCTCTCTCTCTCTCTCTCTCTTTCGATCAGCTTTTGTTTCTATCTCTCAATCAACTACTCACTTTGCTAGCAACTCGGGGTTTGGGAATAAGAGTCGGGGAATGGTCTAGGCTCTGCAGTGGGAATGGGGGCTTGCACACGCAACTTGTTGTAAAAAGGGTTACAAAAAAAAATTCGGATTCTTCTGCTTCGATGTCGATTATGCAGAGATGTCTATTTTTCTTTTGGGCGATTGAGATCCAAGAATGGAGGGGGAGCATGTGTGTGTGTGTGTGTGTGTGTGGGGATGCCTTGCTCAACCTCGGTTGCCTGCATGCGGTCTGTGTGTGTGTGTGTGTGAGCGTTGTCAACTGCTTCTCAGTGATGCTCTCAAGCTCTGTCGGCTCAAGCTATCATACAGTGTGTGTGTTCAACACAATGACATTGTCAACACCCGACTGCTTGGTCTTGCTCAGTTTTTTACCTGCTCACGATCTTTGCAACCGGTCGACTCCCCCTGCAGCGTTGTAGAGTTCCCAAAAAAAAATTGCCCAATTGCTTTACTCAGCTATCGAGACCTGCCACCACTGCTCAATTTGATGCCCCGTGATTTGCTCGGCTTTGATGTTCAAAGTCTGAATTGCTCTTCTTTCTCCCTGCTTGCAATCGGCTGCTTGGTTTTGACTGCTTATAAGCTTTCAATTTTAAGATGCCCAATTTGCTATCAGGACTGTCCAACTTGCTTTCTTAGCTTCAAGGCCTTTGCTTGTCCTCAGGCCTGAACTTCTTGCTGCCGACTTCACTGTCTTAAATTTGTTGTATCTCGATTCCGCCTTCTCTGTAGAACCTCCAAGCCTTCAACTGCTTCAGCTTCTTGCTTGCATAGTTGCCAAAAGTGCCCAATTTCCTACCTTGCTGTAGCTCTTGAGCTCTACTCGCTACTCAATTTCTTGCTCAAGTTGTTGCCGACCTGCGGAGCCTCAAAGCTCCCTATGTTCCATGCTTGATTGGGAGGGCTGCACACACGGGGTGTAGCCTTGATTGAAACAAGCTCCTAGGCTCTGATACCAATTGATAGGTGCTACTATGGAGTGTGCAAGAGAGGGAAGGAGAAGGGGATAGGGGATGAAGCACAACATAGTGGGTTAGTGGAGAGGAAAGTGAGAGAGTGGTCAACTCTCTCATCTTTCTCTTGCTATATTGATTGGGGGAAAAAGTAAGTAAGGGTGGTTTCTTACGGTCACTTGGCCTACACCCCAACAACTCGGATGGGACACGGAGACTCGTTTTGGGTTGTCAATATCAAGAAATGAACCTATGGAGCTAAGTTATCCTTAGCACTAGCAAATCTATCACTCTCTATTTTGAAAAATCTACCTATGTCATATCTCACCGCTTTAGGTCACCATGCCATTTTGTCGATCAAATGATCTCCTAATGCAACAAAACTGTAGGAGAAGCTATACTAGGCCTAGAGGCACTATCCTACAAATTCTCGCCGTCATCCAAAAAGGTACCAAAATCCCAATCCATCATGGTCCAAGTCTTGAAAATTGCAATATAAATATCCAAAAAGGTCTCCTCCCTATGGTTTAGGATCACTCTCTTATGATCAAAATGTCATAAAACAACCATTTTCACACTCAAAGCTGTAGATTTATCTCACAAATAGGTAATCGCAAACCACAAAAAAATCAAGAGTGATTATACTTTAATGAAATAATAAGAGACAAGAAACACAATGCACTTTTTGGAATTGAATTCTGATTACCAAAAGTAGAGAAAAATGGATTACAAGGTGTTGCTACGTTGCCACGCCCAGTCATACGTACATAGCTCTTCCAAAAATTTAGATTATGCTACAATGGTGTGTTCAAACTAGAAAATTTGAACCTTATACCTAGGGCTTTTCATTAGGTTAATGGCCGAACATGGGGTTTTTGGTAGTATAGCCGATAAGGGGGATAATTTTGTCAACACAAAGCAGAAGCCAAACAACCAAAAATACACATATGGTCAATAGATGCTTTTTCTCATGCCATGGTTCATAAGGATTCATAGATTGAAAAGATTTTTTTGGACACATATTAAGTACATAAGTAGCACACATGATAGCCTCAAGCCAAAACAATTGTGGCAAAGCTTGACTCTTGACCATTATCATGCCATCTCCATAAGTGACCTATTTTTTCTTTTAGCACCACCATTTTGTTGAGGTGTATATGGAATTTTACATTGGCATTCTATCTCACAACTAGCCAGAATTGCATTAAGCTCATGAGAGATGTACTCTCCCCCTTGATCTAAATGAAGGGTACCTGTAGTACATTTAGATACATTTTTAGCCAAAGCCAAAAATTTCTTGAAGCACATGAACACCTCAAACTTAGCTTTAATCATATACATCCATGCATGTTTGGAGTAAACATCAACGAGAGTCACGAAGTATAGGTAAATGCCTAAGGATGGAGTTTGCATAGGCCCATAAACGTCACTATGCAAAAGTTGCAATCTGCATGTAGCCCTTACCAAACCATTCTTTGGAAACTTTGAACATTGCATCTTACCCAAAATATAGCCTTTATAAACATGCTTTGAGGTGCTTCAAGAGGCACTAAAGAAGCAACCATGTCAGATTTCTACAAACATAGCAAAGTAGAAAAATTCACATGCCCAAAATGTGCATGCCAAAGTTTTGCATCTGAAACAACCTTTGAATCCACAATTGCATTCTCAAGATTTTTCCCACACTTGTCATACCAAATGAGCTTATATAACCATGGCACAAAATTCCAAATGCAACAATTTCATCACTAAAATTGAGATCATGTATTGTACATCTATCATCCAGAAGTTTCACAACAAGATCAAGTCTAGCAAGTGCAGATAAATACAAAATGTTTTCTTTTAATCCCAGGTACACAAAGTACATCAACAAGTGTAAAAGAACTACCATTTACAGTAGTGAGCACAATCTTTCCAATTCCCTTGTTTAGAAAGGAGGTATTGTTGGCACGAGTGACCATATTCCCATGAGGGACAGCCTCAAGAGAGGTAAAAAAGTCGATGTCAAGTAATGTGATTTGTAGAACCAGTATCAAAGTACCACACATGTGAATCTGTACCAATTGACATACATGTAGCATGGACAGAAGGATCATAAGTGCATTCTACAGTAAATGCCCGCTCTCATCTACATCAACATGACAATTCCCTTTCATAGAAGGTTCTATCATAGCTACACTTGTAGTGGAACCACCCTCTTTCTTCTTGGCCTCTTTTGCCTTCAAGTTGGGACACTTTTTAATCAAGTGATCATTAGCCTTGCAATAATGGAAATGCATCTTCTTCTTGTCTTTTTCACCAGAATTCCCATACAAGGTGCTTCCAGAAGAAGCATTAGGAATTATGAGAAGTGGCTACATTGCTAGTGCAACCTTTTCTTTGAGCAGCAAGAAAGGCCTATTCAACTGCACACTATTTAGCCATGTTCTTTCTTTAAAGTGACTATTGTGACAACAATGTGCATATACATAAAACTTGACAACATGAGGATTTCCTCCAAGTACTAGCAAAAGTATTGTGAGAATATGGAAATGCATCAAGGACAATCTGCACAAGTGAATTGTCAAAAACAAATTTGCCTACAAAAATGAGTCGCCCACCTAAGGTCACCCAAATCAAAGAAAGTGAGCAGGTGTAGGTTGGCGATGCTAGCGACTATGCCCGAGAGGACACAACCTCCTTTGATACCAATTGTTAAAAATAGGGTTGTAAGGAAACACACACAGCTTGGATAAGATGAAGAAGCTCAAGGCACACAACAGAGAGTATATTACTTAGTGCACAATGAAAGATAAGTTAGCCCTAGAGTGATGGGCAAATATATAATGCACTGGGGAAAAGATATCCTAGTGAGAGAAAAAATGCCCCAACATTCCTAAGTGCATTCACACACATCACTACCACTTGTATATGGCAACAAGATATCATTATCTGAAATAGATATAAAATCCACAAAACTTTATGTCTTTGAGGAAAAATATGTTGTGGCTCGATTCAATGATGACTGCTTCTTTGTGTTCATCTTTGATTTTCATTTGTACATCTTCAGTCTTTAATAGCTTCTATTAACTGACGTCGGCTCAGTAAACATTCCCCCCTTCCGATTTTAGTGTCCGCCGTTCGAAAAGTGTCCATGGATGATGTGGAAAGTTTTTGATTGGTTGTTGATGGACTGTTTGTCTTCATTTGTCATTGAATTGTTGACGAGGTTCATTCCACTATAGCATTTCCATTGGTCCAAAATTGTTTTTGATGTGAGAGATGATGTTGCATTTATCCGTTGTGGCAGCATAATGGTAAGGCTTTGTTTATTTATTAAGAGTATGTACAAGGGAAGTAGAATGATGAGGATCTAAATTAGGGTCTTCTACCTGTATGACCAAAGGAAAAAACCTAATGGGAAAAAAGTTCCTTTGAGATATACGCATTATTGGAGTACTTATTAGCATGGGAAGTACTGAATGGATTATTTGTTGGTAGATATGGAATTAAGAGGGCAACAAATATGTGATTATCATGATGGAACATTGGTTTTCCTATTGTAATCCACTCAAGGTACATAGGTGGAAGAAAAAAGAGTGTTTAATGCATATGCCCAATGATGGGACATCGTATATATGCATACACAAAAATGTATGGTCACCAATATGTTGTGCAAGAAAGACTTTTGAGGGGTTCTTTAAAAAGAAGGTGTAGCTTTAAAATCATATGTCATGGCTTTACAAACCAGCACCCCTTTAGGAAGGATTTTTGTTGTCTAGGATATGTGCTCTCATCTTACTGTGCACTGTGTGTGAATGTTGGACTCTATGCCATTCCACCATGATTAAGTTAAATAGACTTTGATTCTTATGCTCATCTCGTCCAGCATGAGTGACACAACTTAGATATGCTCAACTCGTCCAACTTGAGTGTAAGCCTCATAACTATGACTCTTAGCACATAGTTTATTTTGACTTGAAGCTTTGGGACTAACGTTTTGCTCATTTTTTGGCTCAGCATTCCGACTCCGACTATGCCAAAGAGTGTTTTTTGCACCCTGGCGACTTGACTTTTTACATTCTTGAGCTACTACAAACATCTCTTCTAATATAAGTAAGCTTGAATGCTCAAAGAGAGGATTACTGAAGGACCAAGTTGGCATTAAGGGTTTTTTTTCCATACATGTTTCATCATCTTTGACTCTATATTCACATTTGATTCTCCAATTAGGCATGTTGTAAGGGGCCTTTGAGGTTGTTGTAGGCCTTTGTTCATTGTTGGCAATTGGCTTTTGACTAGGAGCATTGAAAGACTTAGGAATCCAAATCTCTTGATGACCTTTGTAACTCCTTTGTTGACTTTGCTTAGCTCCAGATCTTGTTGAACTCTTGAGATATTCATGCAGTTCTATTGTGATTACAGTTGGCCTTTGGTTGAGTGGTAGCCACATCTCTATATAGCCTTTGTAGATCTTTTGTGCAAGAGGAAGATTCTTTGAAATCCTTCTTTGTTCTGTATGCCTTGAGAGTTGTGGGGACTCTAGCATCTGATGCCATTCTATTGTAGAGTTACTTCTTAGGTATCTTGGCATGTTGTCGGGGTTGATACCTAGTGAGCCTTCTTTCTTGGGAGGGTCTTGATTTCACTTCATATGCTCTAACCTACAATTTTGGTACCCATAGTTGTCTGTTACCTCTATAGTACTCCTGTTCTTTTAAGATCCATTGTGATGCTATCCATCCCATGTGTTTCTCTTTATGTGTTGATGTGTTGTCTTCCTATCCTCGTTATCTTACATCAATACAAATTTCCTATTTCATCTTTCTACTACTGATAGCCATTTTTTGGCTCTGTGTAATTGCCATAGTGAGATACCTCAACCTACCAAAATCACCCAAACACTATGGCTATCTTCACCCTTTCATTGTACATAGGCGTGAGTGAGATAGGGGACTTTCCCGATTTCTCCTTAAAACCCTCACTTAGCTAGTGACTGGACTAGTTGAGTCAGAAATATAAATAAAAAATAAAATCCAAAGTATATTATAGCCCTTTTGTGTATAAGTATTTCATTGTATATAGGGCCTAAATATAGGGATTTTTATTATAATTATTTTGGTATTTACTTAAATATTTTTGTGTGTGTGATTTGTCTACGTATGCTATGTACATTGACTCACCATTACCACAATTTTTCTTACCATTTTGCATACTCATTATTAATATAGAAATATTTTCATATAAGCTTCTCTTATTTTTGGGTGAGAATCCACTCCAAGAAAAAACCTCAAAAATACCTTTCACTATCAGTCATTGCCTTTCACTAAATTCCTATTTCTTAGAGGTATTTTTTATTATCTTTTGTAAATAAATATACTTCAATGAAAACAAATGAGTGTCCCATTATTTGATTTCCTATATTTTCATATTATATATATATATATATATATATATATATAACTCACACTATTCTACATTCCATAAATTGTTTATATATACTAGCCTCTTTTTTTCCATCATATCCATGTAATATATTTATGCATAATCCACAACCATGCATATTTTTAAACCCCTAAGAATCAATTACGTCATGCTCTAATGCAAGGAGGGACTCACCTTTGGAGCCATATGCAAATTCAACAAAAGGGAGGCCACTGAAGACTTTTTTGTGAAGAAAAGTAGGCAATTTGGTGTGATTTTTTATATCCATCTTCAGTCTGAATTTGAAGCAGTGGTTAGAAGACAAAATGTGGATCAAGAGCTGAATAACCACCTCAAAACTGTTGATAATTTTTTGAGCTACCATCAGTGAAGTATGATTTTTTAATTGGACCCCAATCTGCCCACTTTTTTCACAAGTAGCCCATAGTCTTCTCTCACCTCTTTCCTACTTCCACACACACACACACTCATTCCTCTCCATCCCTCACTCAAACATGTAACTTTCATGGCTTCTTTCATCTTCTTCACCATTTCCATCTCTCCCTTACTCCATAGCTCAAAATTATAATATCTACACACATATAGCTTAATTTCTCTCTATGGAATCAAACTTATATTACCATAATCTCTTCATGCTTTCACAAAAAGAGAAAAAAAGAGCAAAAACCAAGCTCAAGCTTTGCAAAAGGAGGAGTTTGATCATGGAAAATTCAACTTTTCCATGGTCGCAAAAACTACACCGACAGAGTTCTACAACTGCTTCATTCACTAGAGGAGATAGGTGAAAAATTCCTTTTTCATCTTGTGGTTTTCATCAAATCGTGTATATTCTCAACCTTATCTTACTCTTTATCATTATATAAATCATGTAATGCACCTTGAGCGCATATGCCATTGTAATTTTGACCCATCCCACTAACCACTAACATACTAACACAAAATAGCCATTGACCTAACCATAAAAGACACCTCACCTCAAGACATGTGGTTAGTAACTCTCTCTCTCTCTCTCTCTCTCTCTCTCTCTCTCTCTCCTTTCTTAAAACTCTACTTTCACCTTATCTACCATCAATAATGCTCTCTTTTAAGCCCATAAAAGACACCTCACCTCAAGACATGTGGTTAGTAACTCTCTCTCTCTCTCTCTCTCTCTCTCTCTCTCTCTCTCTCTCTCTCTCTCTCTCTCTTCTTTCTTAAAACTCTACTTTCACCTTATCTACCATCAATAATGCTCTCTTTTAAGCCCACATCCATGACTCAAGCAGACAAAGGAGGCCTGCAATGTTTTGATATTCAAACAAAATCATAATCTTGATTTGTTAGCTTGTAAATTAGGATTTCCAATAATCTTAATGAGAGGTCTCCAACCTATAAATAGGCCTCTCTCCTTCTTGTAAATCATCTCCAACATCTCACATAGCATCCCAACACTCTATACGTGAGGATAGACTTAGGAGTAGCAACAACCACTTTGTGAGCTTCACTTTTGGTGTGAGAGACGCTTTCAAGCTACACATTGCAAGTAAGAGAGCGTGAGTTCAAAAATCTCAAAACCACTATTTTATATGTTCCTCCATCATCAATAAATTGAGGTTTGGTGCATCAAAAGTGTGATTCAACGTTCAAATCTTCGTCCCTTCACTCGTGAAATACTATTTGGTGAATTCAAGTTGACTTGTGTATTTTAGGTTTCTATCATTTGATCTTGGTTTAGAGAGTATTTTAGTGTGTTTTCATTGCCAATTTTTGTCCATTGTAAGAGGGTATTGTGGTGAGAGGTCTCCCACACCCTAAGACAGTGTGTGTGTGTGTGTGTGTGTGTGTGTGTGTGTGTGTGTGTGTGTGTGTGTGTGTGTGTGTGTGTGTGTTGGCAATGTTTAGCATTTACTAAGCATGAGTTAGTATTGTACAAGATCTACGATAGAATCATAACAAACCATCTCCGTTTGCAAGTCACAAACAAGGTATTACGTAAGTTCCACTCTTCTCTCTCTTACCTTTTCTCTAACTAACTCTAGTCCATTTAGTGTGTCTTTGAGTGAGATAGATTGTGTGTGTTTTGTGGTGCATCTCTTGGTTGTGACAAGATCTCTATTGCGTCCCACTTCCAATACCATAACTAGGTGGTGCCCTTTCACTTGTTTGGCTGTGAGTTTGTTGTTTTTGTTTCTTGCTTTTGGTTTCCCCAGCCCCAATTAAGCAGCAAGGAAGCCTTGAGGGGTATTTAGAGGTCACCTCTCTTGTTGCCCGCCCCGGAACGCCTCAATCTTGGTGCCCCCATAAAGGAGGGCTTGTGTATATTGTTGTGAATACTCAGTTTTTAGAGTAATCAAGTAGCTTGCATGAATCACGAAAAGTTTTATGACCCATTTGTTCCTATTGCAAGGCAAAAAGTGCATATCATTGTAAGCACAAAATTACACTTTTAACAAGTAATTCGTATAATTTTGGGCCCTCTTAGGTTGGCCGACATAAATACTTCAGTAAATCCTTTTATTTTTCCTCTCATTAGGTACGACCTTAGTTTGGACGTCTATATTTTTGTTTTGTTTTAAGCATTAGGTTATGCATAGACCATGGATAATGGCCAAGGAATAGAGGTTTTCCCCTTCCATTTCACTCCACACATTAGAATAAACGTTGGACATTTTCAGCAGCGTGTGTATTAAAGAATATGATGTTAAAGAATATGGCCGTTGTGCTATGGGACGGTCGGACACTGACTATACTATGTTGTAAATATACTTTGAATATAGTTCAAAAAGAAGAAGAGTGAGAGGCTGCAGGGTAACGATTGTGTGTGTGTGTGTCTCGATGTGTGTTAGTGTGTGTGCGTAGTCTTCTTTCCTACCTTCTCCATCACCTGCGCACTCTACAAAGTGGTATCAGAGCTCAGTTTAAGGAGCTACAGTCAATACACAAATTTCCGCAGCTCTGAAAAACAGTCAAAAAGAGAGGTTTTTTTGTCATAACTCCCTCACCCGAACTCGGAATACAGTGATCCAGGAGACTATCTTTATGTTTTTGGGCATTCCAGACGCATTGGCATACTTAGATTTACCAAAATCTACAATAAAAATTTCTGCAGCAAACAGCCAGCTCCCACAGGTATAAGAGATTTCTAGTTTTGCACTCGGCAGTAGATTTACAGGTTACAGGTGAAGAATTCAGCATTTACACAGGTTTTGGAGAGCGACATAGAGATTTTGCATCATTATATTGTGTTATCAAAGATTATGTTTGGTTGTTGTGGGTCCGTTATGGACAGCCGCCTATGTAAGAAAGGTTGTGGGAAGAAGTTGAGACGGTTATATTGTCAGATTGAGTACTTTGTGGTTATGTATGGATATACAGTTAATGTATTTTGGAAAACTGCAGCCTTTGTGAGGGTCAAGTGAGGTTTTCTGAAGCCTTGCCTTGGGAGCTTTGGTACCTTGGCAAGGTGGATTAGGTATTGGAGCGAACCCTCGACTGGCCCCGTTAAAGACCTCATATGTCGTTTACGACTATGGGATGAAGGTGGATGTATGGATATGTGGTACATGATAGCGTATGGATTGCATCTGCATATAGGTCCATGTGGACATTGTTTTAGAGTATTTATGCATAGTATTGAGTCAGTGTGTGGCAAAGTGAGTCGGTGGATTTTCTCTTGGCAGTGAGAGATTTTCTGTCAGAGTTTATGAGCACTTTGGTTGAGATTGTCACTTGAGATATTTTCCAAATACAAACGAAACTTTGTCGAAATTTTTTCAAAATCCTTTGGAAGCAATTGAGAGAGTGAAGATGGCAGAAAGTTCAATTCAAGTCACACAGATTGTTGGAGAGAAGCTAACCAAAGAGAACTACAGCATATGGTCTTACAAGATGGAGAACTTTATCATGGGCAAAGGTTTATGGGACTACATTACAGGTGAACAAGAGTGTCCCAAGATTGGTTTGGAACCAAACAGAGAGAATGTTGAAGCACATAAAACATGGCAAGCAGGAGTAGAAGCTTACAAGAAGTGGATCGAGAATTCAAGGAAAGTGATGCATTGGATTTCACTATGCATTACTGACTTCTTTATACCACATGTGAATAAGGCTCAATCTCCAAAGGAAGCATGGGAGATACTAGCAAGGATGAACAGCTCCAATACAAAACCACAAAGTTCACTTGAAGCAAAGGCTACATTGTGTATGCGAGGAAATATATCCATATCAAATTATGTGACAGAGATAACAAATACAAGAAGATCTTGTGAGCATTAATATTGAAGTTCCAGATGATGACTTAGTTTCAGTGACATTAAATGGTTTGGGACTAGAATACAAGTCATTGGATACATCTATATCTGTTTGAGGACACATGCCTGATTTTGAATACAAGTCATTGGATACATCTATATCTGTTTGAGGACACATGCCTGATTTTGAATACAAGTCATTGGATACATCTATATCTGTTTGAGGACACATGCCTGATTTTGAAGAGTTAGTAAACCTTTGTTTGCAAGAAGAGGTGAAGTTAGGAAAGTCAGGTCCTTCTACATCAAAAAACAATTCCAGAGATCAAGTTTTTTACTCTAGAGGTCGTGGAAACAATAGAGGTGGAAGAGGAAACTATGGTCGTGGAAATAATGTTGGAAGAGGTCAATGGAAAAACCAACAAAGTCAAAGTTACAATGATTACAGCAGCCAAAGAGGGAGGGGGAGAGCCCAACCTTGTGGACGTGGAGGTGGACGATTTGTACATCCTCAAAGAGATGGATAATGTAACAGATGTGGCATTTATGGTCACTTTGAAAGAGAATGTTACACAAGGCTAAATCAAAATCGTGATCGTGGTGAAAGAGGCCGAGTTTATGGCAGACATGGAGGAAACTTTTCTGGATACAATCCTCATGATCAAAATATATACGACAATAGATCGAGTGGACATTTATTTCCTATGGAGCATGTTGTTGGAAGCATGGTGGAGCCACATCATACAGTTGATTGATATTTAGATAGTGGTGCCACAAATCATATGACATATCATGGTGAATGGTTTGACAAAAAAGAGAAGTTAGAAGAGGATGAGTTTGTCACTACAGGTGATGATACTATGCATAGGATTACGCATGTTGGTTCAGTTCCATTGCTAGAAAAAGATGGGACATACAACACATTGGGAGATGTTCTATATGTGCCTTCAATTCACAAAGAATTTAGCATCAGTTGGACAAATGACAGATCAAGGGTTGCAAGTCCATTTTAATTGTTATGGCTGCTTCATAGAAGAGTTTCACAAAGGCAGACCATGCAAGATATTGGCACGTGGAGGAAAAAAAGGTCGCTTGTTCGCATTGGAAGTTGGAGAACCATGTTTACACAGCGGTATGTATGCAAACAAATCAGCCACTCAAGATGATTGGGTAGAGTTATGGCATAAGAGGATTGGTTATGTCAATTTTAGAAGAGTAAAGCATATGCAATCAAATCAAATTGTACGTGGATTACCAAAGTTTGGCAGATCGAGTTTTGATCATGTTTATGAAGCTTGTCAATTTGGAAAGCAATCTCGTTTACCATTTCCAAAGAGGGGGAGAATTAGCCAAATTCCTTTGGAAATTGTTCATTCAGATATTTGGGAACCTTGTGATCATGCTACACCGAATGGTTGTCGATTTTTTTGTCACATTCACAGATGATTACAGCAAAATGACAGATTCAATACTTGGGTCATATCATCTCTCAAGATGGTATCCTTATGGATACATCTAAGTTAGAGGTAATAAAAGCATGTCCTAATCCAAGAATCTACATGAGCTAAGAAGCTTTATTGGTTTGTGTGCATACTATAGACGCTTTATAGCAAAATTATCTCAAATAGCATGAAGCAAGCATCTAGAGCTTGCTATGAAAAGATAACCAGATTCTTGAAGAAGATTGGATTTAAACAGTCTACTACTGATCACTCATTGTTTTTGAAGCATGTTGATGGAGAGATCATCGTCGTTATTGTTATCTATGTTGATGACTTGATTCTCACTGGAAGTCATAATGAGCAAAATTTGCATATCAAGAAGACTTTGTTGAGAGAATTCAACATGAAGGACCTTGGTGAGTTGAGATATTTTTTGGGAATTGAAATTGTCGACACTTTATCAGGAATTTGGATGATACAAAGACAATACGCATTGGATATGCTTGCAAAGTATGGAATGACAGCGTGCAAACCGGTTGATACACCTCTTGATCAAAATGTGAAGTTGATTGATTATGGACATTACATTGAGGATGTCACTATGTATCGCAAGATGGTTGGAAGTCTTATTTACTTGACAATAACAAGGCCAGATTTGAGTTATGTAGTGGGTGTTGTGAGTCAATTCATGCAAAAGCCATGTAAAAGTCATCTTGATGCAGTGAGACGGATTATGAGATATGTGAAATCCACTGTCAGTTATGGAATGTTTTATGAAAAGAATGGGAAGCTTTGTCTTTATGGTTATACAGATGCAGATTGAGCAGGAGATTTTATGGATAGAAGATCTACAAGTGGTTATGCATTTTCCATTGGCAATGGTATGATAAGCAAGAAGCAATTAACTATAGCATTATCAAGTACAGAAGCTGAATATCGTAGAGCAGCTTTGGCAACATGTGAAGAGTCATGGTTGAGAGTAATCATGGTAGACTTTGGTTTTGACAATCTTGACAATGTCATTATATATTGTGACAATATTAGCAGCATCATGTTGGCAAAGAATCCAGTTTACCATGCTCGCACCCAACACATTGAAGTACATTATCACTTCATTAGAGAAAAAGTTTTGGCAGGTGAGATTGATTTGGTGTATGTGAAGACAAATGATCAAGTTGCGGATTTATTTACAAAAGCTCTTGGAAAGGAGAAGTTTTGCTCCTTTCGTAAAGCATTGGGAATCCATCATATGCAAGCTCATTCTGAGCTTGAGGGGGAGTGCTAAAGAATATGGTGTTAGAGAATATGGCCATTGTGCTATGGGCGGTCGGGACACTGACTATACTATGTTGTAAATATACTTTGGATAATAGTTAAAAAAGAAAAAGAGTGAGAGCAGCACGTTGAATGGTTGCTGCAGGGTAACGATTGTGTGTGTGTGTGTGTGTGTGTGTGTGTGTGTGTGTGTGTGTGTGTGTGTGTGTGTGTGTGTGTGTGTGTGTGTGTGTGTGTGTGTGTGTGTCTTGATGTGTGTTAGTGTGCGTGCGTAGTCTTCTTTCCTACTTTCTCCATCACCTGCACACTCTACAGTATTGTGTTCATGTTTGATGCTCAAAGAGTAGGAGAAATTCTAGCGTCACTAAACCCTATCATCTTGCCTCTTGTTGACTATCATAGATCATTTGATGTGCATATTTTTATTTTGTTGAATAGATTGCAATTTAGAAAACATTATTGTGTAATTTTTTTAAGAAAGAAAAAAATGTGTTGTCACTTTGAAATCGATTCAATGGAGGCCCAACGCCAAATGTCAGGATATCCTCTCTTTATTGGAGATCATGGAGAGGATGCCAAGCTATTTCTAGCAAATTTCAAAATGGCTTGCTGCATAAAAAGAGTGATAGGAGATGAGGAACACTTACAAATGTTTGAGGTAGTTTTGAGGAAGGATGCTAGCACTTGGTTTGACTCTCTATCTCAGGAGGTTAAGGGAAACTATAACTAAGTCGTTGATCATTTCAAGCAATACTTCTTTGACCCCCAAAACACTCAAAAGCTATGGCAAGACATCGTTTCTCACAAGGCAAAAGACTTAGATGACTACTACATGTATAAACAAGATTTTCTACATCTTTGGGCTGTATGGGTGAGAAACGTTGCTAACCCTAGTGATGGTGCAGAGTTCCTAAAGAAGGAGAGGTTCATAGCTGGACTCTTTTCCACACTAAAGATAAAAGTTGAGGCGTGCACCTACTACCTTTGATGCAGTTGAAACTAGGGCTGTTGAGAAGTATAGGAAACTCAAGTGTCTAAGAAGAGGAGAGGTTCCAATAGAGGGTCCTAGGCCTAAGGGAAAAATTGCAAGCCTCAACATCTAGAGAGCTGCCTGAGGTAGCAGCAGAGGTAATTGAAAAGTTAAATGAATCCTTAAGTAACTTGTCAATTCACCTTGCACAAGCTGTAGGTTCCAAGGGACAAACAAAGAAAGCAGAAGAGCAAGAGCCATGACCTAGGTGACTTTTGCAATGTTGGAATTGTGGAGAGTCTGTACATAGGATGTATAATTGTCCTTGGCCTCGTGGGGAGCCAGGGAGACCTAACTTGAATTACCTAGTGATGAATGCAGGTGAAGAAACTATGGCTTTTGCAAAGACCAACTGAGGCAAGACCACCTCCTAGAAGAGTGGAAGGAGTTCCACCTTTGCCAGATCCAAATGTGCATGTGGTAGAGGTGAAAATTCAAAAGAGGTTGACATGGAAGAAAATGGCATTAAGAATGGCCGAGGAAAAGGTAAGGAGAAAGAAGGAGGTACGTCACAAAGTGACCATGGAAGAGAAAAGAAGGCAAAGGAGACCAATAAAACCAAGAGGATGCGACGTCATATCAACCTCCAAGACTTTCCTCTTGAACATGGTATGGCTTCATACAACTTGTTGGAAGACATGAGAGGTAAGGGCCCTGATATCTCATGGCCTCAATTTCTTGCATTATGTCCACAAGTTAGGAGGGATTTAGCAAAGGCGGTTAGCACTAGGAGAAAGATAAAAGAGAGTGTGCATGTTGTAAAAATTGCACAAGCTGAAATGAATGAGGACATTACACCGGTGCTAGACTGTTACATCAAAGGAAGGCTAGTAAGGAAAGGTCTAGTGGATGGGGGTGCACAAATTTGCATCATGATAGAGGGACTCATGCACAGACTAGGCATGCACATCCATGAGACACCTGAAATCAAAGTCAAGATGGCAAACAATAGCAAAACTAGGTGTGTAGGTATTTGGTAAAAAAAAATTGTGGAGGCCTTTGGCATTAAGAAGGCATTGGATTTTCATGTTATGTCAACCAAGGGAAGTGGCTATCCATTTATCGTAGGAAGACCATGGCTAATGAAAATGCAAGCTTTGCAAGATTGGGAAAGTGGAAAGTTGATCTGCAGGAATGACAATCATAAGAAGGTTGTCTTTGACATGAAGGAGCAACGTCAAGAGGAGCTCCATGAAGAATCATCACAAAGTGATATGGAGGAAGACTGGACTGATAGCACTTCAGAAGAAGAAGTTAGTGGTAGCACTACGGAAGAGGAATCTTCCATTGAAGTCATGGGCGTAAGGTTTAAGCCAAGCAACCAAGAAACCTCTTGCCCAGGCTTGGAGGAGGTAGGTCCTTAAGAGAACCGAAATGTGGAAGATGAAGGAATGTTAGAAGGTATGTTGTCTACCACACTTACAAAGGATGAAAGAGAGGAGTTCAAATGTGTGCTAAGAAAGTTGCCTAAGCTTTTTGCTAAAGACTACACCGACGTGTATGGAGTAGATGATGTTCAACACAAGATCAAGCTAAAGCCAGAGGCCACACCTAAGGCTCAAAAGCTACAAAGGCTAGGAGTCATCAAGGAGCAGGCTTTACTCAAGGAGGTAAGAAAGCTTCTAGCAACAGGTTTCATTTATCCGGTGGAAAATTCAATGTGGGTCTCTCCTGTTGTTGTCACCCCCAAAAATAATGGAAAGTGGAGGGTCTGTGTGGATTATTGTCCACTCAATGAGGCGACTAAAGGAGATCACTTTCCCCTCCCATTTCAGGATGAGATACTAAATGAGGTAGGTGGTCATGAGAAGTATACGGTGCCTGATGGCTATTCAGGTTACTTTCAAATAGGTATTGTGTTAGAGGATTGGTTGAAAACAACCTTCATCACTCCTTGGGGTTGTTATGCTTTTAGAGTCATGCCATTTGGCCTAACAAATGCTCCTGCAACTTTCCAACTCTTCATGAACATGGTGTTTCAAGCATTCTTTGGAAAGTCCATTAGGGTTTTTATTGATGATTTTTGCATTTATAGCTCAAAATTGTTGCATCTAAGAGGGTAGAAGAAGGATTGAAGAAGCTCTATGACATGGGAGGTCAACTCAACCCCGACAAGTGCCATATAAGTGAGGATGATGTGATCTTGCTTGGTCACAAAGTTTCTTACAAAGGAATCGAGGTGGATCCTTCAAAGTCAAAGGCTCTTATTGAGTTACTGTCACCGAAGAGTCTTAAGGAGGTCATCTCATTCATTTAAAAGGTGAAGTATCTGTCACGCTTCAGTCACTTAGCCTCAGAGTTACTTCACCCTTTGCAAAAGATGACACAACAAGTCAAGTTTGTTTGGTCTGATGGGCTTGAAGAATAGTCATTCTGTCAAAGCTACCAACACTCATGCCTCCTTGTCAGAAGTACACATTCCTTGTTAGCTCTAGTGTTGGGAAAGAAAAAATTGGTGCTATTTTGCTACAACAATATCCCCACAGTACCAAGATGTGATCCATCTAATTTGCTAGTAGGGTCATGAATGCCTTGGAGAGGCGCTACATGGAGGCAGAACTCATGATGCTTTATCTCATGTTTGCGGTGAGAAAGTTTAGATCCTACTTGCTATCAAATGTTTTGTAATTCTCACTGTAGAAAATTTGTTCCCTTGGGTGTCATCTCAAATGAATCTTAGTACTAGGATCTCAAAGTGGATTATAGAGTTGCAACAGTTTCAATACTCTTTCAAGGTAGAAGATATTGTGCGTGCACAATTGGCAGGGATTCTCACGTATAGGGTACATGAGAAGGAAATTAAGGTGCCTGAAGTAAAGACCCTACCATTGCCACCACCAAAAAGTATTCCTAATGCTTTTACCTTGTTCTTTGATGGAGCTTTTCGACAAGCCACAAGAAAAGCAGGGGAAGGACTAGTGTTGCTCAACCCAAGTGGAGAGGTGATCATGAAAGAGAAGGTCAATCTACCAGGTTCAACTAGAAACAATGAAGCAGAATACGACACACTACTTCATGGTTTAAAGATGTGCATTGGCCAAGGTATACAACGTCTCATGGTAAAGGGAGATGCACTTCTCATTGTGAAGCAGATTTTAAGCATTTGGGCATGCAAGAATGAAAGCCTAAGGACAAAAGTTCATGCCCTTCGTAGGTTGTTTAGGAAGTTTGAAGAAGTGCAACTATATCATTTTCCTAGGAAACAAAATGAAGATGCAGATTTACTTGCATAACAAGCAGTTACATGTGTTGAGAAAGAAGTGCAGGTCATCATGGTGGCAGCAGTTGTCAAGCAACCAAGATACTAGGGATTGGAGTCATTGGCTCCCATTATTGGCTACATTTTGGAGGGCAAGTTTCCACAAGAGTTCACAAAAGTTCAAAAGAGGAGACCCATGAAGAAGGCAAGTTTCTATCTCTTCCTAGAAGGCACCCTCTATCAAAGAGGGAAGAATCAAGTGTGCAAAAGAGTACCAACTATCGAGGAAATTCTAGCCATTCTAAAAGGTTTGCATGAAGAGGCATGTGTTTGGTCATTTGCCCAAGAATTAACAGTGAAGAAGATATGGCTTGTGGAATATGTTTGGCCAAGCTTGCATGTGGATGTCTAACATTGGTGTAAAAGCTGTCACAACTGTCAGGTAAATGGAAATAGAAGGCTGGTGCATATGGTCCGAGGCAAATAGTGCTTGCAAATGGACCCTTTGAAAAGTGGGGCATTGATACTATGGGTCCTCTGCCTAGAACAAAGCATGGTAAACTCTACATTTTAGTGCTTTTAGACTACATAACTAGGTGGGTAGAGGCTCAAAGTGTGGCAAGGGTAAATGGAAAAATAGTGAGCAGGTTTGTCTACACTAATATTTGTTGTAGATTTGGCACACCTCTAGAGATTGTGTCGGATAATGGTTCAGGGTTCAAGAAGGGTTTTAGTGGTTGTAGACTACATAACTAGGTGGGTAGAGGCTCAAAGTGTAAATGTGGAAAATAGTGAGCAGGTTTGTCTACACTAATATTTGTTGTAGATTTGGCACACCTCTAGAGATTGTGTCAGATAATGGTTCAGGGTTCAAGAAGGGTTTTACTCACAGAAGTTTGTGAAGAGCTTCATATTCTACATCTTCATAGCACACCCTACTACCCACAATCAAATGGTTTGGTGGAGAAGGCTAATGGTGTCATTGCAGGCATCATTAGAAAGATGGTGCAAAACAAAACAAAGTTATGGGATGACTTCTTGGATGGTGCCTTGTGGGCGTATCGAACCACATATAGGGAGGCAACAGAGTTCACGCCATTTCACTTGATGTATGTTCAAGAGGCTTTGCAGCCTATCGAGCTCAACATCCCAACAACACGTCTTCATGGCAGAGGTGCACAAGCTGATCAAGAGGTATGGATGGATTGACTTCTCACACTATTGGAGCTTGAGTGGAAAAGAGAAGCAGCTTACGAGTGCTACAAGAGGAAAGCTATACAAGCAAAGGAGAAGCTTGACAAGAAACTCAAGGACAAAGGCATCAAGGAAAGAGAGCTTGTGCTAAGGTATGACAATCGACTCGACAATCGTTTTGATGAGGGACCGTACATACTCAAGAAGGCTTTCAATTCAAGTTACTATCAGCTTATGGACTTGAATGATAAAGAGCAAACGGGTATCGCTTGAATCCCTATTTGAGTCGCCTTCTACCAAAGGATCTACCATAGATCTATCAAAGAGTGACTATCTCATGTAAGTTTTTTTGCATGAGGCATGAGTGTGACAAGATGCCACACAATGAAAATCCTGTCAAGGGACCAGATATCATAGAGGACTCAAAAGCACTCTCTTTGGAAAAGATGCTTTATGATGGTACATGAATGTACCATCATCCTGGGAGGGCTAATGATCGCCATTTTTTGGCTCTCCGTAATTGCCATAGTGAGATACCTCACCCTATCAAAATCACCCAAACATTGTGGCTATCTTCAGCCTTCCATTGTACATAGGCGTGTGTGAGTTAGGGAGCTTTCCCCATATCTCCTTAAAACCCTCACTTAGCTAGTCACTGTACTAGTTGAGCCAAAATAAATAAATAAAAATAAAAGCCAAAGTATATTATGGACCTTTTGTGTATAAGTATTGTATTGTAAATAGGGCCTAAATATAGGGATTTTTATTATATTTATTTTGGTTTTATTTAAATATTTTTGTGTAGGTGTGCGTGATTTACCTATGTATGCTATGTACATTGACTCACCATTACTACAATTCTTTTTACCATTTTGCATACTCTTTATTCCATATAGAAATATTTTCATGTAAGCTTCTCTTATTTTGGGTGAGAATCCACTCCAAGGAAAAACCTCAAAAATACCTTTCACAATCAGTCATTGCCTTTCACTAAATTCCTATTTCCTCGAGGTAATTTTTCTTATCTCTTGTAAATAAATACACTTTAATAAAAACAAATGAGGTTCCCCTCATTTGATTTCCTATGTTTTCATGTATTTATTATATATATATATAACTCACACTATTCTAGATTCCATAAATCGTTTATATATACTAGCCTCTTTTTTCCCATCATATCCATGTATTAAATTTATGCATAATCCACAACCATGCATATTTTCAAACCCCTAATAATCAATTATGTCATGCTCTAATGCAAGGAGGGGCTCACCTTTGGAGCCATATGCAAATTCAACAAAAGGGAGGCCACTGAAGACTTTTTTGTGAAGAAAAGTAAACATTTTGGTGGTATTTTTTATATCCATCTCCACTCCAAATTTGAAGCAGTAGTTACAAAACAAAATGTGGACTAAGAGCTGAATAATCACCTCAAAAATTTTGATAATTTTTGGAGCTACCACCGGTGAGGTATGATTTTTTGATTGGACCCCACTTTGCCCACTTTTCTCACAAGTAGCCCATAGTCTTCTCTCACCTCTTTCCTACTTCCACACACACACACACTCTCATTCCTCACCATCCCCCACTCAAACCTGCAACTTTCATGGCTTCTTTCATCTTCTTCACCATTTCCATCTCTCTCTTACTCCATAGCTCAAAATTGTCATCTCCACACCATATAGCTCAATTTGTCTCTCTAGAATCAAACTCATATTACCATACCCTCTTCATACTTTCACAAAAAGAGAAAAAACCAGCAAATAACCAAGCTCAAGCTTTGCAAAAGAAGGAGTTTGATCATGGAAAATTCAACTTTTCCATGGTCACAAAAACTACACCGACAGAGTTCTACAACCGCTTCATTCACTAGAGGAGATAGGTGGAAAATTCCCTTTCTATCTCGTGGTTTTCATCAAATCGTGTATATTCTCATCCTTATCTTACTCTTTATCATTGTATAAATCATGTAATGCACCTTGAGTGCATATGCCATTGTAATTTTAACCCATCCCACTAACCACTAACATACTAACACAAAATAGCCATTGACCTAACTATAAAAAACACCTCACCTCAAGACATGTGCTTAGTAACACACACTCTCTCTCTCTCCTTCCTTAAAACTCTACTTTCCCCTTATCTACCATCAATAATGCTCTCTTCTGAGCCCACATCCATGACTCAAGCAGACAAAGAAGGCCCGCAATGTTTTGATATTCAAGCAAAATCATAATCCTGATTTGTTAGCTTATAAATTAGGATTTCCACTAATCTTAATGAGAGGTCTCCAACCTATAAATAGGCCTCTCTCATTCTTGTAAATTATCTCCAACATCTCACATAGCACCCCAACACTCTATACGTGAGGAGAGACTTAGGAGTAGCAACCACTTTGTGAGCTTCACTTTCGGTGTGAGAGAAGCTTTCAAGCTACACATTGCAAGTGAGAGAGCTTGAGTTCAAAATTCTCAAAACCAATATTTTATATGTTCCTCCATCATCAATAAATTGAGGTTTGATGCATCAAAGGTGTAATTCGATGTTCAAATCTTTGTCCCTCCACTCGTGCAATACGGTTTGATGAATTCAAGGTGACTTGTGTATTTTAAGTTTCTATATTTTGATCTTGTTTTAGAGAGTGTTTTAGTGTGATTCATTGCCAATTTTGGTCCATTGTAAGAGGGTATTGTGGTGAGAGGTCTTCCACACCCTAGGACAGTGTGTGTGTGTGTTGGGAATGTTTAGCATTTACTAAGCATGAGTTAGTATTGTACAAGATCTACCATAGCATCATAACGAACCATTTCCATTTGCAAGTCACAAACAAGGTACTACGTAAGTTTCATTCCTCTCTCTCTCTTCCCTTTGCTCTAGCTCACTCTACTCCATTTAGTGTGTCTTTGTGTGAGATTAATTGTGTGTGTTTTGTGGCGCATCTTCTTGGTTGTGACAAGTTCTCTATTGCATCCTAGTTCGCATACCATAACTAGGTGATGCCCTTTCAATTGTTTGGCTGTGGGTTTGTTGTTGTTGTTTCTTGCGTGTGGTTACCCCAGTCCCAATTGAGCAGCACGGAAGCCTTGAGGGGTGTTTAGAGGTCGCCTCTCTTATTGCCCGCCCCGGATCTCCTCACTACTATGCGTACTTTGTATTTTCTTATTCATCAATCTATTTCTCTCTCCCGTGTCACATCACACAGTAGTGCTCGTGGTTATTGTAGGCACTTTGTGGTGTTAGAGGGCAGTGCTATTAGCAATTGGTGGTGATCTTGACCCCCAAATGGAGGTCATTCAAGCGGGGGGTGCCCATGAGCCCCTCCCTTTTATTAGAGGCACATGAACACATGCTTGGGTCCCAAGATATCGGTCACCACAGCTATGGCTACTGTGAAGCCTCATGACAAGGTCCCGGATCCTTTCTCCTCTAGCTCTTGTAACCCTCTTTGAAGTAGGTCATTCGTCCCTATTCTCATGCCTTCACTTCTCTTTCACAATTGCTTCATTGTTATGAAACTTGGCAAGGTATGCATGCATTGATAAAGAGTCCACACGATCATCCCTACTTGTTGTGTGGCGTATGCAATCACAAGCTTCATGCAACACCTATTTAGCTACCTTTTGTCAGTTGATTTCATTCCATACACCCAAAAGCCATTTACCTCCTCAAAACATGTTTATAGGTCTTGACCCTTTCTTTGGGATGAGCTCTATCTTTGCCCCATAGGTAGCGGCCTCCACTACAACATGGAATGATTGATTTCCATATCCTCTAGTAACTTTTGCATACCTAATTTTCCAAAGTTAGTTCCCAATGGATTTTTGTCCAAACTGTTTTCCTTTCTCTTCAAGCTCAGCCTTAAACTTCAGTTCACGCATGCCCTTCATAAGCGCATCAAGCATAGAAGTATCACCTTTTGGAGTCACAGTAGCAAGCTTTGTTGGGATCTCGGGCATGCTAGAGGTAGGAGTATCACCACCATCTTGTCTCTGGATCGTTGCCTCTTAGAAAACAATGAGACTGCATCCTCAACCTCTTTCCATGTTGCCTTTAAACCTTGTTCTGCATTCTTATCTTAGCAGTCTCTCTAATTTTTCTTGGAGTTCGGGTCCTACGGCTTGAAAAAATAGTTCAATCTTTTCACTATCCAAAGTGCCTTGACAGTTAAGCATAGCGTCGCTCAAACTCCCTTAGCGGTTCAGTGATAGAAAGCCCTTCTTTTGGCTTTGAAGCCCACTTTAAGAAAGCTTGTTTTGTAACACTGTTAGAGTCTTCCATAAAGTATTACTTCTTTTTTTTTAAATCCAAATTGCTCGGAATCTCTTCCATGCTATTCCATGATAGCCCTCATATACTAGGCTAATCTTAGGAACCACAACAAGCTCGAAACTTTGGATCATCTTTGCCTTTAGTACTTGTTGTAACTCCATCTCTTTCACATAACCACGAATATACGTTGTGACATATTTCCCTTCAAATTGATCCATTTTATTCACAATAGACTTAAGGACTTTGATTGTTGGCATCTCCTTTCGATTCTACAGCTTCTTGTTGTTGCACAAAAATAGCAAAAGCTTGAAACATTTGTATTGTACCTTGTTCAAAACGCATCCCACGTTGCTCTGGTTGCTCCATAGCTTATAAGAATTATATTGAGACCTTTGAAAAAGATTTTGAATCCTCACTCTAGCCCACTTCATGCCGGATTCACCAAAAAAATGTGTCAAAAAGTTTGCGGTGCGGCTTGGAAAGCTTCGGGCCTCTTAACTGTGAGAGTTCGTTGCAAAATAAAGCAAATCGTAGACGATTCAAATAAAAAATACACTTGAAATGAACAAAAATCCAACCACGGAAGCTTCACTCTATAAAAAGGTAAGATAACTCGCTCCCAATTGCACAGATACAATGCCTGTTTGCCCTATTGAAAACTCTTTCTTCCTCCTTTAAGACTTCATCAAGGCCATTTCATGGAAGCTTCAACACTAATATAGACAAGATGACACACTTTTTTCTAGAGAGAAAACCCTAATTGGAATCCTCACATGCTCAAATACAAGGTAGGAACAGTACAAGATTGCACTAGCACACCATAGAAGAAGCACCTTTTTCTAGAGAGAAAACCCTAATTGGAATCCTCACAGGCTCAAATACAAGGTAGGAACAGTACAAGATTGCACTAGCACACCATAGAAGATGACACACCTTTTTCTAGAGAGAAAACCCTAATTGGAATCCTCACACGCTCAAATACAAGGTAGGAACAGTACAAGATTGCACTAGCAGTCCACAGAAGAAGCATGTGTATTCCTTCTCCAAGAGGATTGAAGTGCTCATATTTTTTCCTATAAGCATCCCCCCTGTTTAAGCAATCATACTCACCATTGTTGATGTGGAATCTTGATCCATTTTTTGCTATTTTGGGAGTATCTTTACCCATTTTTTGGCTTTTTTGCTCTTTTTAGCCCAAAATGCCCTTTTTTGCCTGTAGAAAGTCCAAACGAGGTTTTAAAATTTCCTAAATCAGTAGAAACATTCCCTTAGGCTCAGATTTCATGTTGAATCTCAACTTCCCACTTGGAAAGCACTTTAGATACATCATGTACAGCTGCATATGAAACTTGTTGTTCTTAGGTGAGATCACCAACTTTCTAGGCAAAACAAGTGTGCCCTCTTCATGCACTTGACCTATGTACACTTCTAACCCAAATTAAGCATGTTTCATTGTGAGAAAATGCCATAGTGTCACATTTAAAGCCTCACCTCCTCAATAAGGTTTGTAGATAACAGCAGCCGTGGCATGTTGATTATAGATTGTAGCATTGGATCCCACATATCAAAAGACATTAAAAGTGAGGTGAACATTTTTATTTCACATTGTAAACATGCCACGGCAAGACAATGGTGCCCTTTTAGTTTGTCCATGGCCATTGAAAGGCTATTGAACTTTGTCCCTATTTCTTTAATAAAAGAGAGGAGAGAGTCGTCTTTTGCTTGGGTTTTCTCCTATGGAAGCACCAATTGCTTCCTAGGACTTTAATTTCACTCCAAACATATGCTCTCTCTAGAGAGAGAGAGAGAGATAGGCTACGCACATACGTCTCTTCTACAGTTTAGCGAGTCAAAAAGGTGTACAAGGACCACCATAAGCTCAAAAAGCCCCTATCTATTTTTCATCATCTCTCTCAAACAGCTCCATCAAAGCTCTAACAAGGAGTTTTCTATGGTGGACCTTGTGTCAGACCTCCTCTCTTTCTATCTCTCTCTAAAATGGCATGCATGTGCTCAAGAAGATGAGACCATAGCAATCGATTGCCCATGATCAATCTATCACCGATGGTATTGCATGTGCTCAAGAAGATGAGACCATAGCAATCGATTGCCCATGATCAATCTATCACCGATGGTATTGCATGTGTGCAACATGAGAGAGAGAGAGAGAGAGAGAGAGAGAGAGAGAGAGAGAGAGAGAGAGAGAGAGAGAGAGAGAGAGAGAGAGAGAGAGAGAGAGAGTTCGCTCAGTGCTTGCTCACGTCAGTGAAGTAGAAAGCGTCAAGGGTGAGTCTGCAAACGGCTTAATCCTTAAGGACAATTGTTGGCTAGAGAGATAGATAGATAGATTTCATTCACGGAGGTCACATATGACCCATGGGACTAAAAAACACAACATCACAATTTTCTTCCAATATAAGGCGTCAGATTTATATCAGTTAAGGACTAAGGGTCCATTAAAAAAAAGGGGAGGTGGAGCAAAACAAAGCCTAAGGAGGGTTAGGAGCGAGGAGAGCTGGTCTTGGAGTTCAAAACTCTTGAATGACCGCTTTGCCCCCTCGGTAAACTGCCCATTTTCCTTGTTTGTGTGCTTCGTTCATCTTCTTGAGCTTGATTGCTTTGCATTTGAGTTGTTCGGTGGTTAATTCCTCGACAATCCAGAGCTTGGTCCCCTTGAGGAGATGAGATTGGCACAATAGTTTCAATCATTCCTCCTTGTCCTTGAAGGTGATGATGCAACGCTCGGCTCGCACACGTTTTTGCGTGTTATCAATCCATGACATTGTGCTTGACTCAATGGTGATTGGTTGGAGGATGTCATTGAGCTTGGTGATCGCGACCTCGAGGATGTCTTCTTTTGTGCACCATGGTGATGGAAGCCCCCGAAATCTGATTGATCGTATAGAAATGTTCTTTTTTTATTATTATTCATAGCACTCTTTTTTTCCACACACAAGAGTGCCCACAGGGGGAGGTGCTTATCCCTTCCAAATATTAGCCATGTTACATGTTCGAGCAAGGGCCGCGTACCATCGGGCAAGAGCCATGCGTAGACATCACCATGGCCACCTAATTGATGCACCACGTGATGGAAACAACGGAGAGAACTCATAGAAACCAGCTAGGAACCTCCTCCTTGGGTGACCCACCCCAAGAGGAGAATGCACTCAAGTGTCCAAGGGCAAGATCCCTAGCAACGTGAACACCAGGTGAGCACAAGGTGTCCCTCTAGAGTGTGACCCAACAGGGGATTTGAACCCACAACCTGTAGGTTGAGAGGCCAAAGCCTTACTATTAGACCACCTCTTTGGGGACTCTTTTTATAGTGGTCTTTGTGATGGACAGCAGAAGGTCCATAGGACCTGCCTACTTCTCTTTTGTCTTAGCTTCATTTAGGGGAAAGCAGCACCAGAGAAATAATTTGATAGCCAAGAACGGGCCTAAATAGCTAAAAGCCTTCGTGAGTTATACCTTATGTATTCATTATGCTTAACTCTTTTTTCCATTGGGATGCGTTTGAAAAAGTTTAGATAGGGGATTTGATTCTTGTGAATCTTTGGATGCACAGCTTTTTGAACAGGGTCGTAGGTAGTCTAAAGGAGATCAAACACGGAGGATAAGCATGCTTGCCTTTTTTATTAGTATCCCCTCTTGCTCCCTTCGAATAAAGGAAGGGCTAAAGAATCTGCAAGAAAATAGAACAAAAAAACAAGATTTCGGTACCAATTCTCCCTAAGAAAACAAAGTGCTTGGCACTTTCTTGCTCCACTCTTTTGTTTGTAAAGCCAATGAAGTTCTCTGAACCTAAACAATTTATAAAGAAATTTAAGCAAGTGATTCGTACAATGGGTGACCCTCTTCCGTGGTTCTGAGGGGACTGGGTGTCCCGGAATACCGAGGGTAACTCTATATTACTACATACTTTTAGTGAAAATAATGTATTTTGATACGCCTAAAAGATGGATTCTATATAACTAATGGATCCTAAAAATTTGTTACTATCAGCTAATACTTTCTTGCTGATTAGTTTTCTTTTCTTATATCTTTCCGCGCTTTCCTTAGTTACTTATGAAATGGCTTGTTGTCTATGTCTTTGAGTGGTGTACTCTAATTCACTATACAGAGGAAAGGAAAGGATTGAGATAAATGAGAAAGGTGATCCCAACTTGTAGGTCATTTCATTTTTGTTAGCCTCTAAGAGCACGTTAGGCTTGGCCCTTGAAATCCATAGAAGTGAATTGGACTTGGAAGCAGGTCAATTGATTGAAGTAGACTAAACCAAATTATCTTTCTCTCAAGCATTCATGGCAAGGAAGAGGAGGGATTCAAACCCTCTGTAAACAGGAGTCTACATAGCATTTCCAGTGCTACACTTTAAACCACTTAGCCACCCTTCCTTAGACCCTTCTCATTTCTTTTTCACTTCAAACCCTTAACCAAAGGTTTTGGGGACCATTGTTCTACTATTGGAACTATTCTCCCAAAATCGAATGATTACTTACAAGCCCTGCTTTGTTGGGAATAGAGAACGTCAAGCAAGGAGATGGGGGAGCGCTTCTTTGCTTTATTTGTAGGTAGCATGTAATATAAGTGCCACGTAGGATGTAAGAATCTTGGGAATGGTTGAATTTTGTTTGCCTCTTCAGCAAAGCACGTATTGTCACAAAAAGAAAAAGACTATCTTCTTTCTCTTCCATCTGAGCTAGCATACATAGGACTTTGATACTTTGATTGGCCTTTAGCATCCCATCTATCAAGTTGTTTTACATCATTATGTTTGGCTTGTAGCCTATACTTAGCCTTTCTTTAAGGACCTACAGAGCCACATCAGTTTTTCTTTTCTTGTCTGGTTGTGTTGCTTTAATAGTAGTAATAGTCATATATTTTACATTGTTTTGTAAGTTGAATTACCACAGTCGTGCATATGCTTATTTCAGACGTTGAATTTGATTGGTTTGATTCCAGTCATGGACTGCCATGAATTCAAACCCTCAAGCCAATATCCTATAGTATCCTATAATTAGTTCAATGTTATATGACCCATCATTTCCCAACTTTCTTTGTCAAAGTAGCCTTTCAAGATTTACTAAAGGTATAAAAAGAACATATCACCAGAATGTTCACACTAATTGCTCAAGTAGGAAATATTGGTCAAACAAGCATTATGTGAAACCATACGCCCGATTAGTCCACTGGTAAAATGATCAACATAATGCCGTTTATTACGGCTACATCTTTTGGCTGCATAAACTCTAATGGCAACATGGCCTCTGAAAGTGTGGACTCTGTTAATATGCACAAAGGATTATTACTTTTTAAATAAAAATAAATAAAAAAGGAGGATCAAAATAGGTTTGACTCCGCATCCTAAGTGCTAAAGAAAAAGGGAGCTTTCTATATAGTTTGAAAGTGGTAGCTATTGTGCCATGGCATGATAGCGGAAAAATAAACAAAAAACATCAACATCATAATTATTACCAATAAAACTAGTGTTACCATATACATGTGGTAGTGATGTGTGTGAACACACTTAGGACCATCAGGGCATTTTTTCCCTCACTAGGAGATTTTTTCCCCCTGTGCATTGTATATACGCCCATCACTCTAGGGCTATCTTATCTTTCCATTGCACACTAATTAATACACTCTCTGTGGTGTGCCTTGAGCTTCCTTTGTCTTCTTGAAGACGTGTGTGTTTTCCTTCAACCCTAATTCCAACAATTGGTATCAGAGCAAATTGCATCCTCTAGGGCTTAGTCGCCAATAGTTCAAACTTTGACGAGCGTGCGCAGGTTGACAAATATTTTGGCGGAGCTCAAAGATCTTGGCTTGCTTAAATTTTTGATTCAGGATCATTTCGGCCTCCGTTTCCACTATGAACAGTGTTGTATTGGCAATTCAATGCCGTTTTCTACATAATAGGTCGCTTACAGTCTTCTACGGTTTGTGCTATATAGCACATGTTCTTCTTGCTCCATTTCTCCTCTTTTCGATCAGTTTTCGCATTAGGTGCAGCATTTTCCATGGCTAACAACAACACAAATGTATTCAAGATGTTTGTTGTTGAGGATAGATTGGATGGGGACAATTATCCTATGTGGGCTTATACGATGCAACATGTCCTTCTGTCAAAGGTGTCTGGAATATTGTGGAGGGCATTGATGTATGTCGTGACTCTGAGTATGTACGCGATGTTGAGGATGTTGCAGGTTTTGGTGGCAAGGTTGCTGCTACCAGAGCTATTTCGCATATGACTGAGCAAGTTCATTGGGATGTAAAAGATGCACAGGCTCATGCATTGATTGCATTGTCTGTGAAGCGCACTATTACTCCTCACATTTGTTCAGCAAAATCCGCAAAACAAGCTTGGGATATTGCGGCTGGTCTTTATGCAAGTCACAATGAGGCAAAAATTGCATTGTTGTGTAAAGAGTTGTAGTCAAAGATTATGCACATTAGGAGAAACTTGGACTCAATTTTGGGCCCTGTAAGAACCGCCAACTCAGCAAAAATGCAAAAGGTTTTTTTTGGAATTCTATTTCTCATAGTACATACGTAAAAGTTTGCTCAATCACTTAAATGCATGCTCGTACAAAATGCTTTTCGAGAGCCCAACTTAAGTGCACAAAATTCCATGTCTGTGAATCTTAATGAGTGATGTGATGTGCAATGAAAGAAAACACATAAGAGTTGTTTTCAAAATACAAAAATAATGCCACGGAATAGAGGCACAAGTATCAATCACCTATTTATGAAGTACTCGCAATTTAAATTCGAACAGATTGTACTTGATAGTGATTGATAGGTACTATTTAAGACTATGAAGGAGTCAGAACCAAGCGAATAGAGACGCTTGAGGGGTCTCTGGGACCTCTATTCGCTTGGTTCTGACCTTATGAGGCCCTAGGATTAAGACATAGCACTTTCTAAGCCCACGGATGCATCCGGAACGTCCAAAAACCATAGGATAGCTCTTTAAAACATTGAAATCTGACGTCTCTAGCTCAAGATATAGCATTTTTAAGCCTAGGGCCTCATGAGGTCAGTACCAAGCGAATAGAGGCCCTTGAGATCCTTTAAAATCCCTCAAGGGCCTCTATTCGCTTGGTACTTTGAGGTCAGTACCAAGCGAATAGAGGCCCTTGAGGGATTTTAAAGGATCTCAAGGGCCTCTATTCGCTTGGTACTGACCTCAAAGTACCAAGCGAATAGAGGCCCTTGAGGGATTTTAAAGGATCTCAAGGGCCTCTATTCGCTTGGTACTGACCTCATGAGGCCCTAGGCTTAAAAATGCTATATCTTGAGCTAGAGACGTCAGATTTCAATGTTTTAAAGAGCTATCCTATGGTTTTTGGACGTTCCGGATGCATCCGTGGGCTTAGAAAGTGCTATATCTTAATCCTAGGGCCTCATAAGGTCAGAACCAAGCGAATAGAGGTACCAGAGACCCCTCAAGCGCCTCTATTCGCTTGGTTCTGACTCCTTCATAGTTTTAAATAGTACCTATCAATCACTATCAAGTACAATTTGTTCGAATTTAAATTGCGAGTACTTCATAAAAAGGTGATTGATACTTGTGCGAGATGCACAAGTACAAGTACTTCACTTTATAGGATAGCAACAACGGGTCATAAAAAGACGTTCGGCGCTTGTGCCAGATGTTATTATCAAGCGCCTTACTTTTCTAATGATAGTGACAATTTCACCAAAATGGTTTTCATGGACATTTTCAAATGAGAAAAAATGTTTTTTCAACGTAACGGTAGCCTTCTTCCTATTGGCTAAGGAGCATTCTCTCACTAGAGTTGAAAGGCCCGAAAATGACTCCATTTCTTTCCTAATGTGAGGAAGATGATATGGACACTTTGCTTGCTGGTATCAAGGATATCAATGAGCAACTTATTTCTGCAGGCAAAGTTATTTTTGACAGTTCCCTTGTGCAGACTGTTCTTGATGCTTTGCCAGATTTTTACCAAACTCTTGAGCCTAGTACTTGGAGACTTATGACCCAAGGACATCCAGAAGTTGTGAAGTTTGATACATTATACACATTGTTGTTGCAAAATTCACTTTCCAAAAAAAAGAGGACTAAACAACGTGCAGTTGAATAGACCTTTATTGTTGCTCAAATAAATGGTGGTAACATTAATGTAGCAACTTCTCGTGGTTCTTCTACGAGTGGTAAATCACCTACCTGTTCCTAATGCTTCTATTGGCAGCAATTCGTCCGGGACTTCTAGTGAAAAGGACAAAAAAGAAGATGTGTTTTCATTGTTGTAAAGCTAATGATCACTTGATCAAGCAGTGTCCTAAGTTGAAGGCCAAAGAGGCTAAGAAGAAAGAGGTTGGTTCCACTACAAATGCAGCTATTGTTGAGTCTACTGTGGAAGGAGACAATGATGCTGATGTTGATGCAGAATGGGCTTTTAGTGCAGAGTGCACTTATGATCCTACTGTCCATGATGCATGCATGTCAGTTGGTGCAGATTCACATGTGTGGTATTTTTATAGTGGTGCTGCAAAGCACATTACCTCACATCGTGATTTGTTTACCTCTCTTGAGTCTCTCTCTCATGGAAATTCAGTCACTTGTGCCAACAATGCCTCTTATCTGGTTCAGGGAGTTGGAAAGATTGTCCTTACTACTCCAAATGGCAGTTCTTTCACACTTGTTGATGAAGTGTATGTGCCTGGGATCAAGAAGAATTTGTTGTCTATATCTGCACTTGTTGGACTTGGTCTTGTAGTCAAATTTGTGGATGACAGATGTATAGTACATTATCTCAGTTTTGGCGATGAAATTGTTACATCTGGCATTTTATGTCGTGGGTTGTATAAGCTCACTTTGTATGACAAGTGTGGGCAGAATTTTCCAAATGCAGTTGTGGATTCTAAGGCTATTTCAGATGCTAGTTTGCTGCATTTGCAAAAATCTGATATAGTTGCTTCTTTGCTACCTCTTGAAGCACATGTCAAACATGTTTGTGAAGGTTGAACTTTGGGTAAGATGCAGCGTTAAAAGTTTTTAAAGAATGGTCCAGTTAGGGCCACATGCAGGTTGCAGATTGTGCATAGTGATGTTTGTGGGCCCATGCAAACTCAGTCCTTGGGCAATTACCTTTACTTGCGAAGTCCAAAGTGTTTTGGTGCTTCAAGCAATTCCTGGCTATGGCTGAAAATGTCTCGAAATGTATTATGGGCACCCTCCGTTCCGATCGAGGGGAGGAGTATATGTCGCATGAACTTAATGCATTTCTGGCTAGTCGTGAGATAAAACACCAATGTACAGCTCCGTATACACCTTAACAAAATTGTGTTGCTGAAAGAAAAAACAAGTTGCTTACACAATGGCATGATATATGGTCAAAAGTCAAGCTTTGCCACATTCGTTTTGGCTTGAGGCTAGCTATCATGTGTGCCACTTATGTACTTTATAAGTGTCATATAAAGGCTTTGCAGTCTATGAATCCTTATGAAGCACGGCATGATAGAAAGCCATTTATTGATCACAGATGCGTTTTTGGTTGTTTGGCTTATGCTTTGGTGCCACAAACACAGCGCATGAAATTGGATGATAAGGCTGTCAAATGTATTTTTATTGGTTATAGTGCTGAAAGCAAAGGTTACAGGTTGTATCATCCACAAACAAAGAGTATCTTGGTTTTACGGGATGTTGTGTTTGTGGAAGAATCTGTTCAGCCCTTGCTGTCATGTATTAGAGACAGTACTTGATGCAGATATACATGATGTACTTGATGAGAAAAGGGTTGTGAATGAGTGAGTAGGCTAGAGGTATGCCAAAATGGCTGGTGCATACTTTGTGTGACAATAAATTGGATGCACCTTTTTCTAGTCGTACTCGTTCTGGTTCTTGCCATGCATCTTATGCATCATATTGTTCTACTGTATGTTTTCAATGTGCATTGGCAGCGCATTTTGGTTGGGATGTATATCAATCAGGCATTGTTACTGCTTTCTTGAATGGTGACATAAATGAGGAAGTTTACATAACACAGCCTCGCGGTTTTGTCAAAAAAGGACAAGAGTATAAAGTGTGCAAATGTAAGAAATCTTTGTATGGGTTGAAGCAATCTCCTCGTACTTGGTATGAGAAGGCTAACACTCATTTGGTCAAACGAGGCTTTCATAACAGTCCAACAGAAAGCACATTGTATGTAAAGCATGAGGGTGATGTACTTCTCATTGTCGTTCTCTATGTGGATGATTTGTTGATCACTGGACCAAATGAGAAACATATTGCTGAATTTAAGGCTGATTTAAATGCTACTTTCAAGATGAAAGCTTTGGGCGTATTCCCCTTTGTGGACTAATCATGTGCTTACGGCATGGCACTTCCCTATACTCTAGGTGCCAGCACTCGTTCACCGCATCACTCCCAGGGGGGGATTTGTTACCATATATATGTGGTAGTGATATGTGTGAACACACTTAGGACCGTCGGGGCATTTTTTCCCTCACTAGGAGGTTTTTCCCCCGTGCATTGTATATACGCCCATCACTCTAGGGATATCTTATCTTTGCACACTAAGTAATACACTCTCTATGGTGTGCCTTAAGCTTCCTTCGTCTTCTCCAAGCTGTGTGTGTTTCCCTGCAACCCTAATTCCAACAACCTGGACTCCAAAAGACAAGCTAAATTCCATTTCTCCATACTAGAGCGTAATGGCACTTGGGTTTTCTGTTCTTCATCTCATACCTTGTGTTACCTACCCACTTGGCGATAGTCAAAGCGAAATGCAAGTCTTTTTTGTTTATAGGAAATTTGAGATCCCCGAGAAATCCAAACACCTCAAAGGGCTGAACACAAAACAATTAAAATTGTGGAAACAAGGCTTGTAGCTTAGGGGATTAGAGCACATGGCTACGAGCCACCGTTGGGGGTTCGAATCCTTCCTCTCCCATCTTTGCTAAGAAAATAAAAGCAAAGCCACTAATGTATAAAGGAACGCATACACGAAGCTAAGAAAGCATTGTAGCCAGGAAAAGCCACTAATGTTTGCCTTGAGTGAACCCTTGGGCGAAGCTTCACATTATCGGCTCTTGCTTGGCGCACTTTCCACTTTAACGGTGTACCTTTTTCATAATGGGTTAGCGAGTAAATGGGAATAGCAGCTTAAGCCATTAGGTATAGGCGTGATGAGGTTGAATCTTTGGCGTTATTTCTATTTGACCCGAAACCGATTGATCTAGCCACGAGCAGGTTGAATCAAGCTCTCCATAGAGGCCTTAGAGGACCAAACTCACGTGTGTGGAAAAATACGGGGATGACTTGTGGCTAGGGTCCAAATAGTTCCTTTGTTGAAGTCCTTGGAACATAAGAAACTATAGGCAAGAAAAGGAGTCCTTTCGCTTTTCGCCCCACAAGCGTGCGAAGCTTTTTCAATAACTTACGCATAACGGTGAAACCAGCTGTTTTCGAAAGTAATGGCCACACCATGGGAAGTTGTGAAAGCTTCTCCCCTTTATTGCTTGCAATTGAGTGCTCTTTTTGCCGCTCAACAAAAGAGAAAGCAAAAAAAAACCTTGTTTTTAAGTTAGGGAATCCCTCTTTTCTCGTAGCTACAAGCTAGCTCACTGACCCCGTAACGTCTGATTTAAAAGATGAGAGCATGATTGTTAATGCTAACATGCAGGTTCTTATCCCAACCTGAATCCCTCTTGTGAAACTATCATTTACAAATGATGTACCTGACATTAATGAAAACAACACACAATACAATAGACATACATGAGTTTGGGTCTATACGAATATGTTGTGACGTGCTTTTGGAAAATGATGTAGATCACTTCAAAAACTTTAAGATGGCTTTTTAAATGCTTTTGGACTTCTCATATGTGAATAAAGAATGTGTGTATACAAAGACGGTGTCTACTAGGTGTCAATTTGCATGAGTTACAGCTACATGGATGTGATGCTAAGTGTGGCGACTTTGTGTATTAACTAATTCTAAGTTGTAAGCAAGTAGAGGGATGCTTAGTTTAGCTTTTTATTATTTTTTGGTCTGAGATTTTCATGTGGGGAAGAAGCCCTCGTCGTTGCAGTTTGCAGTGGTGGGTGGGGGTTGTGTAGTCGAGGTGCCCATGTGTGTGTGCAATGGCCTAGAGCCTTGATTGGAGAACGTGTCTCATCAAGAGAGCCATGAACATCGATGGTACCCTCTATGCTTTCACCCCTCTTCTATTTGTTGTTTTTTCCCCCCCAAATTAAGTGGTTTTTTTGCCTTGAGTCCAATTGATCATAGTTGAGGATATGGCAATGTAGAGGAAAGCTAATCGAGTGTAAGAGGAGTTTTGTTTCAAGGGCAAGCAAATTTGTGAGTGAACATCAGACCACGTTTTCCTATGAGAGCTACTTTTCTTTTCCTTATGATTATGGAGGTGTTATAGTTGATAGTTCGAAGCTCATTAGATGCATAGCTACATCTTAATACAATGGATTGCCAGCACACCACCCTGAGCAAGAGACATTGCAATAGAGATGTCTATGCTCTTCTTGATAGGAAGAGGCAACTATCAAGATGCCAACATCAGAATGAGGAAAGAAAATTTGTTCATATACACTTGGTAACAACTGTGTTTGCTAATGGTTGTACCACCTAAAACAAGCCATCATGATCGTTGGGAGGAGAGAGGTACCAGAGGCAATGTCTACCTAGGAAAGTGATTGCAACCCTTCTTTTGATGTTTTAGTGGTCCTCACCTTCAACGAAGTTAAGACAGAGGGTTTTTGGCCTAAACCAATTTCTCCAGTTTGCCTTCCTCAAGCTCCGGGAACGAATATGTTCCGAAGGAGTTCCAACACACCAACAATGGAGCGCTTACTCTACAACAATAAAAGCTGTTTCAAGTGACATTCAAGGACTACACATCATCTCGGTATTCTAGGGACTTGTAAGGCATTTCTTATCAAGTGGAGGAGCAGCCTAGTTCAAAAATACCATCGTCAAACCAACATTTCCCACAATGGATACATCCCAACGGAAGACATCGAGCTCGCTAAGGGAGGTCAGAGTCATCGTGGGAAGCTCGGCGCCTCCAAATGCAGACTAAGAGGAGAAAATATTCGTCTTGATCTACGCTAGGGATGAATAGCAAACCAAGAGGCGAGGAGAACACACAGCACGTAAGCACCTGGCTATCGTAGAATATAAATATAACAATGTGAAAGCCCTTCAAAGTAATAAAACGACTGTATGAAATAGCTACACCGTGCAATTGGAAAGGAGAGAATTTTTAAATACTATAATTAGTGTGTACAAGATCCTCAAAATGAATGATTCTTTAAAATTCCTCTATGGATTAACATAACATGTTATTCAAAAAGAACACTTGGCTGTCCTGCGTTGTTACAAAGCTACTCACATGTCCTGTTTTGTTACAAAACTTATATTAAACTTATAGCAACAGTTACACATCAAATGGAAGGTGTAACCCTTGAGAAAGTTCGCATGTAACTAACACAAAAATACCCAAGGCCCTCATATAGGGTACTTGGGATAGTTTCCTACGACGTTAAAATACTCTTCTTCTTCTTCTTCTTCACCATTACACTGATACACACTATACATGTTTGTCCTCTGAGTGACTCCTTAGTTCGAGCTTCATTAGGAAAGAGCCCTTTCTAAATTGGTGTACACCATTTCAAGATTGCCAAAAAAAACCAAATGTCAACTATATGGTCACAATAGGCCCACATAAGAGGATGCCTAGTTGATGGCCCTCTTAAAAAAACAGGAAGAAAAAATGTTTGTCATCATTAACTTTGCAATGTGGCACTAATCAAGAAGCTTTATCCAATGGTTACTAAGAGTACAAGAGTTCAACACGTTACTAAGGCCTTATGTAGGCCAAAAACTCTCCCACATAAACTAGCTTTTGACATGTGGCAAAACAGAGCTTCTCTATCGAGCCTTTATGAGTAATGTAGCTCTTTGCAAAATTCCTTTTCTTCACAAGGATAATGTGCTACCGACTTAGTTCAGCTCGCACGGTGAGCGCTTGCGCTAGTGAAGAGTTCAAAGACTGATGAGATCAAAAACAAGTTAAATAGGCTACAAAAAAGAGTTAGTCGAGGGCATGGAAAGGATTCAAAAGAAAAGATAACCAGATGTATGCATATTTCTAACCTTTTTTTACCCCGTTAAGCATGACCTTGATGCATATCAAGTATCACTATCCTCCTCCTCTTCATTATCTTCACTATCATCATCCTGTTCATACATTCCTTCTTCCTCATAATCCTCTTCCTCTTTCATTTTCTCCTTCCCTTTGATTGAGCTCAACACTACTTTTTTCCCTTTAGATTCTTCGATATCTTGTTTAAGCTTTGCCAGCGACTCCTGTTTGCGCATTTCCTCTTTCTGCTCCTTTTCTGCCTTCCTTGCGTCGAGCTCTTTCCTGCATTGCACCAGGCACATTACTAATTTTCCAAGCTTCTTATCTTGCAAATTATAAGAGAGAACATGTTTAAATGAGAAAAACACAAACAATACTTTGAGTAAACTAAACATCTTAGCAATAATAACAACAATATATATATATATATATATATATATATATATATATATATTAAGGAGCAGTAATGCTAATTTGTTTTAAGGATAATGCACAGGCTTACTTGTAGGTGTCCATGTATTCACCCGCGCATTCTTCAACAGCATCAAAGAAATCGTTTAAACCAGAGCCGGTTACTGCTGATACCCCAACAGTGCGTAGATTCTGATAGAACTCATCAAGCACAAGGCATAAACTCCTGCTCAAATTTGAAGAATATGACTTTTCGCCATCAACGGCGGCTTGAAATGCTTCAAAATCTTTCATCCACTGCAAAGTGAACCATTTCAACACCAGTTTTTTGTAAGCGAATTTGTGGCAAATGTGCAAAACATACCTCAACAGCAAATTCATGCTGTGCCACATCTGTTTTGTTGAACAACAATAATAACGGTAGCCTGGTTTTGTACAATATACTACAAGCATAGAGCATGTTGCTCATAAAAGTCACTGGATTTGTAGACCTGGGCGTGTCCACTACATAGGCCACAACTGTTGGAAATGTAGAAGCAAATGCTTCGGTGATTATTGCCCCAGAGGCCGACCAAGTGAATATTTCTATTTGCCCAGGTGTGTCCACCAGTACATAATCCAATTCATTTGCCCTTTTCTCCACCAGCCCAACCACCTACAAGTAGACGTTAACAACTTTCTATTAGCTTCCCCTTGCATAAAACCCATTTGAGCACAAGCTTGCAAGAAGGCATGACCAGATTGAATACCTCATCAAACTTCGTTGCAAAAAGGTTTAATGATGTAAGTATTCCTCCATTTGGACCCAGATTGTACTCTTTCATGACGTTTTTATAGTTGACGGTGTCCCGAATGTCTATGTTGGCCATGAATGGTAAAGACAAGACTGCTGGGTCAAGGTTTAGAACATATCCCCTGATACCTGCCGTTTGAGTATGGGCCACTAGGCGATGTAGAAAGGTTGTTTTTCCACTCCCTGTGAATTTATAACCCACCATTAGCACAAAGTAGCACAATCCTCCTTGGAAGATTGCACCGCTCATTCCTTCAAGCTTACCAATCAACAAGGCCAATTCAGATAGATATTATGGCTTAAACCAACTTAATACATATTAAGAAGTCAATAGTGACTAAATCATGCAATGTATGAAGAGTATCTGCGGAGAATCAACACCACAGGAATCCATGATAAGAAAACCAGTCAAAAAGAGCATGTCTTTGGCAGGGTATCAGATGACTAAGCCCCTCCTATGCCTTTGACCAATGACCTCCTCAGCAGCAAAAACCTCTGAATCAACCAGGCATTAACTGAAACATTGCTTTAAACCCAAAGCCTTCAAAACCATGGCTCGACTTGCTGACACTACAACGCAGAATAAGCTTGCCAGCGTAGCTGACCACCATGGTTACCAGGAACGGGAAACCGGAACGAGAACAGGGAACGGGACCACGGAACAAAATGCCATTCCCTGTTACGGGTACTCACGTTTGAAACACGGAACGCGGATTCGGAACGGGAACTTGGAATGGGAACGGGGAACGGAGACCTGAAAACGGCCATTCCCTGTTACTATGCTGACCACACTTAAGGGACTGCAAAAGCCAGCTTGCATAGAGCAATGCTGAGGTGATGGGTGCAGCGAACAATGCTGCGCAAGGAGTTACAGAAGACGCTGGGATAGCAACAAGCCTTAGCTACAAAGGTCAATAGAAGCCAAGCACATGGGTTGTGCTACAGCTATTTTGTTGCGACAGGACAAAGCACTACTGTTGCATGGGCTATCCCTGCTGAGTGTTATGGAGGTGGCTGGGCAAAGCAGCGATGTGTGGCTGTGTGTGGCATGAAGTGGGGCGGCACGAGTGGCGCAATGATAGGGATGGGCAGCGCGCGATGTTCAGCTATCCCCACACAGGCGGCTGCATATTCAATGGGTTGTGCGTGAGTGAAGGTCAGCTCACAGAGGAAGTGCAAGCGACTGCAAACATGCTGCTAGCTTGCAGGCATTGGCAGGGCCAGAAAAATACATTTTTCCTAACCGAAGAAAATAAGGGCAAACTTGAATTCTACCGGTTTTTAGGTCAAAATTTGAAGCTTTTGCCGGTATTTACACTAAAACTTGTGTAAATTTTCCGGTTTTCTTCAAGGCAAGCTCAAAATCTAACCGGGATTTTATGATTTTAGTCATTTAAAATACACTGTACCCGGGTTTTTTCTAACACCGAGGCTGCAGGTGTGCGAGGAGAGGACGTAGGAGACGAGGACCAAGGAGGTGCACGTAAATGGCCACCACCTGGCGAAGCGCTGCTAGATTTCAAAGCAGCTTCAATATGTACATCTCTCTATCTCTCTCTCTCTCTCTCTCTCTCTCTCTCTCTCTCTCGGATATCGACCGCATCCTGGTAAAGATGTCAAAGAGGTAGAGTGTCACACAAACGGAAGCGTGTACTTCAATACTTTTGTGATTATTTAATTAAATTCACATATCCACACAGAACAGAACTTAGAAAACAAGGCAGAAAGTGAACACAACAGTAGGGAGTCAGGACAAGAAGATGGGTTGGTCAACCCCCCCTTGAGGAGAATTTCTTTTAATTTTGAACTGTTAACAAGCACATAAACCAGAAAAGTTTACATTGTTCCCTATCCTGAAGGACTGTTCTGATGCATAGAGATGCATGTATTCATGAGCCAATTTGGCTGAAATTTATCATACTTGTACCCGAGAAAGGCTATTTCTGCTTCATTTCGAATTTTTTTGGCGGGTCTATTGTTGTCACGTGACACATCCAACCCTATGTGTCCGTGGCAAGCTACAGCATGACCAGGGTTCAGTTCAGTCAAGTCAGTCTAGAATAGGAAGTGTTTTGGCACTTTTGTGAGTCTGTTCGCAGACCGTGCATGTCCAAACACTGAGATTAGATGCATATCCTCTGGTTGCACACAGCATGATCATCGGCATTACCATCTGAACCATCAAAATACATCAGGGGAATTTTCCAGTGCATTAAACCTATTTTCCCTATTTTTGACATTTTTCACTTATTTATTAAGTGACTTTTGTTGGGAACTAGGTAGGGCAATTTTGCTAATGAAATATATAAGCAACCTAGCGCTAGCACTATCTAGCAGAGGAGGAGAAAGAGCATCAGGCAATTTATTGCAGCAGGCTTCTCTCTCCCACTCTCAGCAAGAACAACCCCCCCTTCAGCCTGGCGTTTTCAGCAAAGAACTCCAACGTTTTTCAGCCCCTCAACCTGGCGTTTTTCAGCCCTGCACTTGGCGTTTTGCAGCAGCGAATTCAGCCCATGACCAACGTTTGTGAACAGCCATAAATCAGCATTTTCAGCAGCAATTAAGAGGGCAGCAGGTGGCGTTTTTCACGCAGCAGAAGCAGCGATTCAGCCTCAGGCCAGCGTTTTCAGTAGGGAATTTCAGCAAGCAAAGGACCAGCAGAGCAGCGTTTTTCATGAGCAAGTATGCCAGCGTTCCAAGCATTCAATTTTCAGCCTAGTTTCACCACCGTCAGCCTCGACATAGCATCACTTAGATTTGCGTCAGCATCTTATACCAGATTGTGCAATCAATAGCATAGAACTCTCTTGCCATCGAGAGAGGGGCCCTTGGAGGAGGGTTTACAACTTTCCAGTGTCGTATCCTCTCTCTCTCTCTCTCTCTCTCTCTCTCTCTCTCTCTCTCTCTCTCTCTCAGCACCTTCATTCACAGTGTTCATCCACTTTGTTTGTGATCACTTGCACTCTCTCATTAAGAAATGGAAGGCTCTCCCTTCTGTAAGTAAAAGGAACCTTGAGCACAGTTCGGAGCACTCATCTTGAGCAAAGTTCAACATTCACTTCCGTTGCACCTTACATTGGTATCAGAGCACGAGTGTGCCCCAAGTTTCTCATGACCCTCCCATTGATGAGTCTCTCGTTAAATGTTATGGTCATATGACGGGGTAGCGTTTTGTTATATTGTTTGATCCACACAGTATGCATGATGTGATTAGTCCCTCTCTTGTTGAGAGAGCCCGCCTAGCGGTTAGTCAGAAATCTCCTCTCGAGGTCTCTGGCTTCGCTCCCGGTATAGACTCTTTCATCACGAAGAAGTGCTCTCCGTAGAAAATTTTTAGTCTCTCCTCTCTCAAGATGTGATATGATTTTGGGCATTCGATGGTTTCGTGAGCATAACCCTCTCATTGATTGGGCGGAAAATACGTTCACTTTCAATGCCAAAAGTGACTCTCCTATTGTCATTTTTGTGGAGAGCAAGTTGTTCATTCTTCCTCTCTCATTTCTCATGTGCAGGCACAGATGCAAGAGGATCAGGAGAAGGAGACTCTTTCAATCTTTTCTTCTCCAAAGCACGTCATTTGCATGATGATTTGCATGATAATGATAAGTATGACGATTTGCATGATCAAGATGTGATTATTCACAACAGGGTTGTTCTCGTCCGTCGGACGGAACGAGGCGTACGGTCCGGTCAAGGCGTCCGTTGCGTCCGGTGGTTTTTTAGTACGTTTGACCGGTTTTTTAGTCCGTTGACTGTGCTTTTTTTGGGGAGGTTTTTGGGTTACCTTTTGGCATAGGATCCCTCCCACCTAGCCTAGGATCCCCCCCCCCCCCAACCTCCCACATGCCCTGAGCCTCTCTCTCTCTCTCTCTCTCTCTCTCTCTCTCTCTCTCTCTCTCTCTCTCTCTCTCTCACACACACACACACACACATTGCTTTGGATTCCATTAGACTCCTCTCTCTTCCTCTCCCTCTCCCTCTCTCTCATTGCTTTGGTCCTTCACCTTGGATTCCATTAGGCTCCTCTCTCTCTCTCTCTCTCTCTCTCTCTCTCTCTCTCTCTCTCTCTCTCTCTCTCTCTCTCACACACACACACACACACACATTGCTTTGGATTCCATTAGACTCCTCTCTCTTCCTCTCCCTCTCCCTCTCTCTCATTGCTTTGGTCCTTCACCTTGGATTCCATTAGGCTCTCTCTCTCTCTCTCTCTCTCTCTCTCTCTCTCTCTCTCTCTCTCTCTCTCTCTCATCTAACTCTCTCTTGTTCAAGGGCAAGTATCTACACTCTAAATCTATATATGGATGCCCTCTTTCTGTTCTTCTCCATTATGTTCCAACTCAAGGCTCAAGCTCACGAGTCATTCTCAAGCTCTCTCGAGTCTCATGAGTCATGAGAGATTGCTCAATGGCTCAATGAATCCACGATAAGCCTAGGTTCACCCTTAAAGGAAAGTGCAAGGTATAGACCCATGGTAGTCACCCACAAGACAATATAACCATCAACTCCATCCTGCATAGTATTGACTAAATACCACGACATCCCCACTGTGATAACCAATTGTCTAATTGTCCCAAGTGTAAAATCTAGGGTTAAGAATTGCATGTTTTTATTTTTGAACGTACGTAACCATGTCGTACGACATAAAATTTTCTAGTTCGATGAGTACCGTACGTCTTCGTACGTGGACAAAACGTACGTGACCGTACGAGACCACCTTGATTCACAAGCATGATGATTTGCATGATCAAGATGTGCTTTCTCACGAGCATGATGATTTGTATGACCGCGATGTGATTGTTCACAAGAATGATGGGTTGGTTGATACTGTTTCTAGTGAAGCTAACCTCGTTGCAGATTCGATCTTGGCTCTCGAGTCAAGGTCCAAATAACTCCCTCAGGAAGAAGTGATCTTGTAAGGTGCAGCGGAATGATTGAACTTTGCTCAAGATGAGTGCTCTGAACTGTGCTCAAGGTTCCTTTTACTTACGGAAGGGAGAGCCTTCCGTTCCTTTAGTGAGAGAGTGCAATGGACACAAACAAAGTGAATGGACGCTGTGAATGGAAGTGCATGAGACTAAGAGATAGAGAAGAGAATACGACACCAGAGACGTTGTAAAACCCTCCTCCGAAGGCCCCACTCTCTATGGCGAGAGCGGTCTACTTATGATTGCACAAATCTCTACAATGCTTGGGCCGCGACGATGTCAACGACGATGAGGACGACGACGAGACGGGCTGAAATCTGAAAACGCTAAGGGCTGAAATCTGCAAATCTTGTATCTGCTAAACTCTGACTCTATGTCGATGGCGACGATGCGTTGAAAACGCAGATGCTGAAATCTACGTTTTCTGGGCTGAAACTGTAAACCTTGCGGAAACTGACCGTGCCACGAGGAACTGCTGCTGCCAGAAGGTGAGATCTGCGATGTTCAGGGGGTTCTTCTGCGAGTGCTAAGGGCTGAAAACTGAAAACGCTGGTGTTTCTTGATGTTCAGTCGCGGTGAATCTACAAAACGCCAGGGCTGATCTGCAAACCAAAAACACTAGGGCTGAAAACTGATCTGCTGTCGTCGGATGTCCCACAAATGCAAAACGCTAGGCTGATTTGCTGTGTCGTATTGATGCCGGGCTGATCTGCTATGCACAAAACGCCAAGGCTGATCTAATGCAAAACGCTAGGTCTTCTATGGAGAAAATGCCAGAGTAGTCACAGGGGTTGGTCTTGCTGAGAAGTTGCCTGTTGAGCAAGGTGCTCCTGCTGCCTCTTCTACCAATTAGTGCTAGCCTAAGTTTGCTTATATACAAACTTAGCAAAATTGCCCTACCTACTTCCCAACAAAAGTCACTAAAAAATAATAAGTGAAAAATGTCAAAAATAGGGAAAATAGGTCTAATGCACTCAAAAATTCCCGTAATGGATTCTGATGAATTCTTATGGAAATGCTGACGATCATGCTGTGTGCAACCAGAGGATATGCATCTAATCTAAGTGTCTGGACATGCACGGTCTGCGAACAGACTCGCAAAAGTGCCAGGTCACTTCCTATTCTAGACTGACTTGACTGAACTGAACCCTGGTCATGCTGTAGCTTGTCCACGAACACATAGGGTTGGATGTGTCACGTGATATCCCCTCCTTGGAGATCGCCAATAACATCCAAAATCCTGTAAAGGACTCTTCGCCGGCCCACTCTGTTGTGTGGGTCGTGCGATACTTGAACTTCATAAAGGTCTGCAGCGCTTGCTTCTTTGGGCCACGCCGAAAGCGACACAAAGTCTTTTGTGGCTCCTTTGATGCTTCAACTTCGTCTAGAGTCGTGCTTCTTCCTTCTTCAAGAATCTCCATGGCTGAAAATTCCTGAAACCACTTCCAACACAAAAACATGAGCATACCTAATCCATGTAAAGTGACTGAAAAAACTCGTCTTTTCTAAAGACTGTGTATGCAATGTAGATGAACAAGGAGACGGAGTGCCAAACCGTTCACCACACACACGCAAACAATGAGATCGAATCTTTCTCTTCTGATCTAAATCAATCAACTGTGGCAATTCACAACGGAAATGCCCATGCTTGGTGCTCATACTTTCTTGTGCTCTTTCTACAACTGTGTCATGCCAAGGAAGAGACCTGGAATGTGACGTCCTTGAATGCATACTTTTCAGCTTCTCATGAACAATCCGCATACATTCGTAAGGGATCACATAAAGACGCTGACAAAAATATAGGAACCGATCACAAATGAAACACTCAAACAATGCGTGCGTATGAATCATGCAAACACATAATACTTCCTCTGAGGGTTCTTTGGACCTAAGCGCGAGAACCAAGATCGGTTCTTCCTGATTGATCGTATCTGCAACAACAAGGTTAGCTTCGCTAGAAATAGCATCCACTAACTCATCATCCTTGTGAACAATCACGTCATCTTCATGCAAATCATCATGCTTGTGAGAAATCACATCTTGATCATACAAATCATCATGCTCATCATTATCATCCAAATCATCATCATGCAAATCATGTGTGTCTTGCTTTGGAGAAGTAGAGACTGAGAAAGTCTCCTTTTCTTGATTCTGTGCAAAGTGTGCCTGCACTTGAGAAAAAAGTCGCCACAACTCTTTCATGTGTTGATCGCTCTTCTCTTGTCTTGCTTTGTTCTCGCGGTCATATTCTGCTTGTCTTTCGTTGTTCTCGTGATCAAATTTGGCTTGTCTTTCTTTGGCTTCCAAGCATGCTTGCTCACTCTCACGCGCTATGGTTGTCATTCTTTCTTGGTATTTGCGCTCTATGGCTGCTATTCTTTCTTCGCTTTCTAACTTCCTGTCCATCATCCTCTTGTCGAAAGCCTTCATAGGAGTTAGTACAATCCTTGGCGTAGATGGGGAAGGGTCGGAAAAACCTCCTGGTGGGGAAAATTCTACTTCGCCTCTCTCATCTCATCACCTCCAAGCGAAGTATCCATTCCGCTTCGAGTGATGACCATTCTGAAGTCGTGGGTTCTTGTGGGTTCTGTGGTCTTGGGTTCTTAAGTTCACGAGGAACTTAGATTCTTGTGGGTTTTGGGTCTTGGGGTTCTTGGGTTCTTGGGGGTATTGGTTCTTGGGGTTCTTGAGGGTCTTCTTTTGCTTGCAATCTGTGTTAAAGAAGGATCTTCTCTTCACCCGAGTTCTGCTCTTTTCCGTGGGCGCACTCCTTGGCGGCCTTGCACTCACACCAAGGTTGCTTTTCCCCACCTCACGTCGATTGGCCGGCCGCTAAGTGCACGATCCGCTCTCGATGAGGCACAAGGGGAGGCTGGACAAGCCCTTCTCTTTCTTGGGTTTCCTATCACTCTTCAAAAACACGATTAGTAATCTACATGCCCGAGTGAACTTGGGTTCGTGCGACCTCAACAAGCAAAAAAAATTATGTGGTTCTTGTGGTTCTTTCCTAGAGTGATACAGAACACTGCCAAAGCTCTGATACCAATGTAAGGTGCAGTGGAGTGAATGTTGAACTTTGCTCAAGATGAGTGCTCCGAACTGTGCTCAAGGTTCCTTTTACTTATGGAAGGGAGAGCCTTCCGTTCCTTTAATGAACGAGTGCAATGGACACAAACAAAATGAATGGACACTGTGAATGGAGATCAAGGGCAGACTCAGCCATAATGAAGCCTAGCACTGTGAATGGAAGTGCATGAGACTGAGAGATAGAGAAGAGAATACGACACCAGAGACGTTGTAAAACCCTCCTCCGAAGGCCCCACTCTCTATGGCGAGAGCGGTCTACTTATGATTGCACAAATCTCTACAATGCTTGGACTTGCCGACGATGTCGACGACAATGAGGACGACGAGTCCCAGCGTAACCGCGAAACGTTTCACCCCGAAACGTGGCGTTTCACCCTAGGCTAAGGCTTTAGTGAAACGTCTGATCGAAACGCCAATTTTGTGTATATATAGAGTTATGTATCGACAAAATAGGTGTTTACAGTGCAGTGAGTAGAGACACATGCTATGTTAACCTTGAAATAGCATATACATAATAAATAAATAACTATTTAATGGCTAAATTCTCTAAAGGCAATTTTTCATTTCAGGCGTTTCACTCCATGCGTTTCACCTTGCAGGTGAAACATTTCGGCCGTTTCACCCGTTTCGCATTTCAGGCCTGCTGAAACGCGTTTCGCGGTTACACTGACGACGACGAGACGGGCTGAAATCTGAAAACGCTAAGGACTGAAATCTGCAAATCTTGTATCTGCTAAACTCTGACTCTATGTCGATGACGATGTCGATGGCGACGATGCGGCGACGATGCACTGAAAACGCAGATGCTGAAATCTACGTTTTCTGGGCTGAAACTGTAAACCTTGCGGAAACTGACCGTGCGACGAGGAACTGCTGCGGAAAGGTGAGATCTCCGAGGTTCAGGGGGTTCTTCTGCGAGTGCTAAGTGCTGAAAACTGAAAACGCTGGTGTTTCTTGATGTTCCGTCGCGGTGAATCTGCAAAACGCCAGGGCTGATCTGCAAACCAAAAACACTAGGGCTGAAAACTGATCTGCTGTCGTCGGATGTCCCACAAATGCAGAACGCTAGGCTGATCTGCTGTGTCGTATTGACGCCGGGCTGATTTGCTATGCACAAAACGCCAAGGCTGATCTGATGCAAAACGCTAGGTCTTCTGTGGAGAAAACGTCAGAGTAGTCGCGGGGGTTGGTCTTGCTAAGAAGTTGCCTGTTGAGCAAGGTGCTCCTGCTGCCTCTTCTGCCAATTAGTGCTAGCCTAGGTTTGCTTATATACAAACTTAGCAAAATTGCCCTACCTACTTCCCAACAAAAGTCACTTAAAAATAATAAGTGAAAAATGTCAAAAATAGGGAAAATAGGTCTAATGCATTGGAAAATTCCCCTGATGGATTTTGATAAATTATGATGGGAATGCTAATGATCATGCTGTGAGCAACCAAAGGATATGCATCTAATCTAAGTGTCTGGACATGCACGGTCTGCGAATAGACTCACAAAAGTGCCAGATCACTTTCTATTCTAGACTGACTTGACTGAACTGAACCTTGGTCATGATGTAGCTTGTCCACGGACACATAGGGTTGGATGTGTCACGTGACAAATCTTGGCTCTCGAGCCTAGGTCCACAGAACCCTCACAAGAAGTATTATGTGTTCGAATGATTAGTCAGCACGCATTGTTCGAGTGTTCCATTCGTGATCGTTTCCTGTATTTTTAGTCAGCGTCTTTATGTGATCCCTTTTAATAGGCATGCCATATTGTACGTTGAGCACGATTCACTCATGAATGAGCATGGATGTAGGCGGATTTCTCATGAAAAGCTGAAAAGTATGCAATTCAAGGAAGTCACATTCCATGTCTCTTCCTTGACACGACCCACTCGTAGAAAGAGCACAAGAAAGTTTGAGCATCAAGCATCGGCATTTCCATTGTGATTTGCCACAATTGACTAGGATAGACTAGAAAAACAAGATTAGATTTCATTGTTTGCGTGTGTTTGATTAACGGTTTGGCACTCTGTTTATTTGTTCATCTACATTGCATACACAGTCTTTAGAGAAGACGAGATTTTTTGTAGTCACTTTACATGGAATGGGTATGTTCATGTTTTTGTGCTGGAAGTGGTTTCAGGAATTTTCAACCTTGGAGATTCTTGAAGAAGGTGGACCTACGTCCATAGACAAAGTTGAAGCATTGAAGGAGCTACAGAAGACTGTCGCTTTCGGCGCAGCCCAAAGAAGCAAGCGTTGCAGACCTTTATGAAGTTCAAGTATCGCACGGCCCACGCATCAGAGTGGGCCGGCGAAGAGTCCTTCATAGGATTCCGGATGCTATTGGCGATCTCCCTCGACGCCATGCAATTCGGTACCAGTACCTCACTTTGAAAAGTCACGTAACACATCCAACCCTATGTGTCCATGGACAAGCTACAGCATGACCAGGGTTCAGTTCAGTCAAGTCAGTCTAGAATAGGAAGTGTTTTGGCACTTTTGTGAGTCTGTTCGCAGACTGTGCATGTCCAGACACTTAGATTAGATGCATATCCTCTGGTTGCATACAGCATGATCACAAGCATTACCATCAGAATCCATCAAGGAAATTTTCGAGTGCATTAAACTTCTTTTCCCTATTTTTGACATTTTTCACTTATTTATTAAGTGACCTTTGTTGGGAACTAGGTATGGCAATTTTGCTAATGAAATATATAAGCAACCTAGCGCTAGCACTATCTGGCAGCGGAGAAGAAAGGGCATCAAGTAATTTATTGCAGCAGGCTTCTCTCTCCCACTCTCAGCAAGAACAACCCCCTCTTCAGCCTGGCGTTTTCAGCAAAGAACTCCAACGTTTTTCAGCCCCTCAGCCTGGCGTTTTTCAGCCCTGCACTTGACGTTTCGCAGCAGCAAATTCAGCCCATGACCAGCGTTTGTGAACAACCATAAATCAGCATTTTCAGCAGCGATTAAGAGGGCAGCAGGTGGCGTTTTTCACGCAACAGAAGCAGCGATTCAGCCTCAGGCCAGCGTTTTCAGCAGGGAATTTCAGCAAGCAAAGGACCAGCAGAGCAGCGTTTTTCATGAGCAAGTAAGCCAGCGTTTCAAGCATTGAGTTTTCAGTCTAGTTTCACCGCCGTCAGCCTCAACATAGCATCACTTAGATTTGCGTCAGCATCTTGTACCAGATTGTGCAATCAATAGCATAGACCTCTCTCGCCATCACGCCCCTTGGAGGGTTTACAACTTTCCGGTGTCGTATTCTCTTCTCTCTCTATCTCTCAGTCTCAACACGTTCATTCACATTGTTCATCCACTTTGTTTGTGATCACTTGCACTCTCTCATTAAGAAACGGAAGGCTCTCCCTTCTGTAAGTAAAAGGAACCTTGAGCATAGTTCGGAGCACTCGTCTTGAGCAAAGTTCAACATTCACTTCCGCTGCACCTTACAATTGCTGTCTGCTCGCTTATGGGGTACTCGAACGGGAGCACCTTTGCTGAAATTGACAACTCGAATTCAACAAAGTGCTGAAAAATTGAGCGAACAATCAATTCCACGCTTCTTTGAGTGCGACTATTCCCTGCGGGGACGCACACAAGCTCTAATGGCTGTCTGCACCTCTGTCGCAAGCTGTTGTTAGACTTACACCACTCTGGTGCTTCACAGGTCTAGGGCATACATGTACAGCTAGTGTGCCTCCGGGCTAGCCACCCTTTGCATATGCATTTAGGCTACATCATTGTCCGGCCGCCCACTTTGTCTGCACGTCCTCATATTTCATTTATTCCTTATTGGGCCATGGGGGGATTTTCCAGGCTTTTGCCCTACCTCCCCTTGGGCACCTATTTATGGGGGCAGGGGGGTACCCATGTCACGTGCACATCTAAACCTATGTGTACGTGGACAAACTATCTCAAGTCTAGGGTTCAGGTTAGCCTAGGAAGTGTTCTGGCACCTTTGTGAGCCTGTGAGCCTATGCGTAGGTCGTGCATGTCTAGGCACTTAAGAGTAGTTGTATATCCTCTGATTGCACAACCCAATACCAACCAGCATGTTCACTTTCCGGTCAGGGTACCCAAATTTGGGGCAGTACATTATTTGGTGATTTTATCATTTTAATTTCTCATTTTACGAGGTCGTGGGGCTGTTGGGGAGACTACTCGACCCAACCTTGTCCAGCTATATAAGCGAGGGGGGGTGTAACAAACTTGGACACTCCAAGTCGAGAATCTACCACGACACCACAATAAATCACTTCAAAACAATTCACAGTTCACAATTGATTCGACACAGGCCCGGCGGAGTTTTATGCCTAGAGATATTGGCCCCAAAGACTGGCGCCCCTTTCGGTATTTCTTTTTGTATTAATCTGCAACTCAAAGTACAAGCAAGTAGTTGGGACTCACTCTCAGACTCTGTGTCCGAATGCTCTGAGAAGTAAGAGCCCAAACTACCAATATAAAGATTTACAAGGGATGCTAAAAGCAAAGCCCCAAAAGCTTCAAAAAGCACTTTAAAAGAAGTAAAGCTCTCTCTCTCTCTCTTGCTTAGTGGAAAATAAAGCAAATCCCAAAAAGCCCCAACGTAGGTTTTTTTCAGCCACTATTGCGTAGCCAAAAAGCAGCCCTCAGCTTCCGTAAAAAGCAGGCGTCCGTACATACTGCCACGTGACAATTTCCGCAAATTGCGCCACAGTTTTCAGGGCTGCTGTACAGCCAGCCACGTCAGCATTTCAGCCACTTTTCTCCGCAGGATTTGTTCATGTCAAAAGGGAGGGGGGGGGGGGGGGGGGGGGGGTTGTACTGGGCAACCACGTCACCACTTTGTTTTGTAAGGCTATTTGGGAGAACATTGGCACGCGGTTGTAGTTCTCCTCATCTTTCCACCCGAAGACTGACGCGCAATCTGAGATTGCCAATTCATTGGCCCTTTGCGTCATGATTTCAAACTACCCCAGTGAATGACAAAACCCCGTTTAGCATGACTCATCAACTCCTGAATGGAAGTTGACTTTTGTTCTAAGCAGTGATCTCGGATCTCTGTAGAAAGACCCAAGGTAAACCGCTCAATCTGTTCTTTGAACGAGATCTTCTTAAATGAAGAGGCGGATAGAAAAGAGCTCCAAAATCTCTTGCAATACACGTCCACTGTATCCTTCTTGCTCATCCAAAGATGGTTCCAAGCAGTTCGTATGTCGCGTTCATACTCTCAAGACAGCCATGAAGAAATAAAAAGCCTTTTAAATTTCAGTCATTTAACTGGCGCTGTCTTGTTTAATAGAAGCGTGGACCACCAAGTTCGAGCATTCCCCTTGAAGTAAGAGGTAGCTCTCCGAATCTTGGAGTGCTCTAAGTAATGCCCTCCATAGAAAGCTATGTCAAACTACTGTATAAAAGACAAAGCCTTCGAAGCATCTCTGTAACCAGAAAATGTGTCAAATTTTATTGACCGTCCACCTTCCTTAAACTCTCGGACTTTCTTGCTTTTATCTTCCAGAAAGTCAACCAGAAGTCATACTGGTTGGCTTTATAAAAATTCTTCTTTGCGTAAATCCTGCTGTGGTCAGAGTTCGAACTATCTGAAGATGAGTCCTCTGTAGAACTTTCAACCAAGGGGCGAGATTCAGACTTCTTTGCCTTTTTCTTGCCCTTTTCAAAGCTTTGCTTTCTGCTTCGCTTTTTGCCTTTTCCGTCTTCTTCGCTCGAGTCAGAGGAGCTAGAAGAACTCGAAGAAGAAGAAGAAGAACCGGGTATTCCTTCAAATCAAACACGCTTCTTTTGCTTTCTTGCCGATTCAAATGTAGACTGACGACCCAAATAACCCGAGAAGTTAGCGCCTTTCTTCTGCTTTTTGTCATGCTTTTTAGCTTTGTTCTGCACATCAAAAAGCTAAGCAATTCGTGCAACAACCACCTTTCCCAGTAGAAAAGAGCTCCAGAATCTCTCGCAATAAGCATCCACTATAACCTTCTTGCTCATCCGAAGATGGTTCCAAGCAGTTCGTATGTCATGTTCATACTCTCAAGTCAGCCATGAACAAATAAAAAGCCTTTTGAATTTCAGTCATTTAATTGGCGCTGTCTTGTATAATAGAAGCGTGGACCACCAAGTTCGAGCATTCCCCTTGAAGTAAGAGGCAGCTCTCCGAATCTTGGAGTGCTCTGAGTAACGCCCTCCAGAGAAAACTATGTCAAGCTGCTGTATAAAAGACAAAGCCTTCAAAGCATCTCTATAACCAGAAAATGTGTCAAATTTTATTGACTGTCCACCTTCCTTAAACTCTCGGACTTTCTTGCTTTTATCTTCCCGAAAGTCATACTAGTTGGCTTTATAATTCTTCTTCTTTGCGTAAAAGCTGCTGTCATCAGAGTCCGAACTATCTGAAGACGAGTCCTCTGTAGAACTGTCAACCACGGGGCGAATTTTAGGCTTCTTTGCCTTTTTCTTGCCCTTTTCGAAGCTTTGCTTTTTGCTTCGCTTTTTGCCTTTTCTGTCTTCTTCGCTCAAATCAAAGGAGCTAGAAGAACTTGTAGAAGTAGAAGAAGAAGAAGAGGAAGAAGACCTGGTACTCCTTCAAATCGAACCCGCTTCTTCTGCTTTCTTGCCCATTATGCCATGAAGAAAATTGAGGAGACCGTCGATGACCTGCAAGTAGCCGTAGCCGCTAAAAAGAACCACCGTAAGAGGGAGATGAAAAGTCAATGTCGAAAGCCAGCAAAGCAAGCCACTAGTGAAATGCCATGAAGCAAATCGAGAAGATTCCAATTCAACCATAAGGTAAAGAGGGAGCCAGCAAGGCCGCCATCAAAAGAAACCCAACAAACAAACACCAACAAGACAGTAACAAGGATGACTGTAGGGAGAGCAACAGCAATGTGAGGAAAACTGCCGGTTCAAGGCAAGAGTGGAGGCTCTCGTCTTGGCAAAACCCATCAAACGCGTCATTGGGAGGAAAACAACCCACTGAGGAGCCTACTCCATCCACCCCCGCAAGAAAAACATTAAACAAAATGCACATACACACTCACTGTTCTCTGCTCCCTCTCTTTTTGTACGTCTCTACATCATCTCCCTGACTCTCTTTCAAGTCTCTAGCTTGACTCTCTCAAGTGTCTAAATGGAACCATCAATAATGTAAAGTTACATTCATTAACGCAAGGTTGACAACAAAGGATTGTGGTAGTGTGATTGCTTGATTGTACATTCACTCTCAATTCGTTGCCCTTGACAATTGATTATGATATTCACTATTATGGTGAAGATATTCTTATCAGATATACTGATTCGAACTAGCCTGGTAGTGTTGACACACAATTAGCATGTGTCACCCCCAAAACAAAAGTGCCCATTATTTCCAGGACTCTACATAACTTATACCAGTATATAATAAGTGAACCTGGGATTCTCGTTATCCAGCTGCATGAACACTCCCTCAAATTTGTAAGATAAAATTTTATTGTTATCAGTCATTCCCATGATTTTAAATAAAAATCATGGGTATAAATGCTTTGCAGATTCATTTCAAGACTTCAAGTTAAATGAAAACATGCATCCTTCTCCCAATTCACAAAATCTTAAAGAAGACGATTACATGGATAGTTGGATTGTGCTTGTGGCAGCTTAAATTGCTGGTGCAGACAAGTCTTGACTTATGGTTCCATGATGTAGGTGCTTGCACAGTGAGGCGCTCTCTCTCTCTCTCTCTCTCTCTCTCTCTCTCTCTCTCTCTCTCTCTCTCTCTCTCTCTCACCTGCCATGCCAATGACGATAACGACAACAGGTTTCCTGCGACCGAAGGAGGAGGGTTCGCCAGTGTCAGCTGCGTCAAAACCCAAGGACTGCACGCCATTTCTCACAAGCTCCTCGTCTTGCTCTTCGTGCTCTTCTTGCATGCGATCGCTTTCGGAGTCTGTTTCGCTCATGCTTGCGCTTCAAGGGAAAGAACGGGGGCACTCGGGAGGGAAGTGCACTACCTAAAAACGCACCTTCGAGCGCATAAGTAATTTACTCGATCGCTCGTCGCTCGTTCAGGCCGGATCTCACAATGCGTTAGGAAGTTTGAGTGTTAAATATAGGGTAAATTACCAAAATGCCCTTCCAATTTGCGGAAATTCCCAAAATGCCCAACGTATTTTCATTATTCCCAAAAAGCCCATCGTATTATGTATGTATACGGTTTCGTCCAAAACTGAGCGAAAACCAGTGAGCTGTTGCGCAGAGGTACTCGCCAACGAGCAGCAGAGAATACTGTTGTGCAGAGGTACTCGCCACAAAGCAGCAGGGAATACTGTCGTGCAAATACACTCGCCAGCTGCAAATACACTCGCTAGCTCTGAGTCTCAATCTGCTTACATGGCCCTTGAGGTCGACAACTCAAAGAAACGAGGGGAGACTTGAGTGCGATGTATGGGCATGGTTATGTGCAAGGCAAATGTGCATCCGCATAGTGCAAGATACATATTGATGCACGAGCTTTTTGTTGTTTGTATGTAAACAAGTGTGGTATTGCGGATACACAGAAGAGGAAAACCATGGCTGAGAGTAATGCAAATACATCAGAGAATAATGCTACCGTCTCTGCAACTCTTTCTCTTGGTGCTCAATTTGAATCTCTCGATGTGCTTCGTTCAAAGATTCAAGAACAAGCAATCAAGTCTCATGTGGAGCTTAGGCATGCCAAGCGTGATCGATCCAGATATACAGTTGTCTGCAAGGCAGAGGGATGCATGTGGCGCTTGCACGCGTCTTTGGTCTCTGGTGGACCTGGATGTATGGTCAAGGCATTTCATGATGAGCACACTTGCGGTGGTGCTACACAACTTGGAAACAAGGAAGCCACTGCTGAATGGGTTGCAACAAGGTATGTAGAGAAACTTCGAGACCATCCAATGTATAGGCCGAAGGAGCTCATGGCCGATTTTCGTCGAGAAGTTGGAGTGTCAATTTCGTACAAGGTTGCTTGGAAGGCGAAGCAACTTGCTTTGGGTATTATTCATGGTGATCATGAAAAATCTTATGGAAAGCTTCAGTCTTATTGCGACAAGCTTGTGGCTAGCAATCCGGGCACTGTGGCCCATCTGCTGAAAACCACTGAAGGTCGTTTTTTTCGAATGTTTCTTGCATTCGGAGCATGCATCACTGGTTTCACGCATTGTCGTGACTTTATTGGGTTGGATGGCACATTCTTAACAAGCAAATATCTTGGTGCTTTGTTGACAGCCACAGGGATTGATGCTATGGGGGCCTTGTTTCCGATAGCATTTGGTGTAGTAGATGCGGAAAATGAAGACAATTGGGTGTGGTTTTTGCAAAATGTACATGATTGTATGGCGAGTGTCAATGCGGTTACTTTTGTATCAGACAAGCAAAAAGGTCTTCTCCCAGCTGTGGAGCTAGTCTTTCCAGGATGTGAGCATGCATATTATATGCGCCATTTGGATGCTAACCTCAAGAAGAAATGCAACAATGGAGAATTTATTCGATTGTTTTGGGTAGCAGCTTATGCTAACACTATGAGCGACTACAAAGCGGCTATCGAGGGGATGAGAGTTATAAGTCCTGCCACGACGGAGTACTTATTGACCACTTCACCCCCATCTCATTGGGCGACGACACACTTTAAAGGAAAGCGTTATGGGCATCTTACATCCAACATTGCTGAGTCATTGAACGCATGGTTGCTTGAGGCTAGAGATAAGCCTATCATATCTATGCCTGATATCATTCGTCGCCAACTAATAGCTTGGTTCTATGCACGTGGAATGGAGGGAAAGAAGGCATGTGAGTCTTTGGGAGATAGAGCACAATTTGCATTGGTTGCAAACGTAGAGAAGAACTTGCATGAGGTTGGAAATAGTGCTCGGGAATACCGAATCTTGCCCTCTAGTGATATGGTTTTTGAGATCTTGACAAGTACAAAAACATGTGTGGTTGATGTATGTACAAGGTTATGCTCATGTAATAAGTGGCAAACATTTGAAATTCCATGTGCTCATGCTATTGCAGCTATTCTCTTCAAGAGAGAGTGTGTTCAATTGTATGTACATAAAGCATATGCTTTGCAGGCCTATTGTAACACTTATAGTGGTGTCATAAGTCCAATTGTGGATGCAAGTGAAGATGCTAGTGATCAGTTGAAACCACCTGCCACACGTAGGCCACCTGGGCATCCTAAAAAACTTCGTATTAGAACTGAGGATCGCTTCAAGGAAAAGCGTATTTTCACATGCTCTCGTTGTGGTGGTCTTGGCCACAATGAACGTTCTTGCAAAGCTCCAATTGCAGATTGAATATGTAGCTGGGATGTGGCTTCATTTTGTATGGGAAAGTCACAATGCGTGTGAGGACCTTTCTTTCTATTTTCTCGATATGTGGTTGGGATTTGGCTTCATTTTGTGCTGGAAGATTTGACTTGCCTTCATTTTGTGTCAAAAGCTTTAATGCATTACTCTCAGCATGTGAGGGATTTTCTTTCCGATTATAGTGAGGATTTGGCTTCATTTTGTATGAGGAAGCCATACCACATTTTCCTTGCGATTTTGCTCTATATGTAGCGGAGATTTGACCTGCCTTCATTGGGTGTTGAAAGCTTGAATGCATATGAACGATTTTCTCTCCAATTTGCTTAATTTAGGACTTGGGGTATTTTGGGAATTTTCAAATTATTTAAGGGTATTTTGGAAATTTTAGGTGTATTTTGTGGGCGGATTGGGAATTTTGAAAATACGAGGGGCATTTTGGGAATTTCATCAAATTAGAGGGGTATTTTGGTAATTTTCCCTTAAATATACTGGTACTGTCGGCTACCGAACTTTCTCCCTCTTTATCACGTGCAAAGGGGTTTTTTTTCATTTTGGACTTTAGCTTTCAGGTCGCAAATTGCGACACATGTAAAGGGCTTCCCCTTTCGTCATATTATGTTAGTAGATTAATAAGGTGTCACACTCCCATTTACAATTTGGAAAGCAATTGGTTGCAAGATTTGTTGTTTCCATTTTTACTTCGAAACCTAATATGCTTCCTTGGTTTCTTAAGCCCGGAGTTGGCCGCTTGCCATGATTTAGGCCATTACCCTAGACTCAAATCAACGGCTAAGAGCCTCACGTAAAAAAACTTGAGGGCGTTTAATATTAGCCTACCGCTGCCTTTTTTGTTGAACATGCCTGCATTGAAAAGGCGCACTTGTTACGACGGTGAAAATCTTCTTGAGGACTTCATCTAAAGTTTGTGCACCTGTAATAGAAACGGATTATGAACATAGAGAATAGCGGAATTAAGAAAACTATAGTGAGCATTTTTATGAGAATACTTTAAGAAAATAGAGGGTGAACTTGATTAGAGGTAGCAACATAACCATTATACTTAATTAACTTGGCATGAACAATACTTTACAAGAGAGAGAATTAGAGAACTTGACAGTATTTGAGGACTGGATTTATGTGGAGCCGGTCCCCAATCCAAAAGGCTTTTGTATTATAGCTTCTCCCATAAAGAGAGACTTGGTACAATACAAGCTTTGTATTCCTTGAGACCTTTATGGTGCAATAAAGATAGAGAGCTTCATGCACCACACTTATGCTTGTAACTTAGCTAAATGAAAGCATTAACTTGTCCCCGGCCTCAGTCCAAGACCTCAAACACCTTCAAAGGTGGAGAGAGCTAGCAGGGAATGAGGATACGGAAGAGGAAAAAGAAGTATTCTTACGAGAAAGAAATAGTCTCATACCATTACTCATAGAGCTTAGCATAGCATAGTAGCATAGTAATGGAGATGAATAAGATGGCTAACATAGCATTGAAGCATGGCTCTTGGTTGGATTTGCATTCCATAGCCAAGGTTGTTGGTGTAGGCTCTCAACTTTTCAAGCTTGGAGAAGGAGATGGAGTTCTTGCACTCTCACAAAGTGAGAATGAGCACATGTGAGAGTGTGTGAGCCCAAGCACACCCCTAGCTTGCTTTGGTCGACCCCTCCTTTGTCGTTCATCCTTGAATTTTATTAGACCCCTGCAAGCATAGCCAATCACATGCTTAGTGTATATCAAGCAACAAGGGTAGCATGTGGACAAGTGTCCTCCTTACCCCTTTGAGAGAGAGGGCTTGATAATGCCTAGATAATTATTTAAATAAACTAAATTCTCATTGGACCCCTTTAGAGGTCAACCAATAGGCTTTAGGCACCTTACGAGGGCAACATGGGGAAGAGCTTGACATGTGTCCTTGTTGCCTCTTTGGACTTGGCTTGCCTTGAGTGAGTGTGTGTATGTGTGTTCTCTCTCATGCCCCTACTTGTAGGGATCGCCCCCCCTTGTGTAGGTATGCATGTTGACTTTGGGAACATCTCACCCCTTGAGCACCTTAGTCATTAAGCCCCTCAAGCACCTTAGTCATAAAACATGACAAGCACCTTAGTTAGCAAGCATGACAAACATCTCAAGCACCTTAGTCAGCAAGCACGACAAATACCTCAAGCTTGGGCCGGGTTCCCACCTCAAGCTCACTTGCCTAAGGTCTTAGGTCTAAGGACTTTTAACACTAACCTTTGGAGGTCTTTAATGAAGCTAACCCTAAGGTCTTTCAAGCTTCATTAGCTAGCATTGCTCTTTGACATACCATCTCTCATTTGGACCCATTGACTTTGGTCCCATGCTAAGATAAATCCATAAGCACATGTCTATATTCTAGCTCTTGTTCCCATTTATTCTCCCACATTAAATGATCAGTTTAATATGAGAAAATCATTTGGGTTAGTTAGATATTAGATTTTATGACAGCACCTATAGCATGTCTACTCCAATCTCCATATCTCTTTTGCGTCCCCTCGTGCCGATTGTTGTGCTCACTGCGAACACAAGCAGCATGTGTTGGGGTGAAGGCATTGCACCTTTCCCCGGGGTCGGTTGCCCTGGGTTGGACGTCCAGTCATCCACTGTATATACATACACATTCCTTATCTTCATATACACAAAGAATAAGGATCTCCTCACCACATTCTTGGAGGTTGCTCCACCCGCACAATGTGTCTTCTACTCCTCTCCTCCCTCGCACTCCGCACGCACCGTGTATCCATTCCGCACCTAGCGCTCTCACAAGTGGTATAAAAGCTTTGGTTTCTCATGGGTGTAGTGTGACGATCAAGTCGACGGCTTTGCAACGACAAGCGTATGGACCGCAGTAGATTCAAGAGAAGGGAGAGAGAGTAGCTTGGCAATGTGTGCACATCACAGGTTTGTGAGCGGTTTTGCTCGTGTACATGGAAGCTTCTACGTCGACATTGTGTGTACACAAGTTGTAGTGCAAGGGAAGCCCAAATTGCAAATTTGAGCTTAGGCATGTATATTCATCTTGTATAGAGCTTGTGTAGCAATCCATTGCTGAATTTTGTAGAGAAGAAGAAGGAGCAAGAAGTGTTGCAACTCGTTTTTTTTGTTTTTGGCTAGTGAAATAATGTTTTTTACATATCTCTGTCATATGGAGTCGAATAGATATGATCCAGGAGTTTAGGTTGGGGTTTTGGCACATTCTAGATGCAATGGTCATGTCCATTTTCTAATATTTTGATCAAAATCAGGTGCAACAACAGCAAGTTTGTGCTGCGTTTTTGGGCCAAAAACGGATGTTTTTGACATATCTCTTACACCCATACTTGGATATATGTGATCCAGGAGTCTATTATGGGATTTTGACACGTTTTGGACGCACGGGTCATATCAAAATTTTGAAATTTTGAGCGTTGAATCCTACAGCAACCTCAACATATCAAAGCTTGGTAGTTTGATTCCTACATTGCAAAGCATTATGCGGTTTGCATCTATGGCTATGTATGGCACACTGTGGTGCTATTTGAGAGGGAACTCACCTTGCTTTTGTGTATACAAGTGATTCTTTGGCATGTGAATTTTGGATTGTTACACATTTGAACACGTTTTTGTACGCATTGTATGACTGTGTGGGGCAATCCAACGAGTGGTTTTAGCATGATTCTGTGCAATTTATGCTATGTATGCATTTGCGGATACAACTTGAACTAGGTATAGCTCGCAGGTACCATGTTCACAAGTTCACATCGTATTTCGATAGGTACAGGTCCATAGAGACACTCGTTCAGGAGTGAGCCAGTTTGCCAGGCTTTTGGCAGTTGATGCATACCAAATTGTGGATTTTGCTACTGAGACAGTGAGTGCCTGTTTTTCATACGGTTTATGGTTGACATTTTTTGAGTTTTTACTCAGTTTACAAAAGAAAATCTGCCAAATTTTTCCCAGATTCTTGCCATGTGTTATGCATATCTGCAGTTTTGCTCTCTGATGGTTTAGTGATTGAGTGTTTGACTCCCATTTTGACAGGTTTTGTCAGCCTTGTACACACTCTTGCAGGAGTGAGAGTTCCATATGCTCGTGTGGCTGCAGACTTTGCCAGTCCACAGGTTTTGTAGGTAGTTTCTCTTGTGGGATGCGTTTTGAGCTAGTTTGTTCACTACTTGCGTATATGGTTATGCACTTTACGCTTGGTTGAGTTTTTTTTTCTAGATTGTATGCCTGCAAAAATAGCAGCTTCTTATGGAGCTATTTTATGAATATGTGAGCATCAATTTCAATGCGTGTGATCATGGTTTTCATGATCGTGTAGTGGTCGAGTGATCCCCAGTTTTTGTCGTCAGTTTGACATGGTTTATGGTTGAGATTTTGCTTGAATTTTTTGCTCAATTTATAAGGGAGACTCTGCAAGATTTCTCCTAGGATTTCTTGCCATAGTTTGGTTTCTTGGCATCCAGTTAGCAGATATGTGTGATAGTTTAGAGTCGATAATGATGACTCACGAGAGATGACGTCTCGTTCTTGCCGATATATGCAATGTTGGCATTGTGGTCAGACAAGGAACATTAGCCACTGTTGTTTCAGACGTATGAGGCAGCAGTGGAGATCTATGCGTGATGCAGATGAGGTTTTGACACATGCTAGAGCGATGGGTTCATATGCCAATACATTGACGTCATGTTTTCCTTTAGCGTTCCTCCTCCTTACATGTCTTCTAGAGGTGACACACCTTCCCATTGGTTGCTAGATGAGGATGCAGTTTTCCACGTCACGTTGCATCATGAGTGGTTCAACACATTCTCTAGTGGGAGCTTTAATTGTGTGCACTTGGCTGATGGTTCAATGTTTGACATTGCAAGTGCAGGAGATGTTCCCAATGGTGCATCATATACGCTACACCATGTGCGCTATGTTCCTCAACTGAGATCGAGTTTGATCTCAGTGAGACGGTTAGTAAATTATGGGTGTCAGGCAGTGCTTAGAGAGCAGTCTTTCTAGATGCATTGTGGTTCATTAGTGATTGCCATAGGAGCATGCAGTGGCTTGGTATATCCTATGCATGTATCTGAGGCTCGACATATCATGGTCTTGGTTTTGTTGCTCGCATGCATTGAGCAAGAGACAATACTTGTCTCTTTCACGAGTGACCTTCACCATGCTCGCAAAACAGAGAATTTAGCTATGCAGGATGTCATAATAACTAACATCTAATTCTCCTAAATGATTTTCTCATGTTAAACTGATCATTTAATATGGGGAAGTACCAGGGGAGAAAAAACTAGATTATTAGTAAGGCTAGCAGGTTGGTCACAGTAGGGGGCCCATAGTAGGGATCCAAAGGGGTACCATCTGCAGAAGAAAAATGTGCAATGTCATCAAATATCTAATATCTAACCAACCCAAATGATTTTCTCATATTAAACTGATAATTTAATATGGGATAATAAACGGGAACAAGGGTTAGAATATAGACATGTGCTTACGGATCTATCTCAACACAGGGCCAATGGTAAAGGGGCCCAAATGAGAGATGGTCTGCCAAAGAGCAAGGTTAAATAATGAAGCTTGAAAGACCTTAGGGTTAGCTTCATTAAAGACCTCCAATGGTTAGTATTAAAAGTCCTTTTGACCTTCAGCAAGCTATGGTTGTACTTGAGGTGGGAACCCGATCTAAACTTAGGCAAGCTAGGGTTGTGCTTAAGGTGGGAACCCGACCTAAGCTTAGGCAATCTAGGGTTGTGCTTGAGGTGGGAACTCCACCTAAGGTGCTTGTCATGCTTGATGACTAAGGTACTTGAGGTACTTGTCACATTTGATGAGGAAGTTTCTTGAGAAGCTTTCTATGCATGGGTGGTAAGATGCTTGAGTAAAAAAGAGAACCTGCTCACTTAATGAGGAAGTTGCTTGAGAAACTTCCTATGCATAAAAATCTCAAAGTTAGGGGAATTCTAAAAGAGCACATGAGACACATGTCAGACTCTCACTAAGCTTAACCACATGGGTGCTTGAATGCTATTGGCTGGGCTAAAGAGGGATCCAATGAGCTTTTACTTCCACCTAACAAATATCTAGATATTTTCAAGCTCTCTCTCTCTAAGGGGTAAAGAGGACTCTTGTCAAAAGACTACCCATATGCTTGACTGCATGCTGGATGTGATTGGGTAAGGGGAGAGGGGTCCAATGAGCTTGTAGTAAGTAGAATTTTTGCCCAAAGCAAGAAAGGGGGGTGCTAGGGGGCAAGCTTGTGAGAGTGAAAGCCTACACCAACACTCTTGGCTATGGAATGAAAATCCAACCAAGAGTCATACTTCAATGCTTAAGCTTGCCATCTTCTCCATCTCCATTACTATGCTATTATGTATGCTAGCAAGAAGAGTAAAGATAAGTGAGGAACTACTTCTTTCTCCTATGGAATGTTTCTTCTTCCTCTTCCCTATCCTCATTCCCCGCTAGCTCTCTCCACCTTCGAAGGTGTTTGAGGCCTTGGGAGTGAGGCTTGGGATAGTTAATGCTTTCTTCAAGTTTATGTTATGTTATGTTTGTGATGCATGAAGCTTTCCATCTTCATTGCATCACCAAGGTCACAAGGAACACAAATATTGTATTGTACCAAGTCTCTCTTGATGGGAGAAACTATAATACAAATGCCTATTGGAGGGGGGACCGACCCCGGTCGTCAACTATTGTCATGTTCTCTAAACTCTCTCTCTTGAAAAAGTATTGTTCATGCCAAGTTAACTAAGTACCATGTTTATGTTGCTACCATCAATTAAGTTCACCCGCTATGCTCACAAAGTAATCTCTTAAAAGTGCTTCACCTACTTTCCTAATTCCGCTACTCTCAAAGTTCATAGGCCATTTCCATTACATTTGTATCAGAGCATTTGGTTTCTCTTTTCTTGCTTAAGAAGAGAGGTCCTTAAGTAGCCTATTAATGGTTGATTTTGTTAATTATATTAGGGTAAGTGGGACTGGGATCTATTATCAGTTTTGTTGAGCCCACTATGTGGGATACGGTGCACACCTCGGGAGCTTTGGACTTAATAATGGAGTCTATTTAGACTTGCCTATCGCTTTACCATTATTGAGCCATAAGAAGTCCGAAAGGAGCTATCCCTCGACAACTTCGCTATGTTAGACTCACTCCACTACTCTCTATAATTAACCAATTCGAGCCGTGGGTGTAGATACTTAAGTACCTATTTCCAAAGGCTAAGAGGAGTAGCAACTAAGGTTTTGAATTGCCAAAGCATACACTACGTAAACACGTAAGTTTAATTAGCATGGCTGACAATAATCAAGAGAGGAGAATGAACATCGATAACTTTGATTTTGCACATGAAGGTGCCAATGATGATGCTCCCATATTTGTTAATTATCTTGTCACTAGGTTGCAACAAGCTATGAGCAACCCCACTTTGCAAGCCGAAGTTACTCAACAACTTCGTGCTTATGGGATTTCCTTTCCTCTCAAAGAGGAGAGAGAGCTTACGATGTCGTGCTGTGACACGCACATAGTGGGAACACATGCTACAAGATCTATCTTGTAACTTTTTAGATACATAATTATATTTCCTATAATGTACATATGTATATGTAAGTATAACAATAAGCTTTCTATCTCATCCTATTATTTATCTCAAGGGTAAGGTATTCTTACTTTACCATAAAAAAGTACTATGGGAAAAGCGTCAATAGCTCCGCCTCTTTAACTTGGGGCCAAAAGCATTGATTCTTTCTTTCTACCATCTCATTATTATCTCACACCCTATCTTGATCCTATATCTAGGGTAATTTCCAATCTATATATATTCTATGTATTTTTCATATTTTTTCTTATATTTCTTTTTAAATAGCTACTAGGAGGGAATCAAATCCTAGTGGGACACTAGGTGGCATGATTTCAAAGATACACTTATTTTAATGCATTATTGCAAGCCTTGATTACAAAACTTTGTCAAGGAGCAATGTCATGATTTCATATGGCATGAGGTGTCCATTGGAATCAAATAAAAGTTTAGGCTAAGGGGACCACAAGAAGTCTTTTGCTGCCAAAACTGTACCCTATTTTAATGATTTTTTTACACACGGTTCCAATCTGAATTGGACAATGCAGAAGTCGTAGGTAATGAGCTGAAGTTTTTTCCCATATTTTTACTTTTTTATTTGGAGCCACGGTTGAGGAGATATAATCAGAATACTGGACCCCAGTCTGTTGCCCACATCATGCAGGGACAACTCATTTCCAACTTTTCTAGTTTCTGTTCACACTGGCTCTTCTCTTCTTGTGTAAACCCTTGGGGGTTCCCTTCACCTATAAAAGGGGACCTCTTCTTCCTTGAAAACCACTCAAGTATTTAAGCCATTGATGAGAGAAATTCATGAGGGAGTGAGTAGTAATGCCAAATTGTACTTAGCCATTAACATAGCCTAAGCCTACACTTTCTCCTAGAGGAAGACTAACCATTCTTGCATGCTATCCTTGGAAGATCAACTCTAATCAAAGAAGGTCTTGGACTTGGCGTATCAATCAAAGTTGAATTCTCCCCTCTTCTTCTCTCTCCATCAATAATGGTGCCGAAGGGTTTGTCAAGTAAGATGTGTTCTACATTGATGTTTTCTTGATTTCTTGTTGTTTTCTTTTTCATCTCTAATCCAACATATATATATATATATATATATAATCTCATCTCTTTAACCAAACCTATCTCTCTCACTCTTAGTAATTCATCCTCTCTGTTGGGGTATAAAGCCCAATGTGGTCGCCGAGGTAAGTGGGCAGGCCGCCAGGTATGTATACATATTCTTTTGTAAAAACCTAATAAGAACTCACTATGCTCTACACATTACAGTAGAGCGAGTTCACCATATCGTCGTGCTCTTCTTCTCTCACTCTCTCTCGCGTCGCACTTTCGCTCGTACTCCTTCAACTGGTATCAGAGCTTAGATCGAGGCTCGGGGCAGCATTTGAAGGTAGCCAGAGTCACCTGCTCAAATTGGAGTGAGATTCGACAGGCGAAGACACGGCCCCAAATCTTGTGGGTAAGCCCGAAGGACTTGGTGTTCTCAGAATTTCATTCTGAGGTCATCTCGACCACCGTTCGGCTTCGACAAAGATCTGCGCATGCCATTTTTGACTACGTGGTCTCGGCGGGTGCAGATCCGACTCTGCAATTTTGGGGTTTCAGCCTACGGTTGCAAGTGCTGAGGATATCTGCACTTCCAGAGTGCTGATTTGTGGCTATCTACACAACGAAGAACGGCTTACAGTTCTTGGAGGCGTTGTCAGGAGTTTTTTGGAGCAAGGGGTTGCGCATATGTACATACCCATGCATGGTGCATCAAATAAAGGATTGCCCATTTTCCAAAGCCAGGTGGTTACGTGGGGCCCACATGTGTACAGGTAGGACAACATGTACATAGTGCATCGATTTTCATTGTTACCAGTACTAGTGTGTTTTTTCTATAATAATGAGGAGTTGGTAGCGCGTAAAACTTCTCGAGGAAGCTATCCGCGGGCCGACGACATGAGGTAAGCAGGTGCGTCAGATGGCATCTAGTGGCATCAGGAGGCCGAATGGGGTCAATACTTGCACGTGGATGAGTACGGACACAACGTGGATGTTTTCTTGTGATAATTATGCAGAAAGGTCATCATGAGGACCATATTTTGGGGCCACTTCATGTGGTGGCGGGATGCATTATGGAAAAAAGTTGCGTGCCAGGTGTGTGGATGATGCAAAAAGGTGATAAATATGCACTGCGAGGTCAGTTTTTGGCCTGTTCGGGTCCGTTTGAGGTCATCTAAAAGGCCAAGGGTGCCCAAGTAATAAAGCTAAGTGTGGGAACTGAAAAAATAGAGAGAAGACCAGAAAAAACATGGAGAAGAGAGGAGGAATAGCCGCAGGTGTGTTTTTGGGGTTTTTGGAGCCTGTTTTGGCCGTAAACTGCTCATCCGAGGTCGGATTTGAGCACTTTGACATTGCAGACTGGGGTTTTGGGCTGTTCCGAACGCGATGGCACTGTCTATTTTGCCAAATTACTCACTCTTTTTTTGCTGTTTTTATGTGTAAGTTTCTCCTATGAGCGAAGTTTCTGCTCGAGTTTGTGATTGTATCTAGCTTATTCTACCCATAATGTGTGAGCTATTTGCCCCATTGGTGTTGGCCAAAGCTCTATTGTATCTAAACATCAGAAATTCTCCTCTTTTGAGCTGAGTTTTGTGTGTGTGTGTGTGTGTGTGTCTGTGTGGAGTGGGCAAGTGGATAGTCTCTCTCCTCTCACTCCATAGGTGTGTTCCCTGTCTCGGCCAGGGGTGTTGTGTAAGCCGAGTGGTGCCCCCTAGTATGTGTGTATATCTTCCCAAGAGTGTGTGTCGGGTCATTATAGAGGCGTTCTGTGTGTTTCCATCCCGCTCATAGCGTGTCACATACCACACGGGCGCACCTACACACAGACTGTAGGCGACATCCACCCGTTCATCAGGTAGCTTGTGTTTGCTGCTTGATATTCCAGATTTCATCCTGACATTGCAGGTACTTCCACATGGGATGTATTGTCAGAGATGATGTATGTCTGTTGAGGGTTTGCTGGCTGTGAGTCACGCAGCAAACAACCGCCGCAGCGGTTACAGCATACAGTGGGAAATTTGTGGATGTATGACTTTGTGGGAAGTCTATGTATAGTCAGATTTACTGCAGCCTTTGTTGAGGGTTGAGTGAGGTTTTATTGAACTGGGGGATTCTTGAATGTTGAGATCCTTTCGGTGATACAGGTCTTGGAGCGATCCCTCGAGCACCCTTAGATAGGCAGCTAGGATGTATTGACTGTGAGTTAGATAGTTGGGATTGCATCTTTGCTTTACTGCCATTGAGGCATTGTCGCAGTCTATGCTTACAGGACAGTGACAGGATAGTGAGAGACAGTACAGGTGCAGGACAGGTTTACCCACAGCTTACAGTGTTAGAGAGCCAATGGTTTTTTAAGCTGTTTTTTTGGTCTGTTTTTTAGTACACCAGAGCCATTTTACAAAGGAGACTTTGCCGAAATTTATGCAGAATCTGAAGCTTTCTTGGTTCATTTGACAGGTTGATATTGGTTCAGAGGTCAGTTTACAAGGGAAACTCTGCCGAATTTTTCCTAGGAAAGTAAACTACTGTGAAGCGTAGTTATGGCTGGATCACAGGACACTACTCTTTACAATATCAAGAAGCTGGATGGAACCAATTTCCCATTGTGGAAGAAGCAGATTTGGCACGTGTTGGTACAAAAGAAGCAGATAAAACCTATAAAGCTCAAGGGGATAAAACCAGAAGATATGGACAAAGATGAATGGAGCGAAATGGATGAATTGGCACTTTCTACCATTATGCTGACTTTGGCAGAAAGCGTTTACTTCAATGTAGCAGACGAGATGTCGGCTTATCAAGCATGGATAAAGCTAAGTGATCTTTATGAGAAGCAGAGTGCAGCTTCACAGGTATACTGGCTTAAGAAGCTTGTTGACTTGAAGATGAAAGAAGGGACACCTATGTCCAATCATCTGAATGAATTCAACACAATCTACAGTCAATTGTCAGCTCAAGGTGTCAAGTTTGATGAACCTGTTAGAGCTATGTTCCTGTTGATCACATTGTAGGAAAGTTGGGACACTTTTCGCACAGCTTTGAGTAATTTTGCACCTCCAGATGGTTTGAACATAGCAGGTGTAGAAGGAAGTCTGCTTACTGAAGAAACCAATAGAAAGACAATGGACAAAGGCAAAGGAACAGCCTTAGGTGTCAGGGGAAGGACCAAAGAAAAGTACAAAGGTGGAAAGAGGAATCAGTCTCGTAGCAAGTCCCGCAGTGCTAAAGGCAAGAGTGACATAGAATGCTACCATTGTGGCAAGAAGGTTCACATGAAAAGAGACTGCAGAGAATGGAAAGCAGAAAAAGTCAAAGAGAAAGCTGAAGACCATGTTGAGAAGAACAAGTCCTCAGTGAAGATTCAAGAAATAAATGTGACAAACACTGTTGCAGAGGATGACAGTTTAGTGTCAGGAGACATCTACTTCTTGAAGAATACAATGGACTCAGCTCTTCTTATAGCATCTGATGGAAATGCACTGAGTGACTGGATTATAGACTCAGGGGCATCACTTCATGTGTCTCCAAACAAGGAGTGGTTTACCTCTTATGTGACCACTAAAGATCATGTTCGGCTAGGCAATGGGCAAACATGTGAGATCTTAGGTGTTGGAGATGTTCAATTGAAGTTTCAGAATGGCTCTTCTTTCATGCTGAAGAATGTGAGACATGTTCCCGCAATTACAAAGAGCTTGATCAGCACAGGTTTACTTGATGATGCTGGCTACGTCACCACTTTTGGACAGAACATGTGGAAGATATCCAAGGGTTCTATGACAGTAGCACATGGAGTAAAGTCTGGAGGACTTTACATGATTTATGTATCAAATGTCTCTAAAAATGTAATCAATGTTAACCGAGCAGCCGAACGTTTCTTTGTGGCATAGCCGGTTAGGACATATGTCCATGTCTGTATGGTAAGCAAACACAACAGCCACATAAGCATAGAAACAGTAGAAGAGATACACAGTTGGCACTTGTTCATAGTGATTTGTGTGGACCTATGCCTAACCTATCTCTAGGGGGAGCTTCTTACTTTATGAAATTTATAGATGATTACTCGAGGAAAGTATGGGTTTACTTTCTGAAGCACAAGGATGAAGCATTTAGTGTTTTCAAAACGTTTGTGACACTTGTGGAGAATCAGAGTGGCAAGAAGCTTAAATGCTTACGCACTGACAATGGTGGAGAGTATGTTTCAAAGGCCTTTCAGGAATTTTGTGAGTCAAAAGGTATAAAACGTGAACTTACTGCTCCTTACAATCCTCCTCAAAATGGTGTTTGCTGAGAGGATGAATAGGACCATACAAGAGAAGGTCAAAAGTATGTTGTCTAATGCACAACTGCCAAATGGGTTTTGGGCTGAAGCTGTATCAACAGCTGTTCATCTTGTAAATAGATCTCCTAGCAAGGTTTTGCAGAAGGATTCAGTGCCAGAGATGGTATGGTCAGGCAAAATGCCCTCATACAAGCATCTCAGAGTCTTTGGCTGTGAGGCATATACTCACGTTCCAAAGGAATTTAGGAACAAACTTGAGCCAAAGAGTAGAAAGTGCATCTTTCTAGGCTATGGTAATTCTAGTGAGATGGGGTACAGACTTTGGGATCCCGAATCCAGAAAGGTTGTCCGCAGCAATGATGTTCACTTTAATGAATCCAAATATCATTCTAAACCAGAGAGGGTTGAGGAGATTAGAAGAGTTGTCTTCCAAGAAGATGGACCTGCACGTGCAAGACAAAATGTCAGGGCTCAAGAGGAGCAAGGACAGGATAGAGTGGAACCACAAGTTGTGGCTGAGCCTAAGCCACCTATTGTGCGTAGATCTGGACGTATCACGCGACCTCCTGATAGGTTTGTTCCATCTATGAACTATGTCATGTTGAATGATTGCAATGAGCCTTCATGTTACAAGGAAGTAGTGCAAATGAAGGACTCCGGGAATTGGCAATTGGCCATGCAGTCAGAGATGACAGCTCTGCATAAAAACCAGACATGGAAGCTAGTTAAAATACCACAGGGCAAAAAGGCTCTACCTTGTAAATGGGTTTATAGGTATAAGATTACCGCTCATGATAGTCAACCAAAGTACAAAGCAAGGCTTGTTGCCAAAGGCTTTAAGCAAGAACAAGGCATTGACTATGATGAAGTCTTCTCTCCGGTGGTCAAAATGACTACATTGACATGCTTTCTTGCATTGGTTGCCATATTAGATTTGGTGTTGCACCAAATGGATGTCAAGACAGCGTTCTTGCATGGTGATTTAGATGTGGAAATTTACATGCAGCAGCCAGAAGGGTTTGCTGAGAAAGGCAAGGAAGATTGGGTATGCCAGTTGTTAAAGAGTCTTTATGGCTTAAAACAATCACCGAGGGCATGGTACCATAAATTCCACAAGTTTATGCTTTCTCAAGGCTACAAACGTAGTGAGTTCGATCACTGTCTATATACAAAGAAGGCTAAGGATGGCAATTGGATGATCCTTATTTTGTATGTGGATGACATGTTGATTGCTGGCAAGCACTTGGAAGAAATTTCAGCTTTGACGTCAAAGATGGCAAAATCGTTTGACATGAAAGACATGGGTGAGGCAAGTCATATACTTGGTATGCGCATTGAGAGAGACAGATCAAAGAAGTTGATTTGGTTATCTCAAACAGAGTATATTGACAAGGTTTTGCAACGTTTCAATATGGAGAAGGGAAAGGCATTGAGTGTTCCATTGCCACCATATGTGAAACTTAGCAAACAAGATTGTCCTGTGTCTGAGGAAGAACAGGTTGAAATGGATAAGATTCCATATGCGTCTGCAGTGGGTAGTTTGATGTATGCAATGATTGCTACTCGCCCAGACATTGCATTTGCAGTGGGAGTAGTAAGTCGATACATGTCAAACCCAGGCAAGAAACATTGGGAGGCAGTGAAAGGAATATTGAGATACCTGAAAGCTACAAAGAGTATGCGTATATGCTATGGGAGTCAGGAGCTAAGTGTAAAGGGTTTTACAGACTCAGATTATGCAGGTGACTTAGACAACCGAAGGTCTACGTTAGGGTATGTCTTTACATTGGCTGGTGGAGCAATATCATGGCGTTCTAGATTACAAGATTGTGTTACTCAGTCTACTACAGAGGCTGAATATGTTGCAGCATCAGAGGCATGCAAAGAATCAATTTAGCTTAATCGACGAGTAACAGATTTGGGAATCAAAGAACAGATGCCTGTGTTATATTGTGATAGTCAAAGTGCTATACAATTGGCTCGCAATCCAGTTTATCACTCAAAGACAAAGCATGTGGATGTGAAGTATCATTTCATCAGGGAAATTCTCGAGGATAAACAACTTCAGCTTGTCAAAGTTTACACCACAGAAAATCCTGCTGATCTACTTACAAAAGGACTTCCCTCAGAGAGCTTTGCGCATTTTCGCAAGCAGTTAGGTGTAGGGTAGTACATCACTTCTCTACATCTCTTGTATATTAGCTTGTATAGTAGCTTCTCTCACACTTAAAGTACCACATTGGACTTTAAGTGGGAGGTTGTTGGGGTATAAAGCCCAATGTGGTCGCCCAGGTAAGTGGGCGGGCCGCCAGGTATGTACACATATTCTTTTGTAAAAACCTAATAAGAACTCACTATGCTCTACACATTACAGTAGAGCGAGTTCACCATATCGTCGTGCTCTTCTTCTCGCACTCTCTCTCGCGTCGCACTTCCGCTTGTACTCCTTCACTCTCTACAAATTTTAGGTTCTCCTTGCCACAGGTACATCTTTCCCCGTAGTATCCTTATTGCCTACGGGCAAGAATAGAGCTTGGGAGGAAAACTCTCTTCTCTTCTCTCATATCAACATTTTTCACATACTAGAGTTATCATAGATGAATAATCCACATGATGATAATTTCTATCGCTTTCACTCTGTATGATCTATTAGAATTAACGTATGGATTAGCCGTAAAATACACTTTCAACAACGTATAGTGTTTCTCTTTGGCCCAGAAAGACTCAATGAAATACTTCTATCACCGGATCCCATCATACTACCTCTCATAGACTATAACTTTTCTTTTGACGTAAGCATAGTTATCTTGCTATGAAACAAGAGGATTTGTACACACAATTAATCCCAATCACTAGACAAAATATATATATTATGGTAAGCACAAAACTACAATTCCAAAGAACAATTCGTAGCCTATTTGGTTAGCCAAGATTGAATTCCATTAACTCATCTATTAACCCTTTCATACTACCCATGATACGATATGACCATAGCCCTGATGTTTTCATCTTTGTGTTATTTTGACATTCTCTTTTGTGTTCTTTCTTTGTGTGTGTGAGTGCAAGAGAGAAAGAGTGGGGCTTCTTTGATCGCACTTCTTTCCAAACCCTAGTCTTCATGGCATCTATGGTTTAACCCCTTCATATAGTTTTTTGGAGTTCTCTCACAAACTCTCATAGCCATAAGCCCGGTGCTTTCCCGGCAAGACCGCAAATTTCTCGACATATTTTTGGTGAACCCAATGTGAAACTGCCAAGGTGAGAGTTTGTGGGTAACCATGGGTGATCATGTTGAGCAACACGGTATGCATTTTGACCCATCAACAATGCAAATGTTTCAAGCATTTGCAATGTTCATGCAACAACAACATGCTACTGAAAGAAGGGAGATTTCAGCAACAAAGGCCATACAAGCGATCGTCAACAGAATGGATCATTTCAATGGCAAAGATATAACCAAGTACTTACGCGAGTATGTGAAGGAGATGGAGCTGCATCGCGTGTCAGAAGGTGACATGATTCAAAGCTTTGAGCTAGTTGTTGCTCCAGAAATTAGGGAACATGTTAGGGGAATTAAAGATGGGCATGGGAGAAACTGGGAAGAACTCAAAGTAGCTTTGAAGAAGGAATATTTCATGGAGGACTCTGAGAGAGTAACCAAAAGGACATTCTTAGAATGGGTAGTCAAGCCAAAGCAAGGACTATGAATAACAGAGCTACTTAGGGAATTTGAGCGGCGCTATGCACAACTCACCAGGACAGAAAGGGCCACACTAGATGTAGAGAAGACATATCTTTTCTTACAAGCTGTAGGTAAAGAGTTTCAAAAAAATTTGGAGCTTCTTCTTGAAGATAAAGATGCTGAGAAAGGACTAAAGACCGACTGGAATGAGGTTGAAGGTGCTGTCTCACTGCTTGCCAAACGACAAAGAAGAAGGGACAAGATGGTAGTAACACTACAAGTCCTTCCACCTCAACTTCTGACAAAATGGTAAAACCTACTTTTATCGCTCCTAAGATTGATGAGTCCATGCTAGACGAGCTTGTGAAGGGAATGCGTGACTTGAAGGTGAAGCTTGCAAAGCTTGAAGAAAAAGGCCAATCATCAGGGCCACTTCCTAAGCAAAGACAACAGCCCAAATAAGGGTTTGTTAATAGATGTATTTGGTGTGATAGTACAGACCATGTAAGAAGGGATTGTGATGATTTTAGTGATGCTTTGTCAAAAGATATTGTTTTTTTTAAGGATGGTAAAATCCACTTAAGAGAGACAGGTCTACCCTTGAGAACTAACTTTGGGAAGGGGGGAATGCAAACCTTAGTTGAAGATATGGCAACTAAGCATGCCACCTCTTCAGTTGAGGCAGCTACTTATGGAGTAAAAATTGAGCATCTTAGTGATGAAGAGGTGAGTGACATCATGGTCAAATTTGGCCAAATGTCATGCAATTAGCTAAAAAGGGAAAGCTTACAAAAGAGATTCTACATGAAGCAGGTGATTGCATACGTCTAGAAATAGGATGGAATGATCCAGTGGACTCATTGTCAGTGCATGCCTACATTACAAAATGTCAACAAAATGAGGTGATTGTAGTAGAGAAGCGCAGACATGAGAATACTGAAGAAGGACCATCAAAAAGAGCTTCTATAAGTGGGGGAAGAAGTGACTCAATGCCTTCTCAAACACTCTCAACACAAAGAGCATCTCCACCTGAAGTACTCATGGAGGAGTCTACAATAGGAAAGAAGAAAGAGCCAACAAAAGGTAAGACAAAAGGCCCAACTTATAAACTACAATCTGATATTGAGGTTGCTAAAGATTTAAAGAAAGTCTTGGAGGAAAGGATCTTGAATAGCAAGATTGAGTTTACTCTGAGAGAAGTTCTTGGCATTGCAAAGCGTGAATTCCATGAGGAGATCATTGACATCATCAAGAGGAAGAGGCAAACGCTTGCTGAAGTTTCTCATCCACAAGTTGAAGGGGAAACCTCGAAGACACAAGGGATGCAGCTGCAAAATAAGGAGGATGATGGAGCTGTGGTAGGATGCTACCAATCTAGTGGAAGAGTGAAGCAAGTGTATTTCTCAAATGATGATGAAGAAGTTGAAGATATTCCTAGGAGCTACTATTCACGAAGTCACTGGGCAAGTGCTACTACAGAAACTTTGGTCAAGGTAGGTGACCTTGAAGAGCCATTTGTTGCCTTGATTGACCATGGTTCAGAAATAAACATAATTTCAAAGAGTCTCTACAACAAGTGCAAATGGCCGATACACACAGATCATGGTTGGATGGTGAAAGTGGCAAACAATTCATCCGGTGAATTGTATGTAGCATGTCAAGGTGTGAAGGTGACAATAGGTGATGTAAAGATTGACCAAAACTTCTTTGTACAGGATACATCTTCATATCATCTCATCCTTGAACAATCCTACATTGTGGAAGTTTGAATGGAAACAAAGGTAATGGATGATGGTTCAACATATGCTAGGATACGTAGCAAAGATGGTAAACGAGCTGTCCAATTTCTCACAGTTTGTGTTAACCATGAAAGTGTTAAGTATGGAGCCTGATTTACCCTTGTAATTTTCTGTGGTAAAAGCGCACATTTGTAAGGCCCCCATTATGAGGAGAAGCCATTGTGCGTAAAGGAAAATCACTCGCCGAAAACGAAAATTTTCACGGCCAAAAATCAGCGGCAACTTTTCTCCGGAATATTCCTTTTCGCCAGAATATTATGGCTGGACGGCGGCCGGAAAGTGGTCGGAAAACAACCGTCGGTTGGCCGGTGGCCGGTGGCCGAATTTAAAAGCGGACTTGTCTTCTCAAGGGCGGCCACACATGGGCGGATTGGAGGGTCCGATTTGGAATTATCTACACAAGAGCGGCTACACATGGCTGCCTCTCATGAGAGAGGGCATCCCTTTTGGCCTATAAAAGGAGGCCATTTCTACACACATTATATAGTGTGAAGTTGATGCAACAAGGTGAGTGTGAGGTGGTGAGAGTGAAGCAAGGCGGGAGCTCCATTAAGGGTATAATCCCTTTGTAAACTACTTCTTGTTTTGAAGTACTAAAGCCATTGAGTGGCTGCTTTCCCGTGGACATAGCCCACATTGGGTGAACCACGTATATCGTGTGTACTCTCTCTCTCTCTCTCTCTCTCTACTCTATAATCTCGTGTATGTAAATCTGTCTCTCTCCATTAAGTAATCTACTCAATTATCTATTTAGCTACGTCTTATTTCCTAACAGAAAGAAATCGTGACAACCTCAAAGAACATCCTCTACCAAAGGTGAGCAAAGAGTTTCATGATCATAGAGAAATGATGGGTTTTGGTCAAGTACCATTGTAAAGCGAGATTGCAGTGGTACAGAAAGAAAAAGGGTCTCGCCTGATCCAAAAATAGGTGAAACTTTTTCAACGGGCTCCTTGGTAACAAGGAATGGATCAGTATGTTTTACAAAACTTGAAGATTTGAAGAGATGTGAGAGGCAATATGTGCATAATGTACAAATAGGCATGAAAAAGAGTGAGTTGCTAGAGCCTACTGAAAATGTTTTGGGTTTGTGTGAACAAGTTTCTTTTGTAAATACTATGGGTGAGCTTGATGCTATAATAGGGTCTAGTTTGCATCTTGAAAATGAAGTTGTGGAAGTTTGCTCTATGGAAATGTATCAGCAATAGAAGCCTTTAAAGAAAACCAAACAGTTGGCCCAAAAGTCCATGTTGAAACTAAATACAAGAGTGTAGCAAAGAAGGTGAAACCAATAGCTTCACCCTTACCACCCAACAATAGGGAGAATATTGAGCAGGATTTTGTACAACCAAGTTTGAGGAATCCTAAAAATATTGGGTATACCTTCACAAAGGAGTCTTTCCAAGAGTTGCAGATTGGTCGCGAGGAGTTTCTAGCACAGGAGGAGACAAAGTGCTTCAAATAAATGCTTTCAAAGCATGGTAATGCTTTTGCATTTGAGCCACATGAGATAGGATGTGTTGATCCTTCTATTGTAGCTCCTATGGTAATTTTCACAATACCTGATGTGCCTTGGAATCTGCAGCCTATTCCGGTTCCAAAGGCTCATTTGCCAAAGTTAGTAGAGCTACTGAATGAGAAAATCAAAATGGGAATCTTGGAGCCTTCTTGTGCTCCATACTCAAACAGGTGGTTCACAATTCCAAAGAAGAATGGTTCTCTACGCTTCATCCAAGATATGCAACCAGTGAACAAGGTGACAATTAGAAATGTAGGTACAGGTCCAATTGTAGATGAGTTTGCAAAGGCGTTTGCAGGGAGGACAATCTACTCAATGGGGGATCTCTACTCAGGGTATGATCAATTTCAGCTTGCAATCGAAAGCAGAGACTTGACAACCATGAGGACACCTTTGGGTTTGGTAAGGATGTGTACCTTGCCACAGGGAGCAATCAACTCGGTTGCACATATGATGAATGGGATGAATAAGGTCTTACGTGACTTTATTCCTCAAATCACAATGCCTTTCATTAATGATTTTCCTATCAAACGATGTGAAGAAAGTGACAAAGATGAAGCTTTGGATCTCAAGGGATGTCGCAGGTTTGTGGTAAATCACATAAATGATTGTGATAAAATTTTGTCTAGGTTGGAAGAAGTGAATCTTACATTGTCAGGGAAAAAGTTTATGTTTGGTGTCAATGAAGTGCTCATTGTGGGGCACATGTGCAGGCCATATGGTAGGAAACCTTGTCCAACAAAGGTAGATGCCATCCAAAGAATGAAAGAAACGTGCACTAGCATCACTGAGGTTAGAAGGTTTCTGGGAGCATGTGTCTTCTATGTTATTTGGATTCCACATTATGCACATGTAGCTGGTCCTCTTTATCAGCTACTCAGAAAGAATCAAAAGTTTAAATGGACAGAAGCATGTGTAAAATCCATGAAAAAGCTAAAGGAGTTGCTCCAGTCAGCAACGACCTTGAAAGAGGTAGACTATGAGTGTCAAAGGCCAGTAATTGTGACAGTAGACACCAGTCCTACAGGGATTGGATGGGCAATAGGGCAAGATGACAAAGAAGGACACATGTATGTGGTAAGATTTGGAGCAAAGGTACTAAGTGCTCGCCAAAGAAACTATCCACAGATAAAGAGAGAGTTATGGGGTATGGTTACAGCCTTGAAAAGTGGAAAAGAGTACCTAATTGGTGCATGTGTGGTTGTAGAAACAGATTGTCTACCACTTCTTGGGATGATTACAAGCTGCTCAACGCCAGACATTGCTATGTTGCGGTGGATTGCCTACATTAAGTCCTTAAATCCCGACTTTAAGCACATTGCAGATAAAGACAATACAGTGGCAGATATGCTATCAAGGGAAAGGTATGAAGATGAGTCACAAATGATTGATGAGGGAGATGATGTAGGCACAAAGTTCTATTCTATCTCTCATGTCAAAGGTAACAATGTCTGCATGACTAATTCACTTGAATTGTTCTTGAAAGATCTTTATGAAGGTGATTGGCTTTCTATTGGAAGCTACTTGAGTACTCTAACAAAACAGGATGATTGGTCTGAACAAGAATTCAAGAGGATACAGAAGAAAGCATATGGCTACTTTTTTAGGGATGGTTACTTGTGGAAGCATCCTAAACAAAAGGGTGCTACACCACAACGGGTTATATGTAAAAAAAAGACTCAAGTAAAGCTCATGCAAGAGTTTCATGCGAGTCTATGGGCTAGACATAGGGGTGTGTGGGCAACCTTCTCCAAGTTGAAAGAAAAATATTGATGGAAGGGTATGTATAAAGATGTATCTTAGTTTGTAGAGTTGTGTGTAACTTGTCAAATGTATTTAAATGTTCGACATCGTGATGGATTGCACCCTACATATCCACTAGCCATGCACTATAAATGGGTTGTGAATCTAGTGACAATGCCTTTAGGACTCTGGCAGATGAGATACTTGGTTCTTGCACGAGAGGACTTAACTAACCAGGTTGAAGGAAGAGCATTAAGAGCTAAAACCACAGAAGCTGTGTGCAAATTTCTTCTTGATGAGGTGATTTACCGTTATGGTTGTGTGGGAAAAATCACTGTAGATAGAGGTGAACTCGATGCCGAAGAAGAAAGGGAGTTCTTTTCTAAATTAGGAATCAAGCTTTCTCTTACTATAGCTTACAACCCTGAAGGCAATGGAAAGAGTGAAAGAGGGCATCCTCCTATCATTAAAGCTTTGGCCAAGGCTTGCGAAGGAAGAGTTGGTGAGTGGCCAAAATTGTTACCATATGCTTTATGGGCTGATCGTACAACACATAGCTCAGTAACTGGCTACATGCTTGCGGAGCTAATGTATGGTCAAAAGCCAGTGATGTCGATTGAAGATACAATTCCCACATGGAATGTACTACCTTGGCAAGAGGGGCTTAGTAGGGAAGATCTCCTTGCACTGCGTATAAGGCAGCTAGAGAGAAGACTTGGAGACATTGAAGCTGCAAAAGAACGACTCAAAAATGCAAGGTTGAAAAACAAGGACTACTTTGATAAGCGACATATCGACTCAGGAGCAAAACAATTGACAAAGGTGACTGGGTTTTAGTGTATGATAGTAGCCTTGATAACCAGCAGACAGTCATGCGTAAGTTCACAAAAAGATGGTTTGGACTGTATGTTGTAAAGCATGTGCATGAAAATACTACTTACAGCTTGTTTGAACTAGATGGTACAGAAGTAAAGATTCCCATTGCAGGAAAAATGATCAAAATGTTTAAGAGAAGAGGTGACAATGATCCAGAAAATGTTGACGAGGAGGAAGAGCAAAACACATGTGAAGATGAATCTTTGGAATCATCCAGTGAAGAAGAAAGCAAGGAAGATGTATAAGAGGACTGATCTTACAACAAAGAGAAAATGTGGCACATACCGGAGGATGTGCAGGTTTAGAGGGGGTGGATGTCGTGCTATGACACATACATAGTGGGAACACATGCTACAAGATCTATCTTGTAACTTTTTAGATACATAATTATATTTTCAATAATGTACATATGCATATGTAAGTATAACAATAAGCTTTCTATCTCATCCTATTATTTATCTCAAGGGTAACGTATTTTTACTTTACCATAAAAAAGTACTATGGGAAAAGCGTCAATAGCTCTGCCTCTTTAACTTGGGGCCAAAAGCATTGATTCTTTCTTTCTACCATCTCATTATTATCTCACACCCTATCTAGATCCTATATCTAGGGTAATTTCCAATTTATATATATTCTATGTATGTTTCATATTTTTTGTTATATTTCTTTTTTAAATAGCAACTAGGAGGGAATCAAATCCTAGTGGGACACTAGGTGGCATGATTTCAAAGATACACTTATTTTAATGCATTATTGCAAGCTTTGATTACAAAAATTTGTCAAGGAGCAATGTCATGCTTTCATATAGCATGAGGTGTCCATTGGAATCAAATAAAAACCTAGGCTAAGGGGACCACAAGAAGACTTTTGTTGCCAAAACTGTACCCTATTTTTATGATTTTTTTACACACGGTTCCAATCCGAATTGGAAAATCCATATAAAAAGGAAGTCGTAGGTAATGAGCTGAAGTTTCTGCCCATTTTTTTACTTTTTTATTTGGAGCCATGGTTGAGGAGATATGATCAAAATACTGGACCCCAGTCTGCCCACATCATGCAAGGACAACTCATTTCCAACTTTTCTAGTTTCTGTTCACACTGGCTCTTCTCTTCTTGTGTAAACCCTTGGGGGTTCCCTTCACCTATAAAAGGGGACCTCTTCTTCCTTGAAAACCACTCAAGCATTCAAGCCATTGATGAGAGAAGTTCATGAGGGAGTGAGTAGTAATGCCAAATTGTACTTAGCCATTAACATAAGCCTAAGCCTATACTTTATCCTAGAGGAAGACTAGCCATTCTTGCATGCTATCCTTGGAAGATCAACTCTAATCAAAGAAGATATTGGACTTGGCGTATCAATCAAAGTTGAATTCTTCCCTCTTCTTCTCTCTCCATCAATAATGGTGCCGAAGGGTTTGTCAAGTAAGATGTGTTCTACATTGATGTTTTCTTGATTTCTTGTTGTTTTCTTTTTCATCTCTAATCCAACATATATATATATATATATATAATCTCATCTCCTTAACCAAACCTATCTCTCTCACTCTTAGTAATTCATCCTCTCTACAAATTTTAGGTTCTCCTTGCTACAGGTACATCTCTCCCCGCAGTATCCTAATTGCGTATGGGCAAGAATAGGGCTTGGGAGGGAAACTCTCTTCTCTTCTCTCATATCAACATTTTTCACATACTAGAGTTATCATAGATGAATAATCCACATGATGATAATTTCTATCTCTTTCACTCTGTACGATCTATTAGAATTAACATATGGATTAGCCATAAAATACACTTTCAACAACGTATAGTGTTTCTGTTTGGCCCAAAAAGGCTCAATGAAATACTTCTATCACCGGATCCCATCATACTACCTCTCATAGACTATAACTTTTCTTTTGACGTAAGCGTAGTTATCTTGCTATGAAACAAGAGGATTTGTACACACACATTAGGCAAAATTTGGACTCACAAAGGGACCCTTTAAGAAGTTTTACTTTACCTCTCTCTACCAAAACGGGCGCATGGATAAATTTTTGCAAACAAACTCCAAAGTTGGCGGGGGTTTGACAGTTAGAATGTCCTCTTCAAGCTCTATCTACTTATATATAGAACGCCATGAGATTCCTCATATTTTAGAAGATTCTTTTTTTGATTCACCTATGATGTGACAACTAAGTGAATCTAAGTGAATCAAAAAAAGAATCTTCTAAAATATGAGGAATCTCATGGCGTGCTATATATGAGTAGATAGAGCTTAAAGAGGACATTCTAACTGTCAAACCTCCGCCAACTTTGGAGTCTGTTTGCAAAAAATTATCCATGCGCCCGTTTTGGTAGAGAGAGGTAAAGTCAAACTCCTTAAAGGGCCCCTTTGTGAGTCCAAATTTTGTCTAATGATTAATTCCAATCACTAGACAAAATATATATATTATGGTAAGCACAAAACTACAATTCCAAAGAACAATTCGTAGCCTATTTGGTAGCCAAGATTGAATGCCATTAACTCATCTATTAACCCTTTCATACTACCCATGATAGGATATGACCATAGCCTTGATGTTTTCATCTTTGTGTTATTTTGACATTCTCTTTTGTGTTCTTTCTTTGTCTGTGTGAGTGCAAGAGAGAAAGAGTGGGGCTTCTTTGATTGCACTTCTTTCCAAACCCTGGTCTTCATGGCATCTATGGTTTAACCCCTTCATATAGTTTTTTGGAGTTCTCTCACAAACTCTCATAGCCATAAGCCCGGTGCTTTCCTGGCAAGACCGCAAATTTCTCGACAACGAGGCCTCTTGAAGAGACCCCCAAAAGAAGACTCTCTCCCATACAAGAGGAGAAATCCAAAGATCAAGAAAGCAATGAATCCCTAAATTCCTCTGAAGATGTGGCTCCACGAAGAAGGAGGACTAAACGATTGCCAACCCCTCCCAAGAGGAAACGGTTAACCCATAGTCCTTCTCCTCGTCACTCCAAAAGGGAAGAGAGGAAACCAAGGAAGAAAAGGGCAAGAAAGAGGTCACCCTCTTCTCCTTCTTCTTCACCTTCCTCCTCTACCGATGAAAGCTATGGCTATTCTCCTAGAGAATATAAGAGGGGAGGACATCGCAAATCTTACCCTGCATGGCGAAGGTCACAAAAGCTCAAGAAGTTCAAAGAGGGAGGAAAGAGTATCTCTTTTCTCAGCTATGATGGAACCTTTGGTGCTACCGACAAAGTATTGGCCTTCATCCAACAATTTGATGCAGCCTTTGGAGACGAGAGCTTCACGGAGTCCTCCAAGCTACGCCATGTAGCTATGCACTTCCAAAAATCGGCTTCTTAATGGTGGGCTAGTCTTCGAGGCAATGGCGAAGCACCAAAGACATGGAAAACTCTACGAGTTTCCATCATGAAGCAATTCCTTGCAAATGATGCAAAGGACAAAGTGCTCACCGAATGGCAGAGTTTAAGGCTTCTCTTTCATGAGTCTATCCACAAATATGTGGACAAGTTTTGGGATTTACATCTCAAGGCTAGCGTCTTTCAAAAGATAGACTTTGCTGAGCAAAAACAACAATTCTGTGCAAGATTACCTGAGGAGATGGCCGAGTATGTCAACTCTCAACGGCCTGACTCTATTAGCGAAGTAATCCACCATACCATGGTTGCTTCACGCATCAATTTCCAACAAGGGGTTAGACGGAATGTCAAGCCCATGGAAAATAAAGACAAAAGTGATGCAAAGGGAAAAAGGTACTACAACTCAAAGCTATTCTTCGGCATGAAAACAAGGTACTACGACATGGTAAGATTATCCGACGGTATCTTATTAAGTTCAAAAATTATCCTTTTGAAGATGCTAGATGGATGCAAGGAATCCAGCTTAAGGATAGTATGAACCTTGTACGCTTACAATGCTACATTAGAGTAACCAAATGTACATGTTTCTTTCAAATGATTAATGTTTTTGTTTAATAAGACTAATTATTGTGCACAAATTTAAGTAGTATGCATACTAAGAATCATGTTTGGGATGACGACGTCTCTCAAACACCATGTAGAAGTTGTCACTCTACTTGGGAGGATGAAATGGATTAAAGAGCAGACATGCTTGCGGCAGCTATGTCTCCCAAGCACCAAATGGATTAGTCATCCATCTTGGAATGATATCGTAGGGTAAAAAGGGATCCTCTACCCGCTAAGACAAATTGACTAATGGCTATGACTTTATCTCTTTTACCTCATAGTCGAGGACGACTATGATTTCAAGAGAGAGGTAATGTCATCAAATATCTGATATCTAACCAACCCAAATGATTTTCTCATATTAAACTGATAATTTAATATGGGATAATAAACGGGAACAAGGGTAAGAATATAGACATGTGCTTACGGATCTATCTCAACACGGGGCCAATGGTAAAGGGGCCCAAATGAGAGATGGTCTGCCAAAGAGTTAACTAATGAAGCTTGAAAGACCTTATGGTTAGCTTCATTAAAGACCTCCAATGGTTAGTGTTAAAAGTCCTTTTGACCTTAAGCAAGCTAGGGTTGTACTTGAGGTGGGAACCCGATCTAAACTTAGGCAAGCTAGGGTTGTGCTTGAGGTGGGAACCCGACCTAAACTTAGGCAAGCTAGGGCTGTGCTTGAGGTGGGAACTCCACCTAAGGTGCTTGTCATTCTTGATGACTAAGGTACTTGAGGTACTTGTAAAATTTGATGAGGAAGTTGCTTGAGAAGCTTCCTATGCATGGGGGGTAAGATGCTTGAGTAAAAAAGAGAACCTACTCACTTAATGAGGAAGTTGCTTGAGAAACTTCTATGCATAAAAATCTCAAAGTTAGGGGAATTCTAAAAGAGCACACGAGACACATGTCAGACTCTCACTAAGCTTAACCACATGGGTGCTTGAATGCTATTGGCTGGGCTAAAGAGGGATCCAATGAGCTTTTACTTCCACCTAACAAATATCTAGATATTTTCAAGCTCTCTCTCTCTAAGGGGTAAAGAGGACTCTTGTCAAAAGACTACCCATATGCTTGACTGCATGCTGGATGTGATTGGCTAAGGGGAGAGGGGTCCAATGAGCTTGTAGCAAGTAGAATTTTTGCCCAAAGCAAGAAAGGGGGGTGCTAGGGGGATATACACCATCACACACACTCATTGGAGACACCATTCTCACTTGGTGAAAGTTGAAGAACACCACCTCCTTCTCCAAGCTTGTGAGAGTGAAAGCCTACACCAACACTCTTGGCTATGGAATGAAAATCCAACCAAGAGTCATGCTTCAATGCTTAAGCTTTCCATCTTCTCCATCTCCATTACTATGCTATTATGTATGCTAGCAAGAAGAGTAAAGATAAGTGAGGAACTACTTCTTTCTCCTATGGAATGTTTCTTCTTCCTCTTCCCTATCCTCATTCCGCGCTAGCTCTCTCCACCTTCGAAGGTGTTTGAGGCCTTGGGAGTGAGGCTTGGGATAGTTAATGCTTTCTTCAAGTTTATGTTATGTTATGTTTGTGATGCATGAAGCTTTCCATGTTCATTGCATCACCAAGGTCACAAGGAACACAAATATTGTATTGTACCAAGTCTCTCTTGATGGGAGAAACTATAATACAAATGCCTATTGGAGGGGGGACCGGCTCCGGTCGTCAACTATTGTCATGTTCTCTAAACTCTCTCTCTTGCAAAAGTATTGTTCATGCCAAGTTAACTAAGTACCATGTTTATGTTGCTACCATCAATTAAGTTCACCCGCTATGTTCACAAAGTAATCTCTTAAAAGTGCTTCACCTACTTTCCTAATTCCGCTACTCTCAAAGTTCATAGGCCATTTCCATTACATGCAATGTGCAATGTGCAATGAATGGGCTCCAAAGACCTTAGGGTTCAACCCATTAAGACTTCCAAAAGGTTAAGTTCCAAAATTTCAAAGTGTAAGTCCAATGGTCAAATGTTAATGGATTTGGATGCTTTGTGTATGTATAAAAGTCCAAATATCTAGAGGACAAATTAGAGGGCGAGCTGGGAAGATGACAAAGCTTGTGAAGTGACTACACACACACACACAAACACACATACACACACATTCACACACTATACACCTAAGCTTACCCTTTCCACAAAGTAAACATGACACATGTCAGGCATGCAAAGAAACCCCCAATTCTTGCCTGAATCCTACTAAATGGACAAAGAGGTGGACCAATGAGGATTGAGCTAGTGTAAATTCAATTTCCTATTTTAGAAATGCTTGATAAAAGAACCAATGAGAATTAATCTCCCAAAAAGACTATTGGACAGTCAAAAGGTCCAATGAGAAATAAGCAGCCCACAAATTTGCTTAATTCCTATTGGCCAGAAGACTAAAAGGTCCAATAACAATTTAGATAATCCAATTAATTATCTGAGCTTTTACAAAAGAGGAAAGGGGTGGACACTTGTCACAAGGCTCTTGACTGGGCCTCTCAAATGCTATTGGCTAATATTTTCACCGGCCAATAAGAAGCTAGCATGAGTAAAAAGCTTGCTCAAATGCTATTGGCTAAGCTTTTCAAGGGCCAATAGGAAGGCAACATGAGTAAATTGCAAGAGGGGTCTACCAAGATGAGAGAGGGGGCTGATTTTTAAAGGCATAATTCCACACACACTCACACAACTCATGTGTAGAGAAAGAAAGTCATCTCCTTCTCCAAGCTTTAATGGAAAGCTCATCTTCTTCTCCAAGATTGGAGAATGGAGGCCTACACCAACAACTCTTGGATATGGAATGCAAATCTAACCAAGAGCCAAGCTTCAATGCCATGCTTCTCTCCTCTATTATCTAATTACTAAGCGAAGCTAAGCTACAAGAGTAATTAAGTGAGGAAATACTTCTTTCTCGTAAGAATACTCCTTCTTCCTCTAGATCTACTCTCATACCCCGCTAGCTCTCACCATCTTCGAAGGTGTGTGAGGTCTTGGGTCTGAGACCAATGAGGAATTGATGTTATATGTTATCACGTGTAAGTTTGGTGCATGAAGCTTCCATCTTCATAGCACCAACGAGTTTTTACCAAGGAACACAAAGAATTGTATTGTACAAAGTCTCTCTTAATGGGAGAAGCTATAATACAAATTCCTAATGAAGGGGGGACCGGTCCATGTAAATCCGGTCCTCAATAGTTGTCAATTGTTCTATTTCTCTCCCTCTTTCAAGTATTGTTATGCCAAACTAATTAGGTGTTATGCTAATGTTGCTATCTCCAACCAAGCACTCTTTTATGCTCATTATGAACTTGCTCTTAATGAAATGCTCACTATGTTAAGTTATTTTTCTCTATTTACAAGCTTTATAGACCATTAAATGTTACATTGGTATCAGAGCTATCGGTTTCTCTTTTCTTGCTCAAGAAGAGAGGTCGTCAAGCTTCCTACAAACAGTTGGTATTATTAATTGCATGAGGGTAAGTAGAATAGGGATTTATTTTTCTTGAGGTGCGCCTACTTCGTGCAGTTAACGGGGTATCACCGTCGAGAGCTATGGTCTTAATAATGGAGTCCCAAGGGGCTTGGCCTACGGCTTATTAACTATTATTGAGCTATTAGAAGCTTGACAGGAACCGGTGCGGACTGGGCTATGATAAACCCTCTCTTCTATTCCTTGCAATTAATTATATTCTGAGCCACGGGTATAGATGCTTGAGTGCTTATCTTTGAAAGTAAAGAGGAGTAGCAACTAGGGCTTGAAGTGCCAAAGTACAAGTAAAAATTTACACCTAAAACTTAGTTAGAATGGTTGACAATAGTAGAGAGACTGAAATTAATGTTGATGGCTTTGATTTTGCTAACGGTCAAGCTACTAATGATGCCCCTATGCTTGAGAACTATCTTGTTACTAGGCTTCAACAAGCCATGGGCAACCCATCCCTCCAAGGTGAAGTACAATAGCACTTACGCATCCATGGGATTCTCCAATCTCCTCACCTAGAAGAGGGAGTGCCTATGAAAGCTCCTAGTGAGATTTCTAAAAGAGGGCTCTCTACGGTGAGAGAAGAGGAGGACCCATACGAAGGACCCAGAAGCTTACAAGTTGACGGGGAAACTCCCTCACCAAGGAGAGCCCAAATCTCAATGGTAGAGCCCCCACTGAAAGAACGAGAAAGAAGTGAATCTCTCGCCACCTCGGTGGAGATGACACCACGAAGACGGCGGGAAAAACGCTCTCCAACACCCCCTAAATGGAGAAGACCATCGGATAGTCCTTCTCACCGTAATTCAAAGAAGGAAGAAAGGAAGTATGAGAAGAAAAAGGCGAGAAAGAGGTCACCCTCTTCTCCATCTTCATCATCCTCCTCCTCTTCTGAAGGAAGTGATGGTGCAGCTCCCAAAGAGTTCAAAAGGAGAGGCCATAGGAAATCCTATGCCACTTGGAAGAGGTTGTCCAAGCTCAAACAGTTCAAGGAGGGAGGAAAGAGTATCTCTTTTCTTACCTACGATGGCACCTTTGGTGCTACGGACAAAGTCTTGGCCTTTATTCAAAAATTTGATGCGGCATTCGGAGATGAGGGCTTCATGGAGCCCTCTAAGATACGTCATGTATCCATGCATCTCCAAAAGTCCGCCAAGCAATGGTGGTCTAGCCTACAAGCAAACGATGCTCCATGAACATGGAAAGCTTTAAAAGCTTCCATTATGAAGCAGTTTTGGCTAGCGATTCCAAAGACAAAGTGCTCACCGAATGGCGAAGCTTGAAGCTCTCTCCCTATGAATCTATCACAAATAGGTAGACAAATTTTGGGATTTACATCTCAAAGCCACTGTCTACAAAAAGATAGATTTTGGAGAGCAAAAACAACAATTTTGTGCGGGTTTATCTGAAGATATGGCGGAGTATGTCAACTCCCAAAGGCCTCGCACTATTTCAGCGGTTATACACCATACTATGGTGGCTTCCCAATCAGCTTCCAACAAGGGGCTAAGAAAAATCTTAAGCCCATCGAAAGCAAAGATCGTAATGAGCCTAAAGGGAAGGACCATGTCCAAAAGTTTCCCGAGGGCAACTTCAACAACAACAAAGCTAAGGAGAAGGGAGCCTACAAAGGCAAAAATAGACTCTCTCCTGAAGAGCTAGAGCGTTATCGCAAGGATAACCGTTGTTTCAAATGTGGGGAGCAAGGGCATGCTTATCGTGCTTGCCCACAAAAGAACACATGCAATGAACCTCCTAGAGCTTCCATAATTGAAGTTCAAGAAGAAGATGCTCATCGCAAAGGATCTCCTCTATGCCATTGACGGGAGCAAAGCGAACCCCGAACCCCGACGGCCTCTAAACCGCCGGGGGCCGAATGGCACACTTCGAGCCTGTCACGGTAAAGCGAACAGGGGGGGCACCACCTAGCTTTGAGAAGCTAGGACGCAGACTATGATGATATGAACATTGCAAACTTACATACACACACACACACACACATAGAGAGAGAGAGAGAGAGAGAGAGAGAGAGAGAGAGAGAGAGAGAGAGAGAGAGAGAGAGAGAGAGAGAGAGAGAGAGAGAGATGACCAAATGATGAAAACCCTCGGGGGTGTGAGGGAGAGTTATTTTTGCAGTATTTACAATGACCTTCCTTCCAGCAGCGAGGCGGCACACCGTGGTGATAGAGAGGTAGGGAGAAAAGATGGTGCAACTATTTGGTGCGTTCTCTAAGACGACTCAATGATTGTGAAGCTTGCTACCAAGAGCGTGTATGTGTGTGTGCATTGACCATTGGAGTTGAGAGGTGGACGTGGCTCCCTTCACATGGTGCAATTCCCAAGGCAAACCATCACACAAGCCCCCTCCCCATGCCAATAGTGTCAATTCTTCCCACTACACTCTACCAAGTGCTGACCTCTCATGAACTGCCCCCCCCCCCCCCGATAGTGACCTCTCAGTGCCAATTTATAGGTGTTGGCTACTTGGATTACGGTAATCCTGGTGTGATTAGGGTAAGCTAATCGGGGAGACAAAGCAAGCGGTGGGCCCGGTGTGGTTGACCCTTGCTTTGTCTTGAGAGTTATTTAAAATGAGAATCTCTAGGTGGGCCTTTGTAACCATCACCTAGAGAGAGGGAATTACAAAGTGGAAATTTTACAAGGCTTGGGTGAAAACTGAAGAAATGATGAACATAACCTACAAATTACTGAAAATGGCGGTGTGGTTGCATGATGCTGGCGAATGGTGCGTTGCCGGTGCGTCGGTGGAGCACGTACTTCTTTTCGGGGTCGGCCGGGGCATGCCTTCGGCGCATTTCTTCTTTTTGTTGTTGTTGACACGTGCTTTGGGTGTTCTCCTTCTTTTTGTCGATGTCGATGGCGTAAGATCCTTCTTTTTTTTGTATTTTTTTTAATGCGTGTGTATACATGTGTCATGTGTGTATATGGGTGCATGAGTGTATTTGTATATGTGTGTGTGTATGGCTGCGTGTATATGTATATGGAAGCAGGTGTGTGCGTGGGAACGGGGGTGTGGTGTGTATATATATATATATATATATATATATACATTGTTTTTGGTGGTTTTTATCGCAGCGCAGGGACGCGACAAGGATGGGGAGAGATGGGGTGAGAAAGTGTGTGTGTGTGTGTGTGTGAGAGAGAGAGAGAGAGAGAGAGAGAGAGAGAGAGAGAGAGAGAGAGAGAGAGAGAGCAAATTTACTGCGCCTGTACAGGCCCACGAGGGAGAGAGGGAGAAATGGCTGGCTGCGGCTATGTGTAGAACGCGCGCGAGAGAGAGAGGGATGAGTAGTGGTGAGGGAGGGAGAGGATGAGGGTGTGTGTGTGTAATAGCAAGGGTGTGGAGCGGCTGTGTGAGTAGGCACTGTAAGAGCGGACATGGGGGGGCGCGCTTGTGCGGGCGAGGGCGAAGCGCGAGGGAGATAGGGAAGGGGGGAAGGGGGGGGGGGGGTGCTTAAGGCCGAAGGGAGTGTGGACGAGAGGGGGTGGTGGTATGGTCCGCCGGGGCTGGGGTGTGGACAAGCGGAGAGAGAGAGGGGAAGAATATTTGGAAGAGAGAGAGAATAATATCTGTGGCGGCCTGTCAGGGCTGGAGTGTGACTGAGACACCAATGCACCTACCGGGCCGGGTGATGCAGTGGCAGAGTAGGAGAGTGGGAATATTTAGCAGGGCCGGGCAGTAAGAGAGAGAGAGAGAGATCGTCTTGTGGTGATAATGGAGGGGTGTGGCCAAACTGGCGGTGCCACACTGGTGGTTAACCTTGGGGGGGGGGGGGGGGGGGGGTATGGTGAGTGGTAAAGGGTGTTTTTTTGTTTTTTTCTTCTTTTGGTAACAAACCCTCCCTTCCTTAGGGTGTGGTTCTCACGGGCACGGTTTCGAAATCCGGCCATCATTAGCCCTCCCATTCGGCTAGAGGCATTCATGCTTCTAGCCCTTCCTCTGCATCTTTAGCTGTGGAGTTAGCGGGTTCTCCCTCTTCTGGAATGTCTAGTATGAATTCTGGATCAAACCTAAGAAAATACCTTTTCAGTCTCCATCCATTGACCCTAGTCTTGTGAATTCTCCCATCTGCTTCCATCAGCTTATAGCTGCAGTTGTCATAGTGTTTCTTGATGATGAATGGTCCTTCCCATCTGGGTTGAATTTCTTGTCCTTCCTGGTGTCAAATCTATTGTCGTATCTCAGCACTAGAATACCTTTTTCCAGTCCCTTTTCTTTAAGCCCTTGATTGAAAGTGAGCCGGCGTTGTTCTGCCTGTGTTGCATAGTGATTGATTGCTTCTTCCCTATCTAGTTGGAGCCTCTCCAGATCCAAGATGTGGTTTCAGAGATTTACAATTGGACGCTGTATCTGGCTAGCCAAGACTCGTAAGCTGGCTATCTGTACTTCAACGGGTAGAATTTCCTCCTTCCCATAAACTAGATGGAAAGGGGTGAAACCTAGTGATGTTCGGAACATCGTTCGGTAGGCCCAAAGAGTTGCCATGAGATGTTTATCCCAGTCTCCTGTGTGATTGTTCACCTGTTTTGTGATGATTTTGCAAATCATTCCGTTTACCTTCTCTACCAGACCATTGCATTGTGGATAGTATGGTGTGGCATGTCGGCGTGTGATGCCTAACTTCTTCATCAGTTTTCCCACCAAATCACCTCTAAATCCTGGTCCTCTATTTGATATTATCTCAAGAGGAGTGCCAAAACGGCAACAAATGTGCTCAAAAATGAACTTTGCTACCTCTTGGGCCGTAATGCGGGTGGTGGCTGTCGGTTCTGCCCATCGAGTCATGTAGTCTACACCCACTATGATGTACAATTTACTTGATTGGGCCCTTCGTAAAGGACCGATTGCATCTATTCCCCATTTCTCAAATGGACCATATGAGATGATAGGAGTTTGTGGCTCGTAGGTTAATGTGCGATCACTGGCCACTTGACAAGCCTTGCATGTTTTTCACCAATGGTGTACATCCCTGTTCAAACTAGGCCAAGAGTATCCTGCCTGTAGTATCTTCCTATTGGTGATATCTAGAGCAAAATGACCGCCGCAGACGCCATCATGGCAACTTGAAATTACCTCTGTGATCTCACTGGAGGTTGGCACCCGCCTGAGAATTTGATCCTTGCCTTTACAATACAAGTGGTCGTTTACAAGGTGGTATCTAGTAGCCTCCTGACCAGCCACTACTTCTGGCCTTTGGTGTATCCTTCCAGACATTCTCCTATATCTAGAAAGCTGACGATATCAGGCATAGCATCACTACCTTGGAAGAGGGGTAGCTTCAGTTTGATGGCTCCTACGGGAACATCTTGTATTCTTTCTTTGGCTAGAGCATCTGTCTCTTGATTTTCTAATATGGGGACATGAAATAGTTTCATTGCCTCAAACTTCCTTAGAAGATCCTTAACTTGGCGTAGTTTACCAAGTAAAACCTGATTCTTACAAACCCAAGTGCCATTTATCTGCCTTATCAAAAGCAAAGCATCGCCAAACACATTTAGGCGCTGAATTCCTTGTGAAATACATTGTTCCAACCCAAGAATTAGGGCTGCATATTCTGCTTCATTGTTGGAGTGGGAGTGTAATAACTGCCCGATGGAAAATACTCTTTCTTGTTGCTCATTGAAAATGACTATGCCAGCTGCAGACTGGTCCATTGTTCTCTTGTATGCTCTGTCAAAGAAAAGAGAGTGAGATCTTTCTAGCCTAGGACTCTCTACCATTGGTGTTTCTTCCTTTGCTTCCGTGTTTACCTTCAGCTTCTTCTCATAATGGCGATGAGTGAGAATTCCCGCTAAACTAGCCCTGGTGGAGTTTTCTACTTGCATGGTGTAGTCAAACTCTTGTAATCTAATTAACCACTTAGAGATCCCAGATGAGACATGCATGTGTCGCATTCCATATGGGAAAGCCTCTTCCATTATTAGGATTACAAAGGGTCTAGGCAGGAGATAGGAGTGGAACTTTGTGGTAGCAAACATTAGTGCCAGAACCATGTGTTCTACTTCGGTAAATCCCTTTTCTGACAGGGTCATGACATGACTAGAGAAGTAAATAGGACGCATGAAAGAATTTTGGGGGTCCTTTTGCATTAGCATGGCTCCGATTGTATCACTTCCTACACTAGGGTTCACATAAAATGGCTCGTCCCACTTAGGAGGTGAAATGGTGGGAAGCTTAGCTAGGATTTGCTTTACCTTAGTAAATTGCTGCTCATTCTCTTAACTCCATGAGAAGACATCCCTCTGGGTGAGTTGTTGTAGGGGAAGGACCACTTGAGATAGCAAGTGAATAAACCTGCTTAAGTATCTTACCTTCTGAAGGAAAGAGACCATCTGCTTAGCGGTGGTGGGTGACGACAAAGATACCAGGGCTTGGATCTTGCTAGGGTCGCCTCAATCCCTTTTGCTGAAATTTCATGGCCAAGGAGAGTGACTTTGCTTTCACCAATGTGACACTTATCCACATTGAGCTGGCCACCCAAGGTTTGCAGCAGCCTGGTTAAGCCATCATAAACTTTGCTTAAATGAGGGGCTCATGAACTATAGATGCAAAAATCATCTATGAAAACCCGTATTGATGTTCCAAAGTAGGGTTGGAAAACAAAGGTCACATAGCGCTAAAATGTGGCTGGGGCGTTAGTGAGGCCAAAAGGCATCACCTTGTAAGAAAAGCATCCCCAAGGTGTGATGAAGGTTGTCTTCTTCTGATCTTCTTCCGCAATGCTAATCTGGAAGTATCCTGAGTAGCCATCACACACTGTGTATCGTTCGTGACCCGCCACTTCATTGAGAATTTCATCCTGGAATGGGAGGGGAAAGTGATCCCTCTTCGTGGCTACATTGAGAGGTTTATAATCCACACAGACTCTCCACTTACCTTTTTTTTTTTTGTTGTGACTACTACTGGGGAGACCCACTCTGAGTCTTCGACAGGGTAGATGAAACTTGCTTGTAGCAAACTTCTCAATTCCTTAAGTAGTGCCTCTTGTTGGATTACTCCAAGTCTTCCGAGCTTCTGCACTATGGTTTTACTGCCTTTCTTGAGTTTTATGTGGTGTTGCACTACTGTAATTCCTGTGATCTTATCATAGCCATCAATGAACAAAGTAGTGAAGCTACCTAGCATGGAGACATATTCCTTCCTTTCTTCATCGGGGTTAACTCATTTGAGAGCATTTTTTGTAATTGACCTGCATCCTCCAAGGACTGCGTACCTGATGATTCCTCTTGGTTTTTCGGGGGTGTTTCAGGTTGTGTCAATCTTTTGGGTCTTTAAAAATGATCCCCATCACTTCGATGCTACTGTCACTTTCGTCGGTGGTGGTTGTCTCTTCTCCTAAGGTAGACGAATAGTTGTTGGTGGACTCATCTTATGAAGCCTCCAAGATCATGTTGCGCTGCTTTCCAGTCCTCATGTCGTAGAATATGGACTTCCCTTTAGCGTCCTTCATCTGAATCATTCGATGCTCCAGTCTTGTTTAGCTTCCATAGCCATAAGCCAAGGCCTCCCAAGAATGATGGGGTAGCCCCCCCCTTTGTGTGGCATTACAAAGATGTCTACCTCCACTTCTATATTGAATGCTTTTACTTTGACTGCATTCACAATGCCTACGCATTTTACTCTTACATTGTTTGCCATCTTGGCTCGACAGGGTGCCGGCCTACTTACCTCTAGACCTAGATGGTGCATCATCTTTTCACTCATGACGCATATTTGTGCGCCACCATCTATGTAGATGTTTGAGATTCGTTGCCCCTTGATGTGATCATCCATGGTTGGTAGGATGTCGTCGAGATCCCTTCCAGAGATAGCCCCAGCTATCCTGGGTCTTGATTTCCTGGTACTTACCATTTTGTCCATTGCCTCCTCATTCCTGGTGCAAGGTGGAGTAATTGGGCCCAAGTTATTTTCGGGCCCTGCATTAACACATCCTGAACTAAATCATAGGGTTTTGCATACTCACCTAATGAGAAGTCCATGATGTCTATTTTCCATCGCGGTTTAGCTGCTTGCTTGCTAGACTCGGCCTTCCCTTTCATCTTCTCTTCTCTTTGAGAGGCCTCCTCGTGCCTGGCACGCTTCACTCCCATAGCATCCACTTCTTCTACCTTCGCTTTCCCTTTGTGCTTCTCTCGAACTGATTCTTCTACCTTTGCCTTCCCTTTAGCCTCCAAGCTAATAACACTCACTGCTTGGTTCACAGCAGGTGGTGGGGGTAGTGGTGGAATGAGAGGTTGGGGGGGGTGGTTGTTGTTGTACGGGTGGTCGAAGGATTTGGACCAGTGGGATCGGTCCTGGTTGCCTAGGTGCTGGTGGTCTTGCTCTCGGCGGAGAGATCTGATTCTATCTCCCCCCTCTATTGAAATTCTGCCTCCTTGGATGTGGGCAGTAGTACATTCCATGGCCGTCTTCCCTGCAATTGTAGCAGTGGTACTCTTGGTTCTGCCTTCATTGTCCTCTTCCTTATTCTGGATTCCTGATAGGTGCATGCCCTTGCTGCACCAGATGCACATATAAACTCTCTAGTTGGGTGGTGATGCGACTCAGCAGGTCTTGCTGCTCTTCTGATGCCTCTTGCGGTTGGGATCTATGAGACTGGCTGTTGCAGTCACTGGGGTTGGTCGGGCCGAGCTTGTTTCCTCTGAGTCGTTTACCCTTGCTTACATGCGCAGCTTCTTGTCTTTAAGGCGGGCTACTTCGACTGCCAACTCATATGTTGCAGGAAACCTTCCCTTCACCTTCTCTCTAAGCGACGACCATAGACCAGCAATGAAATGGTCCTTCTTTAGGAAATTAGGCGCTCCTTCGCCTTCCTCCAGTGAGGCAACCCATCTCTCCCATAAGTCCACAAATTTTGACTCGTAGGTGGCATACTCTAACAGACCTCCCAGCTTTAATTCCGTTAGTAGCTGCTATAGCTTCTCCGAGGTTGTACCTCCACCAAACCTCTTTACAAAAGCATCCGTTAACACATCCATGCATTCTTGGTAGCCTGGGGCAATGCATTATACCAGGATTTGGCATCTACTTTCATCAGTAGAGGAAAAATTCAAAGTCGTGAAGCGTCGTCATCTTTGTTGGAGACGACACAAGCAATGTCGAAATCATCCAAAAAGTCGGTGGTGAGATCTTCTCCCTTCTTTCCAATGAACGTGGGGAAAGAAACACTTGCCATGGTAGTGACTCGAGAAATTACAAACCTTTTGTTTTTTTTAAAATTTTATATATTAACAACAGTAGCGGCTCATAGCGGCTTTTTACAGGGTTGGGTGGATAGGTTAAAACAGGATAAAGATAGAAACATTAAAGGAATGATGGTAATCCAATATGGGGAGAATGATAGGGTTTGGAGAATTAAGGATTTCTCCTAGTACCGCCGCACCGAATAGGTACACGATCTTCTGTTGGTAGAAGATTTTCCTATCTACATAGATATTCACATACATATGCTGCAGGAATCTGAACGAGAATGCCGTCGGCCCGTTTTCCATCATGTACAGAGGGTGTAATACTTACTTATACTCTTACCGTGCCATTGTTGATGAGTCGGCACATCCACAGGAGGTCGTTGCCTTTCATGTGCTCTACCTTTTCTTCGTCGCTCAGCACGTACGGGGTGATGGCGACGCGTCTAACCACTCCCAGCCTCTTGGCTAGTAACAATTGCAGGTAATTTCCATAGTCGGTGTGTTGCATGAATTCTACTCCATTCAGCTTCTACAGCTCGTCTCCAACCCACTGGGTTTTACCTGTGGTAGAGAGCTTCTTCAGGATAAGTTGTACAGGGAGAGGAGGAAGATCCTCTACCCGTCTTCCAAAACAACGAGAGCAGTAACCGAACCACTCTTCCCTAGGACGTGGGAATCTTCTTACCACTTCTTCTTCAGGATTGTTGAAGTGGATTGGTAGCACTCGCATGCATCGTGCAAATCGGTAGGGGACCTTCCACCGCTTAGCTTCGGATGACTTCCTCTTTGGCAAGCTGGGTACAACCCGGATTTCTGAGCTTGAAGCACTTGCTTGGCCAGATGCTTCTCGCTTTGGGTCATGTGTTTCCTGGCTGGCTTATCTTCTTCTTACCTTTGGCTCGAGGAACCTTCTTAGGCCATTTTGGAGTAAAGGTTAAAAATTTGACTAAAGTTTCTTTAGGGAAGAGAGGCCTCACCGTTTTCTTTCCTTCTTTGATGTGAATGACTTCTTCGCGATGAATGTCGATGTAGACGATTTCAGCCCCTTCGCTGCCTTTGTTGCTGGCACTCATTGACGGTGTGTTTTGGTTGACAACAGTGATGGCACCTCACCAACCTCCCGCTTGATGCTCTCAATTTGTGGTTAGAATGAGCAACACGAGATGGAGAATTTACCTCTTGAATACTGACGACACTACAGCCTGGCAGTAGTACTTCAATGAAGGCGGCTAGTGCCTCCTTAGTCTCCTCTTCTTCTATCCTCCAGTTAGAAAATTCCTTCAGCCATTCGTTCATGATTGATGGCGTGCGTCACTTTCAGCATTGTAAACTAAAGGGTCTTCGAAGCCCTCCTCCGTGGGGGCACCAAATGACGGGAGCAAAGCGAACCCCGAACCCCGACGGCCTCTAAAACGCCGAGGGCCGAATGGCACACCTCGAGCCTGTCTCACGGTAAAGCGAACAGGGGGACACCATCTAGCTTTGAGCGGCTAGGACGCAGACTATGATGATATGAAGACCGTAAACTTACATACACACACACACACACACACATAGAGAGAGAGAGAGAGAGAGAGAGAGAGAGAGAGAGAGAGAGAGAGAGAGAGAGAGAGAGAGAGAGAGAGATGACCAAATGATGAAAACCCTCGGGGGTGTGAGGGAGAGTTATTTCTGCAGTATTTACAATGACCTTCCTTCCAGCAGCGAGGCGGCACACCGTGGTGATAGAGAGGTAGGGAGAAAAGATGGTGCAACTATTTGGTGCGTTCTCTAAGACGACTCAATGATTGTGAAGCTTGCTACCAAGAGCGTGTATGTGTGTGTGCATCGACCATTGGAGTCGAGAGGTGGACGTGGCTCCCTTCACATGGTGCAATTCCCAAGGCAAACCATCACACAAGCCCCCTCCCCATGCCAATAGTGTCAATTCTTCCCACTACACTCTACCAAGTGCTGACCTCTCATGAACTGCCCCCCTCGATAGTGACCTCTCAGTGCCAATTTATAGGTGTTGGGGCTGCTTGGATTACGATAATCCCGATGTGATTAGGGTAAGCTAATCGGGGATACAAAGCAAGTGGTGGGCCTAGTGTGGTTGACTCTTGCTTTGTCTTGAGAGTTATTTAAAATGAGAATCTCTAGGTGGGCCTTTGTAGCCATCACCTAGAGAGAGGGAATTTACAAAGTGGGAATTCTACAAGGCTTGGGTGAAAACTGAAGAAATGATGAACATAACCTACAAATTACTGAAAATGGCTGCGTGGTTGCGTGATGCCGACGAATGGTGTGTTGCCGGTGCGTCGGTGTAGCGCGTACTTCTTTTCGGGGTCGGCCGGGACATGCCTTCAGCGCATTTCTTCTTTTTGTTGTTGTTGGCGCGTGCGTTGGGTGTTCTCCTTCTTTTTGTCGATGTTGATGGCGTAAGATCCTTCTTTTTTTTGTATTTTTTTTAAATGCGTGCGTATACACATGCCGTGTGTGTATATGGGTGCGTGAGTTTATTTGTATATGTGTATGTGTGTGTGTATGGCGGCATGTATATGTATATGGAAGCGGGTGTGTGCGTGGGAACGGGGGTGTGGTGTGTATATATAATGTATATATATATATATATATATATATATATATATTGTTTTTTGGTGGTTTTTACTGCAGTGAAGGGACGCGACAAGGATGGGGAGAGATGGGGTGAGAAAGTGTGTGTGTGTGTGTGTGTGTGTGTGAGAGAGAGAGAGAGAGAGAGAGAGAGAGAGAGAGAGAGAGAGAGAGAGAGAGAGAGAGAGAGAGAGAGAGAGCGAATTTACTACGCCTGTACACGCCCGCGAGGGAGAGATGGAGAAATGGCCGGCTGTGGCTATGTGCAAAACGCGAGAGAGAGAGAGGGAGAGGGATGAGAGGTGGTGAGGGAGGGAGAGGATGAGGGTGTGTGTGTGTAATAGCAAGGGTGTGGAGCGGCTGTGTGAGCGGGCACTGTAGGAGCGGAAATTGGGGGGGGGGGGGGGGGGCGCCTGTGCGGTCGAGCGCGAGGGAGATAGGGGGGTGAGAGGATAGAGGTGAGCTACGGGCCAGCTACGGGCCATGAAATGTCGAGAACGGGGGGGGGGGGGGGTGAGCGTTGTCAACGGGAGGGGGGTTTATTTGTAGAATATATTTATATATATATAACCTCCCCCTAAGGCGGGTTCCCGCCAATGGAAGAAGAGGGAGAGAGGAGGGGTGAGAGATTAAGGTGGGGAGAGAGAGGAGAGGTGGGGAAGAGAGAAGGGAGGGAGAGGATGAGCTTGACCTAAGGCCCACCGTGGCTGCTTCCGAGAGAGAGAGAGAGAGAGAGAGAGAGAGAGAGAGAGAGAGAGAGAGAGAGAGAGAGAGAGAGAGAGAGAGAGAGAGAGAGAGAGCTAGGTGTAGATAAGGGGGGGGGGGGATGCTTAAGGCCGAAGGGAGTGTGGACAAGAGGGGGTGGGGGTACGGTCCGCTGGGGCTGGGGTGTGGACAAGCGGACAGAGAGAGGGGAAGAATATTTGGAAAAGATAGAGAGAGAGAATATTATCTGTGGCGGCCCGCCGGGACTGGAGTGTGACAGAGACACCAATGCACCTACTGGGCCGGGTGATGCAGTGGCAGAGTAGGAGAGAGGGAATATTTAGCGGGGTTGGGCAGTAAGAGAGAGAGAGAGATCGTCTTGTGGTGATGATGGAGGGGTGTGTCTAAACTGGCGGTGCCCCACTGGTGGTTAACCTTGGGGGGGGGGGGTATGGTGAGTGGTAAAGGTTTTTTTTTCTTCTTTTGGTAACAAACCCTCCCTTCCTTAGGGTGTGGTTCTCACGGGCACGGTTTCAAAAGCTGGCCCTCACCATGCTTGGGGAAAGGTAAGAGAACATGATGCTTTCATTCTCTTCGACAATGGCTCTAATCACAATTTCATATCCACAGAGTTGGCCACTAAGCTAGGCATGCAAGCCTTTGAGATGGGAAATACCCTACCAGCTGATGGTGCTTTCAAGGGAGAAGAAGTCCTAGTTACTCCTTTAATTGGGAAATTGAGGCTTCATGTCCAAAGTTATGTGGACAAAGAGGATTTCTTTCATATCTCCCCTTAAGCATGAGGATGTAATCCTAGGGGCACCATGGTTTGATCGCATGGCGTTGTCGTGCTGTGACACGTACATAGTGGGAACACATACTACAAGATCTATCTCGTAACTTTTTAGATACATAATTATATTTCCTATAATGTACATATGCATATGTAAGTAGAACAATAAGCTTTCTAACTCATCCTATTATTTATCTCAAGGGTAACGTATTCTTACTTTACCATAAAAAAGTACTATGGGAAAAGCGTCAATAGCTCCGCCTCTTTAACTTGGGGCCAAAAGCATTGATATTTTCTTTCTACTGATAGCCATTTTTCGGCTTTCCATAATTGTTATAGTAAGTTACCTCACCCTATCAAATCACTCAAACATTTTGGTTATCCCTACCATTTCACTGTACATAGGCGTGTGTGAGTTAGGGGGCTTTTCCCATATCTTCTTAAAATCCTCAGCTAGCTAGTCACTGGGTTAGTTGAATCAAAAAAATAAATAAAATCAAAAAAATAAAAGTATATTATGGCCTCTTTGTGTGTAAATATTTCATTGTATATATGGCCTAAATATAGGGATTTTTTATAATTATTTTGGTATTTTATTTAAATATTTCTACTTAGGTGTGTGTTTTATTAAACCTATGTACACCTTCTTTCATCCTCTTACACCATAATTATATTTTTTGCCAATATGTACATACTCTAACCTCATATTTTTTCTTTATACAAATCACTCCCACATTTTTACCCTCACCCTCATGAAAACAAAAAATTGATTTCTACTCATTGGTCACGTTTATTATATTATTTACTTGCATACCTTTTCCTCTTTCACCCAAAATAATTCAAAGAGGGACTATATCATATGATTCCGATATCTTTCCATATCCATAACTCCTCCATATTTTTATTATTATTTTTACTCATTATTCTAACACCATGTGCTCATTGAGCTAAAGTCCATGAATAGTCCATACACTAGTCCCACCATGTATATATTTCTTTATTCACCAATAATCCTCCTCCATGCATGGGTCAAGGGCAACTTGGATGCTTTGTATTATGATATGACAAAGGAGGGGCTCACTCTTGGATGCATTGTACAAATTCAACAAAGGAGGGGGCCACTAAAAGGCTTTTGCAGGCATAAAAACAGGTCTTTTGGTGAGAATTTTGACACCTATTTCCACTCCGAATTTGGAGCAGTGGTCAAATGAGAAAATGTAGCCCACGCTCTGAATAATCACCTCAAATTTTTTCATGATTTTTGGAGCTACCAACGGTGAGCTATGATTTTTTGAGTGGACCCCAGTCTGCCCACTTTTCTCACAAGTAGCCCTTAGTCTTCTCTCACCCTTCCACACACCTACTCACTCTTACACATCCCTCCCTCTCCTTCCCTCACTCAAACCTGCAATTTCCATGGCTTCTCCCACCCTCTTCACCATTACCCTTCTCTCTCATCCCTATAGTTCTTTTATGAACCTCTACATACATACACCCTCTCCATGTCTCTCTCTATTGCTTCTATGTTACAATTTCATTTACCTCTCCTAAAAATATTTAAAATTCAGCATCTTAACCATGATAACTTCTGTAAATTGAGGATTTTTCATCAACAAATCCTCTTTTCATCGTGGTGGTCAACCGTGGCGGCGGCGTAAAGAAGCGAAGAAGAAGAAGAAGACCAGCGGTCATTTTTTCCACAATCTACACAAGGGTGAGTTCAAGCTTCTTCAAAGCTTCACCATCTCAATGATTCTCTTTTAATTCACCCCTCTTCCTTCATCAAATCAACTCATCCTACCCATTGTAAATGTATCACTAACAATTCTAGTGATTATTACCACTAACAACTAACTTCTCTTGTAAAAATGCACCCACACTATCAACATATGGAGTAGGCAACCGCACAAGTAAACCAAATTCACTCACTCCTATGGAAGTTTCTCTCCTTTCACCACATCAATAATTCTCTTACTTGAGCCCACATCCATGTGACTCAAGAGAAAAGAGAGACTCCATTCTCATTTGAAATTCATAAAAATTCATAATCCTTGATCTTTCCTAATAAAATTGATTAGGCTTAATCCTAATCAAGGCTTCTAAAACCTATAAATAGAACCCATTCCTCCTTGTAAAAGACATCACTATACCATTGCACACTAGATTGAGCGTACCACACGCCAGTTCTATCTTGGTTGTAAAGAGAGAGTAAGCTTTCTATACACCATCACCTTGGTGCATAGAAAACCTTGAGCTAGTTTGAGTAAGTGCGAGTAGAAGATATTCTTCCTACCATTGTTGTATCTACCCCAACATCAATGAATTGGTAGTTTTGGGTGCAATTCATGTCCAAAGGCTCACGCTTCTCCTCCAATTTGGCTTGGCAAACTCATTCAGCTTCATAAGGTGACTTGTTTCATTGAAGGTTGTTGTTTTGTTGCTTGTGATTCATTGGCTATTGTTTGGCTACCATTGTAAGAGGGTGGATGGTGAGAAGGCTCCCATAACCCTAAGACAATGTGCTAGTGATGCTATAACCAAATCTCGTCACTTGATTCCGTAAGCTCTAAGTTCCTTTTTTGTGCAAAATATAAAGTTGAAGCTAAGTTGTACACCATCTCTCTCTCTCTCTCTCTCTCTCTCTCTCTCTCTCGTGTTTTAGTGTGTGAGAGTGTTCCATTGGTGTTAGGGTTAGTGTAAATTCATTGCTTGTTTGTGGGTTGCTCTAATGATTCTCCTCTTTTGCGTCCTAGTTCGCTCTTAAACTAGGTGGTGTCCCTTGTGTAGTTGGGATTTGGCTGTGGGTTTGTTGTTTTGGTTTGTGTTGTGTTGTGCCCCAGTCCCATTGAGCAGCACGGGAGCCTTGAAGGGTGTCTAGAGGTTGCTCTTCTTGTTGCCCGCCCCGGACCGCCTCACTACCATCTCATTATTATCTCACACCCTATCTAGATCCTATATCTAGGGCAATTTCCAATCTATATATATTCTATGTATTTTTCATATATATATATTTATTTCTTTTTAAATAGCAACTAGGAGGGAATCAAATCCTAGTGGGACACTAAGTGGCATGATTTTAAAGATACACTTATTTTAATGCATTATTGCAAGCATGATTACAAAAATTTGTCAAGGAGCAATGTCATGCTTTCATATGGCATGAGGTGTCCATTAGAATCAAATAAAAGTCTAGGCTAAGGGGACCACAAGAAGACTTTTGCTGCCAAAACTGTACCCTATTTTGATGATTTTTTAACACAAGGTTCCAATCCGAATTGGAAGAGGAATATAAAAAGGAAGTTGTAGGTAATGAGCGAAAGTTTCTGTCCATATTTTTACTTTTTTATTTGGAACCAAGGTTGAGGAGATATGATCAAAATACTGGACCCCAGTCTGCCCACATCATGCAGGGACAGCTCATTTCCAACTTTTCCAATTTCTGTTCATACTGGCTCCTCTCTTCTTGTGTAAACCCTTGGGGGTTCCCTTCACTTATAAAAGGAGACCTCTTCTTCCTTAAAAACAACTCAAGCATTCAAGCCATTGATGAGAGGAATTCACGAAGGAGTGGGTAGTAATGCTTAGTTGTACTTAGCCATTAACATAAGCCTAAGCCTACACTTTCTCCTAGAGGAAGACTAGCCATCCTTGTAAGCTATCCTTGGAAGATCAACTTTAATCGAAGAAGGTCTTGGATTTGGTGTATCAATCAAAGTTGAATTCTTCCCTCTTCTTCTCTCTCCATCAAAACTGGTGCCGAAGAGTTTGACAAGTAAGATGTGTTCTACATTCATATTTTGTTGATTTCTTGTTGTTTTCTTTTCATCTCTAATCCAACATATATATATATATCTAATCTCATCTCCTTAACCAAACCTATCTCTCTCACTCTTAAAAATTCCTTCTCTCTACAAATTCTAGGTTCTCTTTGCTACAGGTACATCTCTCCCCATAGTATCCTTATTGCCTACGGGCAAGAATAGGGCTTGGGAGGGAAACTTCTCATCTCTTCACTTCTCTCATGTCTAGATTTCTCACATACTATCCTAGATGAATAACCCACATGATGATAATTTCTATCGCTTTCACTCTGTACGATCTATTAGAATTAACGTATGGAATAGCCGTAAAATACACTTTCAACAACGTATAGTGTTTCTCTTTGGCCTAGAAAGGCTCAATGAAATACTTCTATCACCAGATCCCATTATATTACCTCTCATAAACTATAACTTTTCTTTTGACGTAAGCATAGTTAGCTTGCTATGAACCAAGAGGACTTGTACACATAATTAATCCCAATCACTAGACAAAATATATATATTATGGTAAGCACAAAACTACAATTCCAAAGAACAATTCGCAGCCTATTTGGTCAGCCAAGATTGAATGCCATTAACTCATCTATTAACCCTTTCAAATTACCCATGACACGATATAACCATAGCCTTGATGTTTTCATCTTTGTGTTGTTTTGACATTCTCTTTTGTGTTCTTTCTTTGTGTGTGTGTGAGTGCAAGAGAGAAAGAGTGGCGCTTCTTTGATTGCACTTCTTTCCAAACCCTAGTCTTCATAGCATCTATGGTTTAACTCCTTCATATAGTTTTTTTTGGAGTTCTCTCACAAACTCTCACAGCCAAAAGTCCGGTGCTTTCCTGGCAAGATCGCAAATTTCTCGACATATTTTTGGTGAACCCGATGCGAAACTGCGAGGGTGAGAGTTTGTGGGTAACCATGGGTGATCATGCTGAGCAACAGGGTATGCATTTTGACCCAACAACAATGCAAATGTTTCAAGAATTTGGAATGTTCATGCAACTACAACATGCCACTGAAAGAAGGGAGATTTTTGCAATGAAGGCCATACAAGAGGTCGTCAACAGAATGGATCAATTCAATAGTAAAAATGTAACCAAGTACTTCCGCGAGTATGTGAAGGAGATGGAGCTGCATCGCATGTAAGAAGGTGAGATGATTCAAAGCTTTGAGCTAGTTGTTGCTCCAGAAATTAGGGAGCATGTTAAGGCAATTAAAGATGGGCATGGGAGAAATTGGGAAGAACTCAAAGTAGCTTTAAAGGAGGAATATTTCATGGAGGACTCGGAGAGAGTGACCAAAAGGACATTCTTAGAATGGGTAGTCAAGCCAAAGCAAGGACTATCAATAACAGAGCTACTTAGGGAATTTGAGTGGCGCTCTGCACAACTCACCAGGACAGAAAGAGCCACACTAGATGCAGAGAAGACAGATCTTTTCTTCCAAGCCACAGGTAAAGAGTTTCAAGAAAATTTGGAGCTTCTTCTTGAAGATAAAGATGCTGAGCAAGGACTAAAGACCGACTGGAATGAGGTTGAAGGTGCTGTTTCACTGCTTGCCAAACGACAAAGAAGAAGGGACAAGATGGTAGTAACACTACAAGTCCTTCCACCTCAACTTCTGACAAAATGGTAAAACCTACTTTTATCGCTCCTAAGATTGATGAGTCCATGCTAGACAAGCTTGTGAAGGGAATGCGTGACTTGAAGGTGAAGCTTGCAAAGCTTGAAGAAAAAGGCCAATCATCAGGGCCACTTCCTAAGCAAAGACAACAGCCCAAATAAGGGTTTGTTAATAGATGTATTTGGTGTGATAGTACAGACCATGTAAGAAGGGATTGTGATGATTTTAGTGATGCTCTGTCAAAAGATGTTGTCTTTTTTAAGGATGGTAAAATCCACTTAAGAGAGACAGGTCTACCCTTGAGAACTAACTTTGGGAAGGGGGGAATGCAAACCTTAGTTGAAGATATGGCAACTAAGCATGTTAGTGATGAAGAGTTGAGTGACCATCATGGTCAAATTTGGCCAAATGTCATGCAATTAGCTAAAAAGGAAAAGCTTACAAAAGAGATTCTACTTGAAGCAGGTGATTGCATACTTCTAAAAACAGGATGGAATGATCCAGTGGACTCATTGTCAGTGCATGTCTACATTACAAAATTCCAACAAAATGAGGCGATTGTAGAAGAGAAGCGCAGACGTGAGAATACTGAAGAAGGACCATCAAAAAGAGATTCTAGAAGTGGGGGAAGAAGCGACTCAATGCCTTCCCAAACAACCCCGACACAAGGAGCGTCTCCACCTGAAGTACTCCTGGAGGAGTATATAACAGGAAAGAAGAAAGAGCCAACAAAAGGTAAGACAAAAGGCCAGACTTATAAACTACAATCTGATATTGAGGTTGCTAAAGATTTAAAGAAAGTCTTGGAGGAAAGGATCTTGAATAGCAAGATTGAGTTTACTCTAGGAGAAGTTCTTGGCATTGCAAAGCGTGAATTCCATGAGGAGATCATTGACATCATCAAGAGGAAGAGGCAAACCCTTGCTGAAGTTTCTCGTCCATAGGTTGAAGGGGAAACCTCGAAGACACAAGGGATGCAGCTGCAAAATAAGGAGGATGATGGAGCTGTGGTAGGATGCTACCAATCTAGTGGGAGAGTGAAGCAAGTGCATTTCTCAAATGATGATGAAGAAGTTGAAGATATTCCTAGGGGCTACTATTCACGAACTTACTGGGCAACTACTAAGGGCTACTACAGAAACTTTGGTCAAGGTAGGTGACCTTGAAGAGCCATTTGTTGCCTTGATTGACCATGGTTAAGAAATAAACATATTGTCAAAGAGTCTCTACAACAAGTGTAAATGGCCGATGGCCACAGATCATGGTTGGATGCTGAAAGTGGCAAACAATTCATCCGGTGAATTGTATGCAGCATGTCCAGGTGTTAAGGTGACAATAGGTGATGTAAAGATTGACCAAAACTTCTTTGTACAGGATACATCTTCATATCATCTCATCCTTGGACAACCCTACATTGTGCGAGTTCGAATGGAAACAAAGGTAATGGATGATGGTTCAACATATGCTAGGATACGTAGCAAAGATGGTAAACGAGCTGTCCAATTTCTCACAGTTTGTGTGAACCATGAAAGAAATCGTGACAACCTCGGAGAACATCCTCTACCAAAGGTGAGCAAAGAGTTTCATGACCATAGGGAAATGATGGGTTTTGGCCAAGTACCATTGTAAAGCGGGATTGCAGTGGTACAGAAAGAAAAAGGGTCTCGCCTGATCTAGAAATAGGTGAAACTTTTTCAACGAGCTCCTTGGTAACAAGGAATGGATCAGTATGTTTTGCAAAACTTGAAGATTTGAAGAGATGTGAGAGGCAATATGTGAATAATGTACAAATAGCCATGATAAAGAGTGGGTTGCTAGAGCCTACTGAAAATGTTTTGGGTTTGTGTGAACAAGTTTCTTTTGTAGATACTATGGGTGAGTTTGATGCTATAATGGGGTCTAGTTTGCATCTTGAAAATGAAGTTGTGGAAGTTTGCTCTATGGAAATGTATCAGCAATAGAAGCCTTTAAAGAAAACCAAACAGTTGGCCCAAAAGTCCATGTTGAAACTAAATACAAGAGTGTAGCAAAGAAGGTGAAACCAATAGCTTCACCCTTACCACCCAACAATAGGGAAAATATTGAGCAGGCTTCTGTACAACCAAGTTTGAGGAATCCTAAAAAGATTGGGCATACCTTCACAAAGGAGTCTTTCCAAGAGTTGCAGATTGGTCGCGAGGAGTTTCTAGCACAGGAGGAGACAAAGTGCTTCAAATAAATGCTTTCAAAGCATGGTAATGCTTTTGCATTTGAGCCACATGAGATAGGATGTGTTGATCCTTCTATTGTAGCTCCTATGGTAATTTTCACAATACCTGATGTGCCTTGGAATCTGCGGCCTATTCCGGTTCCAAAGGCTCATTTGCCAAAGTAAGTAGAGGTACTGAATGAGAAAATCAAAATGGGAATCTTGGAGCCTTCTTGTGCTCCATACTCAAACAGGGGGTTCACAGTTCCAAAGAAGAATGGTTCTCTACGCTTCATCCAAGATATGCAACCAGTGAACAAGGTGACAATTAGAAATGTAGGTACAGGTCCAATTGTGAATGAGTTTGCAGAGGCGTTTGTAGGGAGGGCAATCTACTCAATGGGGGATTTCTACTCAGGGTATGATCAATTTCAGCTTGCAATCGAAAGCAGAGACTTGACAACCATGAGGACACCTTCGGGTTTGGTATGGATGTGTACCTTGCCACAGGGAGTAACCAACTCGATTGCACATATGACGAATGGGATGAATAAGGTCTTACATGACTTTATTCCTCAAATCACAATGCCTTTCATTGATGATTTGTCTATCAAAGGATGTGAAGAAAGTGACAAAGATGAAGCTTTGGATCTCAAGGGATGTCGCAGGTTTGTGGTAAATCACATAAATGATCGTGATAAAATTTTGTCTAGGTTGGAAGAAGTGAATCTTACATTGTCAGGGAAAAAGTTTATGTTTGGTGTCAATGAAGTGCTCATTGTGGGGCACATGTGCAGACCATATGGTAGGAAACCTTGTCCAACAAAGGTAGATGCCATCCAAAGAATAAAAGAAACATGCACTAGCATCACTGAGGTTAGAAGGTTTCTGGGAGCATGTGCCTTCTATGTTATTTGGATTCCACATTATGCACATGTAGCTGGTCCTCTTTATCAGCTGCTTAGAAATAATCAAAAGTTTAAATGGACAGAAGCACATGTAAAATCCATGAAAAAGCTAAAGGAGTTGCTCCAGTCAGCAACGACTTTGAGAAAGGTAGACTATGAGTGTCAAAGGCCAGTAATTGTGACAGTAGACACCAGTCCTACAGGGATTGGATGGGCAATAGGGCAAGATGACAAAGAAGGACACAGGTATGTGGTAAGATTTGGAGCAAAGGTACTAAGTGCTTGCCAAAAAAACTATTCACAGATAAAGAGAGAGTTATGGGGTATGGTTACAGCCTTGAAAAGTGGGAAAGAGTACCTAATTGGTGCATGTGTGGTTGTAGAAACAGATTGTCTACCACTTCTTGGGATGATTACAAGCTTCTCAACGCCAGATATTGCTATGTTGCGGTGGATTGCCTACATTAAGTCCTTAAATCCCGACTTTAAGCACATTGTAGGTAAAGACAATACAGTGGCATATATGCTATCAAGGGCAAGGTATGAAGATGAGTCACAAATGATTGATGAGGACGATGATGTAGGCACAAATTTCTATTCTATCTCTCATTTCAAAGGTAACAATGTCTGCATGACTAATTCACTTGAATTGTTCTTGTAAGATCTTTATGAAGGTGATTGGCTTTCTATTGGAAGCTACTTGAGTACTCTAACAAAACAGGATGATTGGTCTGAACAAAAATTCAAGAGGATACGCAGGAAAGCATATGGGTACTTTTTAAGGGATGGTTACTTGTGGAAGCATCCTAAACAAAAGGGTGCTACACCACAACGGGTTACATATAAAAAAGAGACTCAAGTAAAGCTCATGCAAGAGTTTCATGAGAGTCTATGGGCTGGACACAGGGGTGTGTGGGCAACCTTTTCCAAGTTGAAAGAAAAATACTGGTGGAAGTGTATGTATAAAGATGTATCTCAGTTTGTAGAGTCGTGTGTAACTTGTCAAATGTATTCAAATGTTCGACATCGTGATGGATTGCACCCTACATATCCACCAGCCATGCACTATAAATGGGTTGTGGATCTAGTCACAATGCCTTTAGGACTCTGGTAGATGAGATACTTAGTTCTTGCATGAGAGGAACTAACTAATCAGGTTGAAGGAAGAGCATTAAGAGCTAAAACCACATAAGCTGTGTGCAAATTTCTTCGTGATGAGGTGATTTGCCGTTATGGTCATGTGGGAAAAATCACTGTAGATCGAGGTGAACTGGATGCCGAAGAAGCAAGGGAGTTCTTTTCTATATTAGGAATCAAGATTTCTCTTACTATAGCTTACAACCCTGAAGGCAATGGAAAGAGTGAAAGAGGGCATCCTCCTATCATCAAAGCTTTGGCCAAGGCTTGCGAAGGAAGAGTTGGTGAGTGGCCAAAATTGTTACCATATGCTTTGTGGGTTGATTGTACAACACATAGCTCAGTAACTGGCTACATGCCTGCAGAGCTAATGTATGTTCAAAAGCTAGTGATGCTGATTGAAGATACAATTCCCACATGGAATGTACTACCTTGGCAAGAGGGGCTTAGCAGGGAAGATCTCCTTGCACTGCGTATAAGGCACCTAGAGAGAAGATCTGGAGACATTGAAGCTGCAAAAGAACGACTCAAAAATGCAAGGTTGTAAAACAAGGACTACTTTGATAGGCGACATCGACTCAGGAGCAAAGCAATCGACAAAGGTGACTGGGTTTTAGTGTATGATAGTAGCCTTGATAACCAGCACACAGTCATGCGTAAGTTCTCAAAAAGATGGTTTGGACTGTATGTTGTAAAGCATGTGCATGAAAATACTACTTACAGCTTGTCTGAACTAGATGGTACAGAAGTAAATATTCCCATTGCAGGAAAAAGGATCCAAATGTTTAAGAGAAGAGGTGACAATAATCCAGAAAATGTTGACGTGGAGGAAGAGCAAAACACATGTGAAGATGAATCTTTGGAATCATCCAGTGAAGAAGAAAGCAAGGAAGATGTACAAGACGACTGATCTTACAACAAAGAGAAAATGTGGCACATACCGGAGGATGTGCAGGTTTAGAGGGGGTGGATGTCGTGCTGTGACACGTACATAGTGGGAACACATGCTACAAGATCTATCTCGTAAGTTTTTAGATACATAATTATATTTCCTATAATGTAAATATGCATATGTAAGTATAACAGTAAGCTTTCTATCTCATCCTCTTATTTATCTCAAGGGTAACGTATTCTTACTTTACCATAAAAAAGTACTATGGAAAAAGCGTCAATAGCTCCGCCTCTTTAACTTGGGGCCAAAAGCATTGATTCTTTCTTTCTACCATCTCATTATTATCTCACACCCTCTCTAGATCCTATATCTAGGGTAATTTCCAATCTATATATATTCTATGTATTTTTCATATATATATATTTATTTCTTTTTAAATAGCAACTAGGAGGGAATCAAATCCTAGGGGGACACTAAGTGGCATGATTTCAAAGATACACTTATTTTAATGCATTATTGCAAGCATGATTACAAAACTTTGTCAGGGAGCAATGCCATGCTTTCATATGGCATGAGGTGTCCATTGGAATCAAATAAACGTCTAGACTAAGGGGACCACAAGAAGACTTTTGCTGCCAAATTTGTACCCTATTTTGATGATTTTTTAACACAAGGTTCCAATCCGAATTGGAAAAGGCATATAAAAAGGAAGTTGTAGATAATGAGCTGAAGTTTCTGCCCATATATATATATATTTAATTTGGAGCCACGGTTGAGGAGATATGATCAAAATATTGGACCCCAGTCTGTCCACATCATGCAGGGACAACTCATTTCCAACTTTTCCAATTTCTATTCACACTGGCTCCTCTCTTCTTGTGTAAACCCTTGGGGGTTCCCTTTACCTATAAAAAGGGACCTCTTCTTCCTTGAAAACAACTCAAGCATTCAAGCCATTGATGAGAGGAATTCACGAAGGAGTGGGTAGTAATGCTTAGTTGTACTTAGCCATTAACATAAGCCTAAGCCTACACTTTCTCCTAGAGGAAGACTAGCCATCCTTGTAAGCTATCCTTGGAAGATCAACTTTAATCGAAGAAGGTATTGGATTTGGTGTATCAATCAAAGTTGAATTCTTCCCTCTTCTTCTCTCTCCATCAAAACTGGTGCCGAAGAGTTTGACAAGTAAGATGTGTTCTACATTCATATTTTGTTGATTTCTTGTTGTTTTCTTTTCATCTCTAATCCAACATATATATATCTAATCTCATCTCCTTAACCAAACCTATCTCTCTCACTCTTAAAAATTCCTTCTCTCTACAAATTCTAGGTTCTCTTTGCTACAGGTACATCTCTCCCCATAGTATCCTTATTGCCTACAGGCAAGAATAGGGCTTGGGAGGGAAACTTCTCATCTCTTCACTTCTCTCATATCTAGATTTCTCACATACTATCCTCGATGAATAACCCACGTGATGATAATTTCTATCACTTTCACTCTGTACGATCTATTAGAATTAACGTATGGATTAGCCGTAAAATACACTTTCAACAACGTATAGTGTTTCTCTTTGGCCCAGAAAGGCTCAATGAAATACTTCTATCACCGGATCCCATTATATTACCTCTCATAGACTATAACTTTTCTTTTGACGTAAGCATAGTTATCTTGCTATCAACCAAGAGGACTTGTACACACAATTAATCCCAATCACTAGACAAAATATATATATTATGGTAAGCAAAAAACTACAATTCCAAAGAACAATTCGCAGCCTATTTGGTCAGCCAAGATTGAATGCCATTAACTCATCTATTAACCCTTTCAAATTACCCATGATACGATATGACCATAGCCTTGATGTTTTCATCTTTGTGTTATTTTGACATTCTCTTTGTGTTCTTTCTTTGTGTGTGTGAGTGCAAGAGAGAAAGAGTGGGGCTTCTTTGATTGCACTTCTTTCCAAACCCTAGTCTTCATGGCATCTATGGTTTAACTCCTTCATATAGTTTTTTTTGGAGTTCTCTCACAAACTCTCACAGCCAAAATCCCGGTGCTTTCCTGGCAAGACCGCAAATTTCTCGACAGCGTCCAATATCAAGTTTCCTGAAAGGCAAATTTACTTTAAGTACAGGGACAAAGACATGTACATATATGCTAATGAGTCAGGTAACACTATACCTATTGTACATAAGCAAGATTTTGATAAGTCAATAAAGAGCTCTATTTCTGTGTACATGATATTTGTAAAAGACTCTCAAAATGAACCTAATGTTCTGTCAAATAAAAATAAAGGGAATCAAAAAGAATTAGTGTTATCTAATTTCCTTAATGAATTCCAAGATGTTTTTATTGACGACATCCCTAATGAATTGCCTCCAAAACGTGGGGATGATGACCATGCAATTGAGCTTCTTCCAAGAAGCGCACCGCCTAATAAACCTCCTTATTGAGTTTCTCAATCTCAACAAGAGGAAATTATGCGGCAAGTGCATGAGTTGGTTGAGAAAGGAATGGTTAGGCCTAGTTCATGTCCATTTTGTTCACCACTTTTTTTGTTTCAAAAGAAAGATGGCACATATCGTATGTGTGTCGACTATAGAGCACTAAATAGATCCCTATCAAAAATAGGTTTCCCATTCTATGATGGGTAGAAGAACTATTTGATAAGCTACAAGGATCGACCTACTTTAGTAGGATTGACCTAAAAAGTGGCTATCACCAAATAAGGATTGTTGATCAAGACATTGTAAAGACCGCATTTCGCACTACGTTTGGTCTCTATGAATTCATTGTCATGCCTTTTGGCTTGACCAATGCACCGGCTACATTCAACCGCATGATGGAGAAGCTCTTTAGGCCTCACCGCCGCTACACTGGAGTGTTCTTTGATGATATAATCATCTACTCCAATTCCTTGGACGAACACAAACAACACCTTTAGGTAAATTTTCAAGTTTTGCGAGAGAATAAGATTTACATAAATCAAAAGAAAAGTGAATTTTTCTTACAAGAGATTCAGTATTTAGGTCATATTATCTCTAAAGATGGCAACCAAATGGATCCATCAAAGTTAGAAGTAATAAAAGCATGGCCTAACCCAAAGAATCTACATGAATTAAGAAGCTTTATAGGCATGTGTGCATACTATAGACGCTTCATAGAAAAATTCTCACTCATAGCAGGACCATTGCATGACCTAACAAAAAAGAATGTTAAGTATGCATGGACTACCAAGGAGAACACTGCTTTTGAAAAGCTTAAAGAGAAGCTTATCTCTCAACCTGTGCTTACACTACCGGATCTCTCAAAGCCATTTGAGGTCCAATGTGACGCTTGTGGTGATTGCCTTGGAGCCGTGCTGCTCCAAGAAGAGCAGGCCATAGCATTTGAAAGTCGAAGGCTCGACCCAATTGAGCAAGCTCTATGCATATATGAAAAGGAACTCCTCGCAGTTCTACATGCCTTAGACACGTGGAAGCACTATTTATTGGGGACTCCTTTCATTCTACGGATGGATCACCAAAGCCTCAAGTACTTCATGATGCAGACCAAGCTCTCCGACAAACAAATGAGGTGGGCAAATTTCCTTTTGCAATTTCATTTTCATATTGCTCACATTGCTGGCCGCAAGCATAATCAAGTAGATGATGCACTCTCAAGACGACCGAGAGTGAATGCGGTTTTCATAGCAACTCACAATGATCTATCTTCTATGATAGATGAGTACGCTATCGCTTCTGATTTTAAAGATGTGATGTCAGCCCTTGCACTAGGGAAGAAAGAGGAACCATTTACCCTACAAGATGGTTATCTTCTCTATAGTAATAGGCTATGCGTTACTAACTCACTACGTGAGAAAGTAATGTATGAATCTCATGATCCTCCATATGCGGGGCATAGAGGGATGCAAGCTACCCTAAGAGGGATACAAATGTACTTATATTGGCCTACCATGAAAGCAAACATACAAGAGTATGTTTCAAAATGTGTGGTTTGCCAAAAGACAAAGTTTAATAGAGGGAAGCAACCTGATTTGCTTCAACCTTTGCCAATCCCTAATTCACCATGGGAGAGCATATCCATGGATTTTATCTTTGGATTGCCTAAGTCTATCCATGGGAATATGGGAATATGGACAATAGTAGACAGGTTACAAGCGCATTTCATACCTGTCAAAAATACTATTAAGGCCCATCAAATGGCAACCCTCTTTATATCATAAATCTTTAAGTACCATGGCTTGCCCAATTTCAATAGTGTCGGATAGAGATCCTAGAATGACCAGCAATTTCTGGAAGGGTCTCTTTGAGAATTGAGGTACAAGGCTAAATTTCTCTTCGGCCTATCACCCGCAAATGGATGGTCAAAGTGAGACAGCTAACCTAACAATTCTTGATCTACTAAAAGATTATGTCACTGAAGTAGATCAAAGATCCCAATGGGAGAAGTACTTACCTTTAGTGGAGTATGCTTACAATAACATAGTACATACATCCACGGGAAAAGAACCTTTTGAAGTACTTGAGGGAAGATCAAAAAGTCCCCTGCTACTTAAGGTACATGGGAAGATCTTCGTTGAAGATGAATATAGCCGCGACATACAAGAATCTTTCCAAAAGATTAAAGATGCTATATCCATCTCATAGCAAAGGAAAAAGGCTGCTGCTAACAAGCACAGAAGAGACCTGACCTTTAAAGAAAATGATTGGGTCTTGCTTAAATTTCCAAAGGCTCGATTAAGACACATGACGGGAAAGAATCCTACGGGACACCAAAAATACTATGCTAAACTAGCAAAAAGGTACTATGGCCTCTTTCAGATTCTTAATCCAATCAATGAGACGACTTATCAGCAGCCCAACCACTAGCTCATACACAATGCTTTCCATGTGAGCCTGTTAAAGCCTTACCATGGAGAGCCACCCCAAGAAGCAACCATAGAAGACCCACCGGAGATTGAAGACCAAGAAGAGGTACTGCAGCCAGAGTCCATTCTCCGACACGAAGACAAGGTATTAAGAGGTGGTAAGATTATCCGACGGTATCTTATTAAGTTTAAGAATTATCCTTTTGAAGATGCTTATAATGATTCCCTAGAGTAAGCAAATATAAATATGTTTTAACTGATCAATGTTTTTGTCTTATAAGACTCTCTTTTTTTCCTTTATTGTGCACAAATGTTAAGAAGTATGCATGCTTAGGATCAAGTTTGCGGAGGCGACGTCTCCCAAACACCAAGTAGAGCTTGTCACTCTACTATGGAAGATTGATAAGAATAATGCACAGACATGCTTGCGGCAGCTTCGGCTCTCAAGCGCCACATGGATTAGTCATCCATTGTGGAACGGTGTTGTAGGGTAAAATAGGGATCCTATACCCGCTAAGCAAAGGACTAATGACTATGCTTTATCATCTCTACCTCATAGTCGAGGACGACTATGATTTCAAGAGAGAGGTAATGTCATAATAACTAATATCTAATTCTCATAAATGATTTTCTCGTATTAAACTGATCATTTAATATGGGGAAGTACCAGGGGAGAAAAAGCTAGATTATTAGTAAGGCTAGTAGGTTGGTCACAGTAGGGGGCCCACAATAGGGATCCAAAGGGGTACCATCTGCACAAGAGAAATGTGCAACGTGCAACGTGCAATGAATGGGCTCCAAAGACCTTAGGGTTCAGCCCATTAAGACTTCCAAAAGGTTAAGTTCCAAAATTTCAAAGTGTAAGTCCAATGGTCAAATGTTAATGGAATTGGATGCTTTGTGTGTATACAAAAGTCCAAATAGCTAGAGGAAAAATTAGAGGGCAAGTTGGGAAGATGGCAAAGCTTGTGAAGTGACTACACACACACACACACACACACACACACACACACACACACACACACACACACACACACTATACACCTAAGCTTACCCTTTCCACAAAGTAAACATGAAACATGTCAGGCATGCAAAGAAACCCCCAATTCTTGCCTGAATCCTATTGGATGGACAAAGAGGTGGACCAATGAGGATTGAGCTAGTGTAAATTCAATTTCCTATTTTAGAAATGCTTCATAAAAGAAGCAATGAGAATTAATCTCCCAAAAAGACTATTGGACAGTCAAAAGGTCCAATGAGAAATAAGTAGCCCACAAATTTGCTTAATTCCTGTTGGCCAGAAGACTAAAAGGTCCAATAACAATTTAGATAATCAAATTAATTATCTGAGCTTTTACAAAAGAGGAAAGGGGTGGACACCTGTCACAAGGCTCTTGACTGGGCCTCTCAAATGCTATTGGCTAATCTTTTCACCGGCGAATAGGAAGCCATCATGAGTAAAAAGCTTGCTCAAATGCTATTGGCTAAACTTTTCAAGGGCCAATAGGAAGCCAACATGAGTAAATTGCAAGAGGGATCTACCAAGATGAGAGAGGGGGCTGATTTGTAAAGGAATAATTTCACACACACTCACACAACTCATGTGTAGAGCAAGAAAGTCATCTCCTTCTCCAAGCTTTAATGGAAAGCTCATCTTCTTCTCCAAGATTGGAGAATGGAGGCCTACACCAAAAACTCTTGGATATGGAATGCAAATCCAACCAAGAGCCAAGCTTCAATGCCATGCTTCTCTCCTCTATTATCTAATTACTAAGAGAAGCTAAGCTACAAGAGTAATTAAGTGAGGAAATACTTCTTTCTTGTAAGAATACTCCTTCTTCCTCTAGATCTGCTCTCATACCCCGCTAGCTCTCACCATCTTCGAAGGTGTGTGAGGTCTTGGATCTGAGACCAACGAGGAATTGATGTTATATGTTATCATGTGTAAGTTTGGTGCATGAATCTTCCATCTTCATAGCACCAACGAGTTTTTACCAAGGAACACAAAGAATTGTATTGTACAAAGTCTCTCTTAATGGGAGAATCTATAATACAAATGCCTAATGGAGGGGGGACCGGTCCATGTAAATCCGGTCCTCAATAGTTGTCAATTGTTCTATTTCTCTCCCTCTTTCAAGTATTGTTATGCCAGTCTAATTAGGTGTTATCCTAATGTTGCTATCTCCAACCAAGCACTCCTTTATGCTCATTAGGAACTTTCTCTTAATGAAATGCTCACTATGTTAAGTTATTTTTCGCGATTTACAAGCTTTATAGACCATTAAATGTTACACAAGATGTGCCTGTAGACTCTATAGAGACAAAGGTAGAGAGGCAGTGCTCTAGTGAGATTCAAGAGGTGTTGTCAGGGTATGTGCAGGTAGAGGTGGAGCGGTCTGCTCCCTAGAGACACAATCAGAGATGACAGACATGAAGTTCTTTGGTATGCTCATGCTAGAGGTTGATGAGTTGGTGCCAGGGTGAGAGGGACATAGACATCCCAGTGTCTGCTTTGACACATCCATATGCGATGAGTATTCTTGATGGTGTTGTAAATGCAGACAACGCAAGGGAGGCTAGGACAACCAGGTTTGCGCAAATTTTGTTAGCGTTTGGGCATCCCGTGTACGACCTACTAGTTTGGAGGCACGACCTAGCAGCTGCAGTGAGAGCGTTTGCAACAGGAGTTATTAGTCGTAAGATGACTGACACTAGTATGATGCATAGTAGAGTTTTGAAGACCATCTAGAGTTGTCTGTGGGATTTACATGCAGTCTCTCGCATGAGAGAGAGAGAGAGAGAGAGAGAGAGAGAGAGAGAGAGAGAGAGAGAGAGAGAGGAAAAAAACCTAATATAAAAGACGATATTTCCACTTAGACACCACAAGTAGTAATGTAATGTAAAGAGATAGAGAATGAGAGAGCTTGAGCTCTTACAAGCGCACACGTACACAACCAAGAGAGCACACAATGGATATGGAGGTTGAAAGCTACCTCTCTTCTTCACTACTCAAAATGGTGATAAGGTCTCCCACATAAGTAGGAAATACAACATAGTAAGAGTTTAACCCGATTCCTCTCCCTGGGCAACTGCCCGCCGACACATGCAAAGCTAGTGTTTGCTCAACCGAGTACACTTTATGGCCACCTACTACTAATATCCCTGCCTCCTACCCTGTGTGTAGTCTGCCACCCCATTGGGCAAGCACACATCCCCATGTCATCCTCATACCATAATAGCGTAGCCTCCAAGCCTTGCACTTCAAACCACTCTCTAACACAACAAGGACTTCTTCAAACCAAGTTTGGGTTGCAGGTTTGTGCTACGTCATGGTCAGAAACCACTTCCTACCCCTCTCCCCTTAACCTTGATGGTAGGGAAATGTCTTTGAATCACCTTTCCCCCTGGAATATGTGCTCTTAAACTGGCTCTCGAGGTTGCCAAAATGGTCGTCCATATTCTAGGGAAAGGTCTTTGAGGGTCAATCAAAGACCTTTCCCTACACCATCACAACAACTTCAACCGCCAGGAATCCTCAGCCCAAAACCTCAGCCCTGTCGCTTTGTACACCCTGCCTTCATGCAACCTCTTCCCCTCATGGTGTCTCACACAACCCTCTTTCCATTCTCTCTCTCTCTCTCTCTCTCTCTCTCTCTCTCTCTCTCTCTCTCTCTCTCTCTCTCTCTCTCTCTCTCTCTCTCTCTCTCTCTCTCTCTCTCTCTCTCTCTCTCTCGCACGTGTGCCGCCATGCAAAGCTATGAATGATTTTTTTTCCCCACACTATTTTCTGCTACATACAAAAAGCAAAGGCTCTTTGAATCCTCCACCTACCCAATATGACTACTTTTTGTCTCTAGTTGCCGCATGATACCAACTCACAACTCCTACACACCCATGCACACTTACCTAATGACCTTTTCTCTCTCTCTCTCTCTCTCTCTCTCTCTCTCTCTCTCTCTCTCTCTCTCTCTCTCTCTCTCTCTCTCTCTCTCTCTCTCTCTCTCTCTCTCTCTCTCTCTCTCTCTCTCTCTCTCTCCCGAGTGAAACTCTGCTTATCACCTCCTACAACAACAATCTTGCACCTTCTAACTTGCATTAATCCAACAACTTTGTCATGGTTCCTTCTGAGCATCCTCCATCTTTTTCATCGCGCCAACCCCTGCATGAAAGCAAGTTCATAAATATTACTCATTAACGTATATGTTGCAACATAACTAGATATTTCTCGATAAGCACCTAGAAGAGTCGACCAAATTCTAGGATAATCAAATGATGGGCTCATCTTGATTACTCTCATAACTTTGCGTCAATACCTTGTATGTCTAAAGAGGTCAATCATGGAAATATAGTCGACAGTTGACACAATGGTGGGGTGCAAAAGAGCCGATGATGGAGATCACTATAGACATAATCAACATGAGAGAAGTTATGAAAGACAAAGAGACCATGACGGAGATGATGATTATAGAGGGGGTTGTAGCCACATGGATGGTGATTAAAGGACTTTCAGAATGCATGATGATCGCAAGAATAGACACGATGGATACACTCATAGTGACAACAATGACCTGAAGGAGTACGAGCGAAAGTGCGACGCGAGAGAGAGTGCGAGAAGAAGAGCACGACGATATGGTGAACTCGCTCTACTGTAATGTGTAGAGCATAGTGAGTTCTTATTAGGTTTTTACAAAAGAATATGTGTACATACCTGGCGGCCCGCCCACTTACCTGGGCGACCACATTGGGCTTTATACCCCAACAACCTCCCACTTAAAGTCCAATGTGGTACTTTAAGTGTGAGAGAAGCTACTATACAAGCTAATATACAAGAGATGTAGAGAAGTGATGTACTACCCTACACCTAACTGCTTGCGAAAATGCGCAAAGCTCTCTGAGGGAAGTCCTTTTGTAAGTAGATCAGCAGGATTTTCTGTGGTGTGAACTTTGACAAGCTGAAGTTGCTTATCCTCGAGCATTTCCCTGATGAAATGATACTTCACATCCACATGCTTTGTCTTTGAGTGATAAACTGGATTGCGAGCCAATTGTATAGCACTTTGACTATCACAATATAACACAGGCATCTGTTCTTTGATTCCCAAATCTGTTACTAGTCGATTAAGCCAAATTGATTCTTTGCATGCCTCTGATGTTGCAACATATTCAGCCTCTGTAGTAGACTGAGTAACACAATCTTGTAATCTAGAACGCCATGATACTGCTCCACCAGCCAATGTAAAGACATACCCTGACGTAGACCTTCGGTTGTCTAAGTCACCTGCATAATCTGAGTCTGTAAAACCCTTTACACTTAGCTCCTGACTCCCATAGCATATACGCATACTCTTTGTAGCTTTCAGGTATCTCAATATTCCTTTCACTGCCTCCCAATGTTTCTTGCCTGGGTTTGACATGTATCGACTTACTAATCCCACTGCAAATGCAATGTCTGGGCAAGTAGCAATCATTGCATACATCAAACTACCCACTGCAGACGCATATGGAATCTTATCCATTTCAGCCTGTTCTTCCTCAGACAGAGGACAATCTTGTTTGCGAAGTTTCTCATATGGTGGCAATGGAACACTCACTGCCTTTCCCTTCTCCATATTGAAACGCTGCAAAACCTTGTCAATATACTCTGTTTGAGATAACCAAATCAACTTCTTTGATCTGTCTCTCTCAATGCGCATACCAAGTATATGACTTGCCTCACCCATGTCTTTCATGTCAAACGATTTTGCCATCTTTGACTTCAAAGCTGAAATTTCTTCCAAGTGCTTGCCAGCAATCAACATGTCATCCACATACAAAATAAGGATCAGCCAATTGCCATCCTTAGCCTTCTTTGTATATAGACAGTGATCGAACTCACTACGTTTGTAGCCTTGAGAAAGCATAAACTTGTGGAATTTATGGTACCATGCCCTCGGTGATTGTTTTAAGCCATGAAGACTCTTTAACAACTGGCATACCCAATCTTCCTTGCCTTTCTCAACAGACCCTTCTGGCTGCTGCATGTAAATTTCCACATCTAAATCACCATGCAAGAACGCTGTCTTGACATCCATTTGGTGCAACACCAAATCTAATATGGCAACCAATGCAAGAAAGCATCTCAATGTAGTCATCTTGACCACCGGAGAGAAGACTTCCTCAAAGTCAATGCCTTGTTCTTGCTTAAAGCCCTTGGCAACAAGCCTTGCTTTGTACTTTGGCTGACTATCATGAGCGGTGATCTTATACCTGTAAACCCATTTACAGGGTAGATCCTTTTTGCCCCATGGTAATTAAACTAGCTTCCATGTCTGGTTTTTATGCAGAGCTATCATCTCTGACTGCATGGCCAATTGCCAATTCCCGGAGTCCTTCATTTGCATTGCTTCCTTGTAACATGAAGGCTCATTGCAATCAGTCAACATGACATAGTTCATAGATGGAACAAACCTATCAGGAGGTCGCGTGACACGTCCAGATCTATGCACAATAGGTGGCTCAGGCTCAACCACAACCTGTGGTTCCACTCTATCCTGCCCTTGCTCCTCTTGAGCCCTTACATTTTGTCTTGCACGTGCAGGTCCATCTTCTTGGAAGACAACTCTTCTAATCTCCTCAACCCTCTCTGGTTTAGAATGATATTTGGATTCATTGAAGTGAACATCATTGCTGCGGACAACCTTTCTGGATTCGGGATCCCAAAGTCTGTACCCTATCTCACCATAATTACCATAGCCTAGAAAGATGCACTTTCTACTCTTTGGTTCAAGTTTGTTCCTAAATTCCTTTGGAACGTGAGTATATGCCTCACAGCCAAAGACTCTGAGATGCTTGTATGAGGGCATTTTGCCTGACCATACCATCTCTGGCACTGATTCCTTCTGCAAAACCTTGCTAGGAGATCTATTTACAAGATGAACAGCTGTTGATACAGCTTCAGCCCAAAACCCATTTGGCAGCTGTGCATTAGACAACATACTTCTGACCTTCTCTTGTATGGTCCTATTCATCCTCTCAGCAACACCATTTTGAGGAGGATTGTAAGGAGCAGTAAGTTCACGTTTTATACCTTTTGACTCACAAAAGTTCTGAAAGGCCTTTGAAACATACTCTCCTCCATTGTCAGTGCGTAAGCATTTAAGCTTCTTGCCACTCTGATTCTCCACAAGTGTCACAAACGTTTTGAAAACACTAAACGCTTCATCCTTGTGCTTGAGAAAGTAAACCCATACTTTCCTCGAGTAATCATCTATAAATTTCATAAACTAAGAAGCTCCCCCTAGAGATAGGTTAGGCATAGGTCCACACAAATCACTATGAACAAGTGCCAACTGTGTATCTCTTCTACTGCTTCTATGCTTATGTGGCTGCTGTGTTTGCTTACCATACAGACAATGTTCACAGAATTCAAAATCATTAAATGAAAAGCCAGGCAAATAACCAGAACGAGACAAGATTTCCATTCCCTTCTTGGACATATGTCCTAACCGGAAATGCCACAAAGAAACGTTCGGCTGCTCGGTTACATTGATTACATTTGTAGAGACATTTGATACATAAATCATGTAAAGTCCTCCAGACTTTACTCCATGTGCTACTGTCATAGAACCCTTGGATATCTTCCACATGTTCTGTCCACAAGTGGTGACGTAGCCAGCATCATCAAGTAAACCTGTGCTGATCAAGCTCTTTGTAATTGCGGGAACATGTCTCACATTCTTCAGCGTGAAAGAAGAGCCATTCTGAAACTTCAATTGAACATCTCCAACACCTAAGATCTCACATGTTTGCCCATTGCCTAGCCGAACATGATCTTTAGTGGTCACATAAGAGGTAAACCACTCCTTGTTTGGAGACACATGAAGTGATGCCCCTGAGTCTATAATCTAGTCACTCAGTGCATTTCCATCAGATGCTATAAGAAGAGCTGAGTCCATTGTATTCTTCAAGAAGTAGATGTCTCCTGACACTAGACTGTCATCCTCTACAACAGTGTTTGTCACATTTATTTCTTGAATCTTCACTGAGGACTTGTTCTTCTCACCATGGTCTTCAGCTTTCTCTTTGCCTTTTTCTGCTTTCCATTCTTTGCAGTCTCTTTTCATGTGACCCTTCTTGCCACAATGGTAGCATTCTATGTCACTCTTGCCTTTAGCACTGCGGGACTTGCTACGAGATTGATTCCTCTTTCCACCTTTGTACTTTTCTTTGGTCCTTCCCCTGACAACTAAGGCTGTTCCTTTGCCTTTGTCCATTGTCTTTCTATTGGTTTCTTCAGTAAGCAGACTTCCTTCTACACCTGCTATGTTCAAACCATCTAGAGGTGCAGAATTACTCAAAGCTGTGCGAAAAGTGTCCCAACTTTCCGGCAATGTGATCAACAGGAACATAGCTCTAACAGGTTCATCAAACTTGACACCTTGAGCTGACAATTGACTGTAGATTGTGTTGAATTCATTCAGATGATTGGACATAGGTGTCCCTTCTTTCATCTTCAAGTCAACAAGCTTCTTAAGCCAGTATACCTGTGAAGCTGCACTCTGCTTTTCATAAAGATCACTCAGCTTTAACCATGCTTGATAAGCCGACATCTCGTCTGCTACATTGAAGTAAACGCTTTCTGCCAAAGTCAGCATAATGGTAGAAAGTGCCAATTCATCCATTTCATTCCATTCATCTTCGTCCATATCTTCTGGTTTTATCCCCTTGAGATTTATAGGTTTTATCTGCTTCTTTTGTACCAACACATGCCAAATCTGCTTCTTCCACAATGGGAAATTGGTTCCATCCAACTTCTTGATATTGTAAAGAGCAGTGTCTTGTGATCCAGCCATAGCTACGCTTCACAGTAGTTTACTTTTCTGGGAAAAATTCGGCAGAGTTTCCCCTGTAAACTGACCTCTGAACCAATATCAACCTGTCAAATGAACCAAGAAAGCTTCAGATTCTGCAGAAATTTTGGCAGAGTCTCCTTTGTAAAATGGCCCTGGTGTACTAAAAATAGACCAAAAAACAGCTCAAAAAACCACTGTCTCTCTAACACTGTAAGCTGTGGGTAAACCTGTCCTGCACCTGTACTGTCTCTGACTGTCCTTTCACTGTCCTGTAAGCATAGACTGCGACAATGCCTCAACGGCAGTAAAGCGAAGATGCAATCCCAACTGTCTAACTCACAGTCATTACATCCTAGCTGCCTATCTAAGGGTGCTCGAGGGATCGCTCCAAGACCTGTATCACCGAAAGGATCTCAACATTCGACATTTGGGGCCGTGTCTTCGCCTGTCGAATTTCACTCCAATCTGAGTTGGTGACTCTAGCCTCCTGCACTGCTGCCCCAAGCCTCGATCTGAGCTCTGATACCAGTTGAAGGAGTACGAGCGGAAGTGCGACGCGAGAGAGAGTGCGAGAAGAAGAGCACGACGATATGGTGAACTCGCTCTACTGTAATGTGTAGAGCATAGCGAGTTCTTATTAGGTTTTTACAAAAGAATATGTGTACATACCTGGCGGCCCTCCCACTTACCTGGGCGACCACATTGGGCTTTATACCCCAACATGACCAACATTGAAATCTCTCTCTCTCTCTCTCTCTCTCTCTCTCTCTCTCTCTCTCTCTCTCTCTCTCTCTCTCTCTCCAGGTCTACATCAATTTTGTTTCCACATTATTGGATAGGTTTTCAATTCTAAATGATTTGTTTCTCTTGGGCTCTAAAGAACCTTGAGCTTTAAAAAAACAATCACCCAAAGGCCGGATGCAAGCCACAAAGCTTTTTCTATCATTTTTTGGCAAGCCACAAAGCTTGTAGAGTTGCTATCTTTATCTTGACACAAATTCTAGTAGTTTTAGTACTATGAAAGACATTGGGATTATGGAGGAGGAGTGCATGTTATATGCATTTGAATGTGTAGCCTCCATGTTGAAAAGCTGTCCATTTAGATTATTATGGTAGCTTTCCTCATTACATGACAACCGTATCAATTTAGCTGCTATAGGAATGTGCCGATGGCGTGTTTAGGCAACCACAAGATTCTTTGTCCATGATTAGTAGTGTACTTGAAAAGCTAGGGATGCTTGCAATTAGTGCCTCTTTGGAACATCTTGATTGTACATTGTGAACTTGTGGTTTCCCACCTTTCCTCATCAATGAACTTCAAAAGTATTCCACTTGGGATACAAACAAGAGTACCCACTATTGTTAATGAATCTGATTTGCACAAGAAATAGTTGGTTGCTACAATATGTTGTACCTCAAGTAGATCTTGGTTAGTTTTTATCATTTAGATCCCGCCTTATCAAATTTTGTCCCAATATGAGTGCTTTATATGTCCAATAGAACCTACTTTCCCACTAAAATGCTACTTTAATGATGTTTGCTTGTTAGACTCTACTAAATCACAAGCTTACATAATGCTAAAATTTCAAACATGAATTTAATGACCGGAGTAGCAATTATATAGTGATATGGATCGCATTATGCGAAGGCAAGGTGAAATTTTAGTAATCTTGTGCATATGCTTTTTGTAAGGATGGATGTTGTTACAACACTATACACAATAGTGGTCGAAGCAAATCATAATAGTGATTTTATGCTTTAGGCATATACTATGTTTGAACTTTTTTATGTTTTTCTTTAACTTCATTAAATATAATAATTTGAAAAACTAATAGCCAAATTTGCACCATATACTTCTCTTGGCCTCTTTTTTATCCCATTTTATAGGATTTTCCAACTTTAAATCACACATCAACCATATGGTAGTGAACTTGTTTCTTCTGTGTTCTAAGTTGTTAAATTTGTAGATGTTTTGGTAAGCCTCTTAAGGGAGTATGTTTTTGGCACTAGTTTGGTAGCCTAACAAGACAAGTGTCCTTTCATGGTTTTGAAACAAAGTTAAACACTAGTATCATAAGTATCTCTTTGTAGAAGTCCTTACTTTAAATCAAAGCTAATGTTACGGGTGTGTAATGTCAAAAAAATAAGACATAAGACCTCTACATCACACATAGGGAAGGTACAAAAGACCAAGAAATCATTACAAAAAACAAGTTAGAATAATACTGGTATTCATCATACAGAATAGATGTGAATGACTTGTTATGTATGCAAGATATGCCTAACTTATAGAATTCCCTTTGTATACTGGTACAAACAGTTGCACCATTTTCGATCAGCACATACACCCTTTCAGGCTCGACTAAGGTTCCTTTGGTCTAACATTTGGCACGCACGAAGGACCTGATCCCACATTACATATCCTGTTAGAGGAATTAGTATGTGGAATATAAGGGGGAGGTGGATTGGATTTACATAAGGTTGCAGTTGCACAAAAGGCTAGTAGCTTAGATAATGCTACATGAGCAAGGGAAATGCCATTCATCCACCAAGGAGGAGCCGGATGCTTGAACAAGCTGAGGGAGTTTGCACATTGGTTCAAGAAAAAGGTAGCACGTCAGAAGAGGGTTTTATACTTTGTAACACTATGTTTCTGTATGACTACTTCCTCCCACAACTCCTCCTCCTCGAGGGTTTGAAAAAACAATTTGATAGGGAAATGGGGTACAATCATCAACCTTTTTCTTACCTTGATCAAATGAGCTGGATGATGTCCCACCCAGATGACCCTCTAGTGAGGACAGCGCTGGGACCACAAAAAAGGCGAGTGTGGACTGCCATGTCCAAATCTCTCCTTCCTAATGAAGTTGGATATCTTCTTTTAAAAGTGACACCATACATCTAGATCATCTTCTGTTAATGCAGGAGGTCGGAACTAGACTTTTGATATGCCACCTTCAACGAGTAGTTCGAGCCCACTCCTCCAAATCACTTCTTGCGAATTTTGCTTGCCACTCGTCAACCGTAGTGGTTGCTTTAGTCGCCTCATGAACTTGGCACCGAGCTTACTCCTCTTGCTCCTTTGAGGAGAAATCATGTGACTCAGCCCCATGTAGCCTTCCCTCCATTTCAACAAGTCACTCAGTTAACAATTGATTCTAAGCTATAAGCTCAAAAATTTGTTGTTGTTTTGCTGGAATGACCTGCATCTACTGGTGTTGCTCCATGACATGGCATATTCACTTGATACATGAACTGCAATCAATCAGTGACATGTTGTGCTTGAAGTTGGTAATCCGGATTGCATTCAAAAATTATCTGCACTTTGATGAGAGTTGAAGGGCAACTGCTTTTACTTAGCAAATATTGGGGCGGCTCCAACCACTTGTGTCCCCTCTTGTCTTCCTGCTGCTCCTTCAAATGTAGATTGAGTAAAAACTACAATAGCCATAGCTGGCCCAAAGCCTGTTGTCACTGGCACGATAACCAAAAAAGTAGATACGGGAACAAAAATTGGTGTGGACACAGTCTGGTCCGCATCAATAATAGTATGCCATGTTTTGATAAACACAGACTGTGTTGTTCACAAGGCATTCAGCCTCTTCTCAAGCCTTGGTCATCATACATACTCCCTCTAGCACCCATTGAAGGCACTCTCGTACTTCCACATCCTGACACCCTTGTAGTCTGAACTCGTTGCTGGTTGGGTTTCCAAAAGCTGTAATCATATCTTGCATGGTCGTCTTGTCTATAGGGACAATCACACCTGTGGAAGATAGACAACATTTTTGTTTGTACCAATTGTGTTGACAATTGATGGGGCTCACCATGAAGATGCACAATGCCTTGACTGTCCTTCGCCTACTAGCACTTGCAAGATCAAAAGAGTATGGGGATGGGGCTATCCCTGCACCTAGTTAATTAATGTATACTCCACTAGTCCTCTGCGCTCCAGCCAACCTTCATAGCCTCTGTCATTTGATGATTGAGGGGGTTAGAGTCTTCATGCTCATAGATCCCGCAACTGGTGTCATCCTGTGGTTGTACACAAGGAGGTCAAGGACTTGCACAGAAAAAGCGGTGAACTACGCTAAGTTGTGCGACAAGCAGAATTGCACAGAGCTAAGCAGAGCACGCGAATAGGAAACACACATGCAAACAACAAGTAAAAGTGGGACCAAAGACTTTGCCACACTTATATAGTATCCCTTTTGCATGTCAAACACCGCCAAGCTTTGAACCACTTTGTACTATAATCCATACAAGTCACAATGTATCTTTATTTAGATTGTTTGCTATTGGTTTGATTGGTCATATTGATAGCCATTTTTTGCCTATACGTATATGCTATAATGAGCTACCTCACCCAACCAAAATCACCTAAACACTATGGCTATCCTCACCTAAACACTATGGCTATCCTCACCTTTTCATTATACATAGGCATGTGTGAGTTAGGGGACTTTCCCCATAACTCCTTGAAAACCCTCAACTAGCTAGTCATTGGGCTAGTTGAGCCAAAAAATAAATAAAAATAAAAGTAAAAAGATATTAGGACCCATTCGTGTGTAAATATTTCATTGTATGGAGGGCCTAAACATATTTATTTTATTTTATTATTTTGATAGTCATATAAATTTTTTATACCTAGGTGTGCGTTATTTGCCTAAGTATGCTACACATATTGGCTCATTGCTATGATAATTTTTTCTACTATTGTTCATATCTCTATTTTATAAATTGACGTATTCATGCAAGCCTCCTAAAGATTTGTGTGAACCCACTCCAAGAAAATGCACAAAATTTCTTTTCACTTAGTTATGCTTTCTTTGCCATAGATAAGTATTTTTTACATGTATTTTCTCTTACTTCAAGTAAATAAAATTACATTATTAAATACAAATGAGGGTACCCTCACTTGATTTCCTATATATTCACACACACACACACACACACACACACACACACACACACATATATTTCATTTTATATTTATATACAGGTGACACTATATTAGATTCCATGTATTGTATATGGACTAACCTGTTTTTTTTCATCATATCCGTTTATCATATTTATGAATAATCCTAATCTATGCATGTTTTCAAACAATTAAGAATCTATTAGTCATGATCTCATGCAAGGAGGGGCTCACTCTTGGAGCCTTATACAAATTCAACAAAAGGAGCACCACTAGAAGACTTTCGCAATGAGGAAAAATAGGTATTTTGGTGGAAATTTTCACATCCACGTCCAATCCAATTTTGAAGAAGTGGTCAATTTGAAAAATGTAGCCCACAAGTTGAATAATCTCCTCAAATGGTTTCATAATTTTTGGAGCTACCACGGGTAAGATATAATTAGACTTGTATCTTTAAGTTCTATCATTTGTGCTTGTTTGGGAAAGTGGTTGATGCGTTTTCATCGCTCACCAAATTCTTGTCCATTGTAAGTGGGTATTGTGGTGAGAGGTTTCCCACATCCTAAGATAGTGTGTGTGTGCTAGCAGTGTTTAGCATTCACTAAGCATTGGTTAGTTTTGTGCAAGCTTTGTGATAGCATCATAAACAACATCACCTTGAAAATTGCAAAAACTAGGCATTGCTCAAGCTCCATTCCTCTCTCTCTCCTCCTTGCTCTACATCTTTGGCATAAGATTTCTTGTGTGTGTTTTGTTGTGCATCTTCTTGGTTGTGGCAAAATATCTCTTGCATCCTAGTTCGCAACACATAATTAGGTGGTGCCTCTATCCTTGGGATGTGGGTTTGTCGTTGTGTTTTGTGCTTGTGGTTGCCCCAGCCCTAGTTGAATAGCACAGGAGCCTTAGAGGAGCGTTTATAGGTTGCTTCTCTTGTTGACCACCCCATACCACCTCATTATAAAGTCCAAATCCCACTTTTGGAACGGTTCAAGTGGCAGAATTGGATTAAGTGGTAATCTATCCTTATTCACTAGCTATCCAAATGTCTTGCAAACATCACATTGGCCTGCAAACCTAATTGCATCTGTATATATTGTAGGCCACAAAAGCCCAACTTGAAATTATTTCATAGTTGTTAAGGTCTCGGATAGATGACCATCAACAATACCTTCATGAGCCTCCTTGAGTATTGCTCGTTGTTCCGATCCTGGGACACACTACAACAATACTCCCCAAAGATCTCTATACTAAAGATAAGCCAATAGAATTTCAAAGACATTACTCTTCAATTCCACCCTTTTCCTTTGATTTACAATCAATTGGGCCGATATAATGCCTTCCTACAAAAAGAACATCATCTCCTCATACTATGTCCATGAAAGATTTTTTGGATTCGGAACAACTTCCTCATTTTGCACATTGCCTTTTTCTTTCGCTTCAGCTTTGCATTGATTGTATCTAACAATTCATCTTCAACACCAGTTGGTGCTTCCCCTCAATCCAATAGAGATAAATAATCTCCAACTACATATTGTGTACCCAAACGATGCATCACTTTAAATTTAAATTCCTACAGTAGAATCATCCACCTGGCCTATTTGCCCACCAAATTTTATTGCCAAACAAGGAACAACAATACCGAGCGATCCACATGAAAGTAAAATAATTTTGCAAGAAAATAATTTTGAAACTTCTTCATAGAATAAACCATTCTTAGACATTCTCCCTTCATCATCATCAAATAATCCTTTGCAGCTCTAGAGAGTCGTCTACTAGCATAACAGACTAGTTGGAACCATCCATTAATGGTTTCTTGTAATCATACACTTCCAATTGTGATGTCGGAAGCATCAACAAAAACATGGAAATCCATTCCCAATCTGAAGATAATAGGACTCGTGCTTTGGTCAACATCATCTTCAAATGATGGTAAGACAAGTCACATTCTAGAGTCCATTTATTTCCCTTTTTATCCCACCACTGGCTTATGCGGTTTTGGTTATACCCGTTCCTCTAGAAACAAAATTGGTGGGATTTTTCATGGAAGATCTGGCCTAGTTCTTGTGAAATTGCCTTGCTAGTCCGGGATTACCCTTGGTCTGGCTTAGGAAGAACTTTGCAATAAAAATATTGACTTCTTCTTTGCTCATCTCACAACTTGCTTTAGAAAAATTATAAGATCTTCAATTGTTGGTTTCAAAACCGCCTTTTGACTCGGATGAACTTCCTTACTTGTACTTTCGGATCAAATTTTTTTGCTTCTTCATATGTTGTTGCCATTATCTAAAAATGGATATTTTTTATTCTTCATTCGTTTCTTTGTTTGTTGTCTCCATTATCTCAATGGACACCATGTTTGTGTTGGGTTCTTTCTTTTTTTCGCTTTATCATATTTTGCAGCTTCCTTACACTCGTTGTACCAATGATCATCATCCAAACAAAATTAACGATGCTTTTATCTAGGTGGGTAGAAATTAGGTTGACCTGCACCTTGACCATATCCACCTCAACCTCCAAATTGGCTTCCCTCATTTGAAGAGCTTGCATAATTTTTCCGAGTCTCCTTCCGCTATGCTTTTTGGGAAACTTGGGCCGCATTGGTCGATTACTTGGTTGATGATTTTGATGGGTTTGCCTGTTAGGAAATAAGATGTAGCTAAATAGATAATTGAGTAGATTATTAATGGAGAGAGACAGATTTACATACACGAGATTATAGAATAGAGTAGAGAGAGAGAGAGAGAGAGAGAGAGAGAGAGTACACACGATATATGTGGTTCACCCAATGTGGGCTACGTCCACGGGAAAGCAGCCACTCAATGGCTTTAGTACTTCAAAACAAGAAGTGGTTTACAAAAGGATTATACCCTTTTGGAGCTCCCACCTTGCTTCACTCTCACCTCCTCACACTCACCTTGTTGCATCAACTTCACGTGTAGAAATGACCTCCTTTTATAGGCCAAAAGGGTTGCCCTCTCTCATGAGAGGCAGCCATGTGTAGCCGTCCTTGTGTGAATAAGTCCAAAGCGGACCCTCCAATCCGCCCATGTGTGGCCGCCCTTGTGTAGACAAATCCACTTTTGAATTCGGCCACCGGCCACCGGCCATTGACTTCCGATCACTGGCCACCGGCCACCGGCCAACCGACCGGTTGATTTCTGACCACTTTTCGGCCGCCGTCCGGCCATAATATTCTGGCAAAAAGGAATATTCCAACGCCTGATTTTTGGCCGTGAAAATTTTGGTTTTCGGCGAGTGATTTTCCTTCATGCACGATGGCTTCTCCTCATAATGGGGGCCTTACAAATGTGCGCTTTTACCACAGAAAATTACAAGGGTAAATCAGGCTCCATACTTAACAATCTCCCACTTGGAGACTGATCTCAAAACCAAACCTGTGTGACTACTTTCCATTCTGGCTTCTTATCCTTGAATGCCGATTGAGGATGAGCAAAAGCTCAACTTCTCCTTATTGACCACCTTTGTAAACATGTCTGCAGGATTTTCACTTGTATGCACCTTTCCTAGCTTTAGCTATCCCTCTTCCAAAAGAGTGCCTATGAAGTGATATCTCACCTCAATGTGCTTTTTCCTTGAATGAAAGGCTGAGTTCTTCACAAGATGAATAGCGCTTTGGCTATCACTGTACAAGACACAATTGTCTTGTTTGAATCCAAGCTCTTCTAAGAATCTGTGAAGCCACATAATTTTTTTGCTTGCCTCCGTCATTGCTACATACTCTGCTTCTGTGGTAGAAAGTGAGACCACTTTTTGCAACTTTGAAGCCCAGCTTATTGCTGTGCCTCCAACTGTGAATACATAGCCCGTAGTGCTCCTTCGAGTATCTTTGTCACCTACCATATCTGCATCAGCATACCCTTGATGAAAAATATCAGCTCCTCCAAAATACAAAGCATTTGTTATTGTCCCTTTTAGATACCTAAGTATCCACTTCACAGCTTGCCAATGCTCTTTACCTGGGTTATCCATGAACCTACTCACAACTCCCACTGCATGTGCAATGTCTGGCCTTGTCGAGACCATAGCATACATTAGAGAACCTACCGTCGTAGCATATGGAACTTTAGACATATAGGCTATCTCCTCTTGTGTCTTTGGACACATATCCTTCGTTAGTTTAAAGTGACCAGCCAAAGGTGTAGAAACTGGTTTTGCATTTTGCATTGCAACCTTTCTAGCACCTTCTTGATGTAATCCTCTTGAGATAGCTTTATTGTCTTCTTCGTCCTGTCCCTTGATATTTTCATACCAAGTATCCTCTTTGCAGCACCTAAATCTTTCATTGAAAAAGATTTAGACAGCGCCTCTTTTAGGTCTTTGATGTCCTGCATGTTAGCACTTGCAAGAGCATGTCATCAACATACAACATTAGGATGATGAATTTCCCATCTCCCAAATTCTTTGTGTAGACGCAGTGATCCAAGTTGCATCTTGTGAATCCATGATCCAACATCCATCGATCAAACTTCAAGTACCATTGTCTTGATGCTTACTTTAAACCATACAAGCTCTTCTTTAATTTGTAAATCATTTTCTCCTTACCTTTTACTTCATACCCCTTTGGTTGAAGCATGTAGATTTCCTCCTCTAAGTCACCATGAGGGAATGCCGTGTTTACATCCATTTGCTCGAGATTTAGATCATGAGCAGCCACAAGGCTTAAGACAAGTCTAATTGAGTTCATTTTTACACAACAGGAGAAAATATTTCATTGAAGTCAATACCTTTCTTTTGAGAAAACCCTTTTACCACAAGCCTAGACTTGTAGCTTTTCTTCCCACCTTCTTCTTCCTTCACCTTGTACACCCATTTGTTTTGAAGTGCCCGCTTACCTTTAGGCAACTCAACTAATTCCCATGTTTGGTTGCGATGTAGTGATTCCATCTCCACTTGCATGCTCTTCGTCCATTCTTCTTTGGATTCATGTTGCATAGCTTCTTCGTATGATTCCGGCTCTCCAGAATCTAAGATCAAGAGATGGTTGAAGGAAGGAACAAACCTTTCTGGAGGTCTACTTGCTCTTGTAGATCTTCGGGGAATAGGTTGAGACTCCTCATTTGGTTGACGTTGTTGCACATTGTCACCATTTGTAGTCCTTGAGTCTTCACCGTCCTCAAGCTCCATGTACTCATCACCTGTTTCTTTTGTTTGATTTCTTTCCAAGTAATCTTTGTACATATTTTGTTCGTTAAAAATTACATCCCTACTCCTTAAGATTTTACCATCTTCAGGATTCCATAGGTGATACCCAAAGTCACCTTCTCCATAGCCAATGAAGAAACACTTTTTGGACTTTGCATCTAGCTTTGATCTTAGGATTCTATCTATGTGCATGAAAGCATCACACCCAAACACTTTGAGAAATGCATAATTCACCGGTTTACCTGTCCATGCCTCTTATGGAACTCCCCCATCCAATGCCGTTGAGGGTGACCGATTGATTAAGTACACAGACGTACTTACAGCTTCCGCCCAAAGCTCAAGCGGTAGGCCAGCATGTAGCCGCATGCTTCGTGCTCGCTCCATGATTGTCCTGTTCATCCTTTCTGAAATCCCATTTTGTTGAGGTGTCCTTGGGGTTGTCCTTTGCCTCCGAATGCCATTGCTAGCACAAAAGCTTTCAAAAGCTTGGTTGCAATATTCACCTCCATTGTCAGATCTGAGGCATTTAACCTTGGTACCTGTTTCATTCTCCACAAAGGCTTTCCACCTTTGAAATATGGAAAATACATCGGATTTATTCTTCATAACATAAACCATGTTTTTCTAGTCGCATCGTTTATGAATGTTATATAGTACAATGAGCCACCAAGTGATGGTGTACTTGCAGGACCCCAAACATCAGAATGAACCAGCTCAAGTTTTTTATTTTTTCTTTCATTTCCTGATTTTTGAAATTTCACCCTCTTTTGTTTACCATAAACAAAATCTTCACAGAACTCTAAGTCCACTTCTTTCAAACCTGGTAGAAGCTTCTTTGTTTGAAGGATTTGCATTCCTTTGGCACTCATATGCCCAAGCCGGTAGTGCCACACCGCACTGTCAACTTCTGTAGTTGCTGCACAAGCTGAAGGTTGCGTGCTAACAGTACACAAGTAAAGTGTACCGACCTTTTCTCCTTTGGAAGCCACCAAAGATCCCTTTGAGATCTTCCACCGTTTGTTTTCGAATGCAATGTTGTGACCTTCATCATCCAATTGTCCTGTAGAGATCAAATTTTTGCGAAGAGAAGAAACATGCCTAACATCTTTAAGCTTTCATTCATTTCCATTAGCAGTTTTGACAGAAACTGTACCTTTGACGACAATCTCACAAGCTTCATCATCTCCCAAGTATACATACCCAAAATTACCTTTGGTGTAGTCTTGGAAATGTTGCTTGTGTGGTGTCGCATGGAATGAAGCCCCGGAATCTACTATCTAGGAATTAGACACATTGTCTAATGAGAGAATTAGAGCATCTTGCTCTACTTTACCTGCCACATTGGCCTTCGATGTTGGCTTGTTGTCTTGAGACTCTGTCTCCTTCTTCTTCTTGGACCAGCAATCCTTCTTGACGTGGTCCTTCTTGCCGCAGTTCCAACATTCAAGAACTGACTTTGTGCGTGACTTGCTCCGCCTTGAGCGATCACGACCCTTTTGGTTTTTGAATCTCTCCTTAGGCCTTCCTCTTGTTTCTACTGATAGTGCAGCACTTGATGATTCTCTTGTGCTTCTCCTTCGTATTTCCTTGCTTAGGAGAACACCCACAACATCATCAAACTTAAGAGTATTTGTGCCAGAAATAGAATTACTTACAGCCATCACAAGGCTGTCCCAACTATCTGGTAGAGATGATGGTATAAGGAGAGCTCGCACTTCGTCATCGAAATTTATTTTCACCGATCGAAGTTGACTTATGTTTGTGTTAAAGTCATTTAGGTGTTCTGCAAATGAACCATTCTCTACCATCTTTAGATTGAACAAGCGCTTCATAAGAAATACCTTATTGGATGCCGATGGTTTCTCGTAGAAGTCGTCAAGTGACTTCATCAAGTCCTCCGTGGTCTTCACCTCTGAAACATTGAAGGCTACCATTGACGCTAAACTTAATCGGATTGTTCCCAGTGCCTTTCGATCAAGGACATCAAGGACAATCCATGCTTCATCTGCCATCGTTGCGGGCTTCTTTGCAAGACCGCCTAGTGGCAAATAGAGGTCCTTCTGGTAGAGATAGTCTTCAATCTGCATCTTCGAATGTTGGTAGTTTTTGCCATTGAACTTCTCAATCTTGAGCTTCCCTTCCTCCGCCATAACTTCCACTCAATTCAAGGAATCCTTTCCTTGAGATAATTTAGCTACGAGCAAACCTTGCTCTGATACCAGTTGTTAGGAAATAAGATGTAGCTAAATAGATAATTGAGTCGATTACTTAATGGAGAGAGACAGATTTACATACACGAGATTATAGAGTAGAGAGAGAGAGAGAGAGAGAGAGAGAGAGAGAGAGAGAGAGAGAGAGAGAGAGAGAGAGAGAGAGTACACACGATATACGTGGTTCACCCAATGTGGGCTACGTCCACGAGAAAGCAGCCACTCAATGGCTTTAGTACTTCAAAACAAGAAGTAGTTTACAAAGGGATTATACCCTTTTGGAGCTCCCGCCTTGCTTCACTCTCACCTCCTCACACTCACCTTGTTGCATCAACTTCACACTATAAAATGTGTGTAGAAATGGCCTCCTTTTATAGGCCAAAAGGGCTGCCCTCTCTCACGAGAGGCAGCCATGTGTAGCCATCCTTGTGTGAATAAGTCCAAATCGGACCCTCCAATCCGCCCATATGTAGACAAATCCGCTTTTGAATTCGGCCACCGGCCACCGGCCATTGACTTCTGATCACCGGCCACCGGCCATTGACTACTGGCCACCGGCCAACCGACTGGTCGATTTCCGACTACTTTTCGGCCGCCGTCTGGCCATAATATTCCGGCGAGGGAAAAAAAGAAAGTCTCAGGGGGCTTTCGCCCCTGAGGCCCCTAAAGTGGCCCTTGATTTTTGGCCGTGAAAATTTTGGTTTTCGGCAAGTGATTTTCCTTCATGCACGATGGCTTCTCCTCATAATGGGGACCTTACAAATGTGCGCTTTTACCACAGAAAATTACAAGGGTAAATCAGGCTCCATACTTAACATTGCCAATTTTCCATGTTCATGGAATTATATCGGCACTGGATGGTGTTACGATTCTTCATCTAACAAACATCACACCAAAGTTTGTTTCGTGCTCAATCACTAGTCATATGACCACCCTCATTCCAACACTTAGTACAATGTAATTTTGAGGTGTTCGCTTTGGAGGTCTTCCCCTTTCTTGCCACTATTGCCAGGTTATTCCTTTTGACTTCCTTGCTCTTGTTGATCGTGCAAAAGGATCTTCATACTCATCTAAGCTCTCATCCTCTTCTAATATACCATCCGTGTCTTGGAGTCAATGTCTGCTGACTGTTTCTTGGATTTCTTTAATTGAGGTACACACAAATATCTCTTTGCTAGTTGTGCTGCTAGCATGCCCCTTTTCAATGATACCTTTTCCAGGTCAATAATAGCTAGTGAGGTTCGACACCTATTTTGCAATCCTTGAACATAATAGGAATTCAACTTCTCATTTGTTGGGCGTGCTATTCCCATTCTCTAAAGTAGCGTGGAAAACATAGCCATGTAACTCTCTACATTAGATCTTTTTTGCTTGCACAACTATAAGCGCTCCAATATCTATAGGGTCATTTTCACCGTATGGAATCACTTCAGGACTGCTACAATAATCTCCGCAAAGGTTTTGAAATAGTCAATCGGTTATTTTGCAAGACACTTTGAAGCTTTCACACTCAGTGTGGTTTCAAATACCGCTTCTTTATGCACCACATTACTATTGCCATCTAGTAGTGCATATCACTTTTGAAAGGATCGTATATGTGAATCCGCATCTTCATTGGATTTACTCACTGATTGTTGTACTTGAGCCACTGATGCTGACTACCATATCTTGCCATATCAAAACTCCTAGTGTTGCGAGTCCAGTCGGAAAAAGTGCGGTTGTGATAGTAGGGATTTAGGATAAGAATCATGTAGCCCCACTAGGTCCTCTCGTTGATTCGAGTGAATCCAAAATAGAGGTTCCAAAAGAGATAGGATCTTGAACCACAATTATCGTTGGCATAGTTATCGAAGTTGTGGCAGCAGTCCCTTCAAGACTGAATTCAACTACTACAGGGAGCAGTGGTTCATATGAATCCACACAATCCAGGTCATAATTGTGGTTTGGAGAAGGAGGGACTATTTGCAAAAAATTTGATGTTGATTTGGACCCTCGGTGTGCATCCACGTAACGAATTAATTTTGTTGGGTCCACTTGTGCAGATTTGTTTGTGACTTTGATTGTTTCCTCTCAAATGCCCTTTCTTCGCATTGGTCTTCCGATTGCATTGGAGTGGCATTTCGAATTATGCGAAACTAGCGCAACCCTCATTTTTGCCTTGGCGGAGCGGCAATGGGAGAAGGCGGACCATGAGACCTTGTCTGCCAAAACATGGTACCTGCCGTGCCTCAGTAGTCAGCGCCATGGACCCTGACTCCATAGGTTATGTTGTTTCATGGTTGATCATGGTCGCTCGTGTTACGAGTGTGAAATGTCAAAAAATAACACATAAGACATACTACATCACACATAGGTAAGGTACAGAAGGTCAAAGGATCATTACATAGAAAGAGTCAGAATGATACTGGTATTCATCATACAAATTAGATAAGGCTTGCTACATATGCAAGCCACGTCTAACTTATAGACTTTCCTCCACATATTGATACAAAGAGTTGCACCACTTTTTATCAACACATACACCCTTTCAGACTCAACCAAGGTTCCTTTGGCCTAATAGCTAGCACCACACTTTATGTGGAAAAAAAAAGAAACATACACAACTTTTGACTATATGGTCATGATGAGCTCTCAAAGCCAAAAGAGTGCCCAGTTTCACCAAAAACAACATATTTGCAAGGTGAACCCCATTTCACACAAGGTAAAAGAATTTCTAGACCATGAGCCCATTTTCCCCATAAACATCAATGATTTCTTGAACAAATTCTATGGTTTTTTTACACCCAAAAATATCCTTTTGAACATAGAATTAAGTACAAAAAAGTGCATTTTTGCATTTTGCTGACTCATCATCAATGTTTCTATGCATACATCTATCTACGAGTGTGCATGTGCGTGGATGTGTGCGCGGTGCGGTGCGTGAGGGGAAGGGGAAGAGCAAAAGTCGGTGTGGGTGGAGCGACCTCCTGAACTAGTAGTAAAGAGCTCCTTATTCTCATGTATATGAAGAATAGGGGTATGTACACATGTGGATGGGCGGCCGAACACCAGACGTTTGGCGTTGGGCAAAGGCACAACACCTTTACCCCAACAATGTTGTGTCTTTACCCCAAAAATCTCTTACTTAAAGGTGATGCACCGATAAGTGAGGTCTACTAGCTAAACTTCTAGTATGTACAAGAAACTAAGTGAGAGACTCTCTCAACCTATGCCCATTGGCTCACTCTATCGATCTACACGCAGTCGTATCAGCTCTGGTAGTAGGCGAGTGTGCATACCCATGCTCGAGCCTACTTGTAAATCTTGTAGACAACTCTATATGGTCTACAAAGCTCCATGAAGCATCATGCTAGTGTCAGTCACCATACGACTGACTACCCCTGGTACAAATGTTCCCACTGTAGCTGCTAGATCGGGCCTCGACACTAACAAGCCTGAACATGAGATGCCCAAACGCTGACAAATTTGCACAAACCTGGTTGTAGTCATCCCCCCTACCTTATTTGTAATCACTGCATCATCAGGACTACCCATCGCTTATGGATGTGTCACTAGCGGCATTGGGAAACACCAAACTGTGTCCAAACTGACAAAACCTGTCAAAGTGAGAGTAAACACTGTTAGGTAAAGGTGGTGTGTCTCATTGTGCTTTGCCCGTGTCCGCCGGCCAATGTTTGGCTGCCCACATTTATCTCCTTATTCTTTATACATACAAAGAATAAGGAGCTCTCACTCACATTCTCACATGATACTCATACAGTGAGGTTTGGGAGCTCCACCCACATCCTGTGTCCTTCTCTCTCTCTTCCTCTCTCCCCTTCGCACTCTCTACGCACGCGCACCACATCCACGCACTCACAATTGGTATCAGAGCTTTGGCTTCACGATAGATGGAGTGCTACAGATAAGTGAGCTTTCGACTATGGTGAGCTCGCTTTCGGTGGAAGCTTGAGATCGGTGAGCAACCACCAGATCTGTGCTCATGGAAGTTTGAGGGGCATTCCCAAGCTTGAGGAAGAGTGTATTGCAAGTGTGTATGGTTATTTGCAGCCATAATTGCAAGAAGAATGCAGATTTTCATTTCCGCACGTCATTTTTCGGGCTCCAAAACAATGTTTTTCGTATAACTTTTGCACACGGAATGCGATTTATGCAAGGTCAGGGTGTAACCTATGGTTTTGGCATGCTTCAGAGAATGGTGATGTTGATTTGAGCTGATTTTGACCTCTGAACTTTCTGCAATAGCAGCAAGTTTTTGCTGCGTTTTTGAGCCGAAAACAGTGTTTTTTTGGCATATCTTGCACACTCGGACTCAGATCTATATGATCTAGGGGTCTACCCCAGGGTTTGTCAATGTTCCGGATGCAATGTGATATCAGAATTTTGAAATTATGATCTCTGAATTTTCTGCAGCAACCTGCATTTTTTTGAGACATAAAAGTTTTGACAGTTAAGGGCTTGTATAGTGCAAATCATTGTGTAGATTGAGTATGGGGATATGTACGTCACATTGTGGAGTCCATTGGGTGCTGATTTAACTTGCAATTGTTGATTTGGGATGTGGTTCTTGGACTAAGGTACATCCGTATGCAGTTTCTCGGCACATGGTTTTGTGTTGATGTATACTCTATGTGAGAACAGATGTGGAGATGTGGAGCCATCATGGCTAAGTATTTTGGATGCATGGTTGACGCTCGTAGTTGAGCACTTGTTTATGCGCATCCATTGAAGCTTGTTTATGCAAACAAGTTGATAGGTTTTGTCAATATTCCGTTCAGTGGTACTTCGACTAGAGCGTGCTTGCTCTTTGTATGACTTTGTGAGGTGATTCCGGACGACTACATTCCCGGATTTGGCCATTTGGGCATTTTGTGTTGTCTCCATTTGCGGTTGCGGTTTACTGTTGAGTTTTTGCTCCAGTTACAAGGGAGACTCTGCCAAAATTTTGTCAAATTTGTTTGCCTATTGTAGAGGCTTGTGAACTTAACAATTTGCTCACTTTTTTTGCTTGAGATAGTGGTTTGCTCTCAGGTGGGAGAGTTTTGTGATCTTGAGTATTGTTTGCCATTGTTTGGCATGGCCATGAGAAGCGATTCTTGTTCACGGCGACTGACATGTTGGTATTGTGGCCACAAGGGACATACTAGGCACCGTTGCTTCAGGCGTATGAGGCAGCGGAAGAGGCAGATGCATGGTGCTACTATGAGGACAGATGCTAGAGAGTATGCATGTGACGGGCATGTCACTTTTGAGTCTAGCTTGCCTTCAGACTACTTTGTGTCTTGGGATAGCACATTGTCTACGCGTTTTCTACTAGACGAGCATGTAGTTTTTCACGGATGCCAGGTCGTGATTTCTTTTGCTCTTTCTCTAGTAGGAGACTTGGTTGTGTGCAGTTTACTGATGGTTCAGTATATGACATAGAGGGTGCTGGAGATGTATGCATGTCTTTACCTAGCGGTGCATTGCTTACACTACGAGATGTACGTTATGTACTAGGACTCAGTCAGAGTCTCATTTCAGTGCGCCTGTTGTGCAGAGTAGTGGACATTGTGTACTACTTGGAGAGCGGTCATTTCAGATGCATAGGGGATCACTGATGATAGCCGGAGGTGCTAGGAGTGGTCTGGTATACACTTTGCATATTTCTAACACATGAGTAGTGTAGTCTCTATGTATTTGCAGCCATGTTTGGAGCGAGAGACGAGGCGTGTCTCTATTGCGGATGTGCTGCAAGGAGAGCAGTTTGTGCATTTGTCTTGTGGTGATGTTCACGCAGAGAGTGGTATCTCTAGGGATGCATAGCTTTGTCAGTCATCAGTTGAGGTGACATCAATTGAGCCAGAGATCGATGCATTGTTCTATGATGCGTTTGATACGTTTGAGGGTGACAATGTCCTTCAAATAGCTGTGTGTGATTGCAGTGGTGCTGATTTTTCGATTTTGCAATCATTCTCAGCAGATATGCCTTTGCCAGAGGATGCTGACATGGTGATGCATAGTCAGGTGGTTCCTGATGAGGATGCATATGCCACTGAGGTTGCTGATAGGGATAGGTTGGCACACATAGTGCATGTTTCGTCGGCTTTTGGGTCTCTCATGTCTGACCTTTTGGTTTCGAGACCTGATCTTGCTTATACGGTTGGTGCATTTGTAGTGGGAGTTGTCAGTCGTGTGATGACTGACACTGGCATTGTGCATTGTGGATCCATGCAGGTCGTCACTCGATACCTACATCATGAGTGTCATCATAGATCTAGCCCTAGTGGTATGCATGTTGCATCTACACTAGAGCATGTTTGGAGTGAGCCAGTCGGCATAGGTTGAGAGTCGTCTTCTCTCACCTCTTGTATATACTAGTTGTAGGCTAGTCTGCTCGCCACTTATCCGCACACAGCCTTTAGTGGGAGAATGTTAGGTAAAGGCGGTCTGCCTCACCGTGCTTTGCCCGTGTCCGCCAGCCAGTGTTCGGCTACCCACATTTATCTCCTTATTCTCTATACATACAAAGAATAAGGAGCTCTCACTCACATTCTCACATGGTACTTATACATTGAGATTTGGGAGCTCCACCCACATCCTGTGTCGTTCTCTCTCTCTTCCTCTCTCCCCGTTCGCACTCTCTGTGCACGCGCACCGCATCCACGCACTCACAAACACTCGATCCACTGTCAAAGTGGGAGTCTAGCTCGACCACTAAACCATCAAAGAGATAACTGAAAATATGCATAAATCATGGCAACAATCTGGGAAAATTTGGTAGAGTTTCCCCTGGAAACTGAGTAAACTAAAAAAAGTCTCACTAAATCGCATAAAGAACAGACAATCAATGTCTGAGTAAACAGATCCACAAAATGGTCTATATGCAATGCCAAAAGCCTGGCAAACTGGCTTACTCCTGATCGAGTAGCTCTATGGACGTATACCTGTCCCAAAATGCTGGAAACTTGTAAACCTGCTACCTGCGAGTGACATCTAGGTCAAGATTTATCCACATATGCATACATAGCATAAAACTACACAAGACCGTGCAAAAATTGCTCTCTAGTGCTCCGCACAAGCTGCACTGCAACATGTGAGCAAAACCGTCGAAAAAATTGCAACTTCTACCTCATCGATTGGTAAACACTTCGATCGGAAAAACTTGCCAAGAGTTGTGTGCGCTCAAGGAAAAACCCGCTCTGAAATGGGCCGTTGGAGCCAAAAATGTCGGTATGTGCCGTCGGAGCTGGAAACTGGAGAATGTCAAAGTTGATGCTGTCTTCTGTCGTCGGACGGAAGCGCCAAAACTGTAGAGAGAACGCTCAATGTTGGCTTCCTCCGCCGGACGGAAGCGCGCTAGTCAAATAGCCGCAAATCGGTGTCGAAAACGATGCACCGAGTCGTCAATGCTCAAAGCTAGTGCTAAACCGTTGATGCCAAGGTCGGAGAGGAAAATCACCGAGACACCGAGAAAACGCTGAAATCGGTGTCGAAACCGATGTCGAGTTGTCAAAAAAATCGCAACTGAGGAGAACCTGATGACAATGTTGGGTGATGTCCGGGCTTACTCACTGAAAAACGGTGTCAAGCCGCCAAAAGCCGAAACCGAAGTCGTAGAAAGTGTGCTCGTCAATGCCGGGTCTGAGCCGAAAGGCTATCCGCTCTCTCTCTCTCTCTCTCTCTCGCTCGCTCTTTCTCTCACTCTTTCGCTCTCTCTAATAGTTGTCTATCCCTCCTATCTCTCAAGCTCTTGATTTGTTTCAAGCTTTTCAGATGGTACCGACCTGTTGCGGCCCGTGAGAGCCTCGATCGCTGCAGGGAGAGTAGGGGGTCGGGGAGTCTAAGGGTGGTCGAGGCGGTCGGGGTGTTGAGGTCCCCCGTGGGAGCAAGCCCTAGCACACAAAAAGTATGTAAGGCTCATGTATTTAAAGAAAATAAAATTCACTAAATTGCAGGCTTTGTCCTCTGAGGGAGCTCTGCTCACGGCGCCTGGTGCTCAAAGTCTCCTTGCCTAACTCTATACGATGCCTTTGACTTGCTTAAACCTGGCTAACGCTGCTCTGCTTCCCTCTGGCACTGCCCAATTCTACACGGTGATGCTGCCAGTGCTATTGTCGACTCTGTCCACTCCCGTTGTGGCTTCTCACGGCCTCAAAATTCTCTATCCCCGACTCCCCAGTTATAGCCGAATGCGCCAAGCCTGACTTCCTTGCAATGTCGACCTGCAATTCCGACCTTTGCTCTACTGCTGCCGATGCTGCTGCTCCCCAAATGCCATGAAGCACTATGGCCACGAAGCAGCGCTGCCCTCGAATTTCCATTGGCCCAACCTTGCTGCCTGAGACTAGCTCTGTCCCGCTGCCCGAATTTCCCCCCTACTCAAGCTGTGGAGACCTGTTCGGCCGATTTGGTTGCTCGAGATTTTCTTACATAGCCTGAGCTTCCAAAAGATCTTCTCAAAGGCCTTGATCATTGTTTTTCCAAAGCTTTCAATTCTGTCAATGCTTGGCCTTTCTTTGTATAGGTTGCCCGACCTGCTCTGTTCCCTGCAAGCCCTCGACCGACCTTGCTTATGGCTCTGTTCACGCTGCCCTGCTTACACGGTGTGTGTGTGTGTGTGTGTACGTGTACACAAGCATTCCAAGCTTCTTCTTATGCTCCCCTCCTCGAACCCTGAAGAGCTCTAAGCTCTTGAGCTCAGAAATCTCCACTGTCTGAAGATCTCTCACATGCTCGAGAGGGACTGCGCGCGTAGAGAAGCCGTGATCTCACCGAACTCGTCTGATCCGTGTCGGATCAGTCCTGAATCAGCCCGAGCTGGTGCCATGAAGTGCCGAGCTCTGACCAAGCTCTATCTCGACCGATAGACCACCGTCGCCGCTGAACCAAAGCTCTGATATCACTTGTGAGTGCGCCTGTGTGCCGATGCATGCGTGCGCGCGCGATAAGGGGAAGGGGAAGAGCACAAGTTGGTGTGGGTGGAGCAACCTCAGTAACTGGTAGTGAGGAGCTTCCCATTATCATGTATATGAAGATTAAGAGTACACACATGTGGATGGGTGGTTGGACACCGGATGTCCGCCCCCGGGCAAAGGCGCACCGCCTTTATCCCAACAATGTTGTGCCTTTACCCCAACACTATCATCACCTTTATAAATGCTTCCACTTTACGTACTTTTGTTCTTTACTTTAATGTTCAAGCATAGAATGTAACATTTAATGGCCTAGTAACTTGTGTGTAGCGAAAAATAGTATATACATAGTGAGCATTTCATTAGAATAGATACCTAATTAGCATAGCAAGAGTGCTTGGATGGAGAGAGCAACAAAAAGCATAACACCTAGTTAGATAGGCATGAACAATACTTCGAAAGAGAGAGAAATTACGCTATTGACATCAGTTGAGGGCTGGATTTACATGGAGCCGGTCCCCCTCCAAAAGGCTTTGTATTATAGGTTTTCCCCATCAAGCGAGACATTTTACAATACAACTTTGTGTTCCTTGAATAACTAGCTAGTGCAATGAAGATGGAAGCTTAAAGCACTAAGCAAACACTTATAAACCACAACATCAATTCCCTCACGGTCTCAGACCCAAGACCTCACACACCTTCGAAGATGGTGAGAGCTAGCGGGGTATGAGAGTAGATTGAGAGGAAGAAGGAGTAGTCTTACGAGAAACAAGTATATCTCCTCACATAATCACTCATAAAAGCTTAGCATAGCTTAGTAATTAGCATGGTATAGGAGATGAGCATGCATTTAAGCTTGGCTCTTGGTTGGATTTGCATCACAAAGCCAACAATTGTTGGTGTAGGCCTCCCTTCTCACAAGCTTGGAGTAGATGATGAGCTTTCCATTAAAGCTTGAGAAGCAGAGAGAGAGAGAGTCTTATTGCTTCACACATGAGATTGTGTGAGTGTGCGTGTGATAATGCCTTGCCAAAATCAGCCCCCTCTCTCTCTTGGTCGACCCCTCTTGAAAATTACTCTTGTTGGCACCCCATTGGACCCTGCAAAGCTTAGCCAATCATAATTGAGAAGCATAAGTGATAGCCTTGTGACATGTGTCTCCCTTTCCCCTTTTGTGAGAGCTTTAGGCAATTAAATAATGCAACTAAACTCTCATTGGATCCCTTTGTCTTTTGGCCAATAGGAAGCAGGCAAGCCATTGGGCTACTGAATGCTCATTGGACCCCTTGGGAGACTGACCAATAGTCTTCTAGAGAGAGTAATTCTTATTGGTTGTTTTTTTAAGTGTTTTTAAATGAATTAAACTAGATTTACTCTAGCCTAATTCTCATTGGTCCATCTCTATGGCCATCCAAAAGGATGTGAGTGCACCTTGTGGGCAATTGGGCTAGGGAGCTGACATGTGTCCCCTATTCCCTTTGTGTAAAGGGAGCCTGTGAGTGTGTGTGTGTGTGTGTGCGTTTCTCTCTCATCCCCTACTTACAGGGCTCCCCCCTCCTATGTAAGAGTCTTGAAGAATTTTGTGTACACTCACAAAGCATCCAATTTCCCTAAGATTTGACCATTGGACACAACCTTTGAATTTTGGAACCTTAGCATTTTGGAAGTCTTAATGGGCTGAACCTTAGTGTCTTTAAAGCCCATTGTTGCACATTGATCTTTTGCAGATGGCCCCCCCCTTTGGATCCTCCTTTGGATCCCTACTGTGGCATGTTTGTCAGCTTAATCAATATTCTAGCTTTTTCTCCCCTGGCACTTCCCCATATTAAATGATCAGTTTAACATGAGAAAATCATTTAAGAGAATTAGATAGTAGTTATTATGACATTATCTCTCTCTTGAAATCATAGTCGTCCTTAACTATGGGGTAGAGAAGATAAAGCCTATTCATTAGTCCTTTTTCTAGCGGGTAGAGGATCCCTATCTTACCCTACCACATCCTCCCAAAATGGATGACTAATCCATTTGGTACTTGACAGCCTAACCTACCACAAGCATGTCTGCACATTAGTCCTATCAATCTTCCATAGTAGAGTGACAAGCTCTACTTGGGGTTTGGGAGACGTCGTCTCTTCAAACTTAATCCTAAGCATGCATACTACTTAACATTTGTGTACAATAAAGAAAAAGAGAGTCTTATAAGAAGAACTTTGTTCATTTTAAACATTTGTACATTTGCTTACTCTAGGGAAGCATTGTAAGCATTGACAAGGTTTAGGTTATCCTTTAATTATATGCCTTGCATCCATCTACTTAAACTTAATAAGATACTGTCGGATATTTTTACCGCCTCTTAATACCTTGTCTTCATGTCGGAGAATGGAATCGGGCTGTAGCACCTCTTCTTAGTCCTTGATCTCTGGTGGATCTTCAATAGTTGGTTCTTGAGGTGGGTCTCCTTTGTAAGGCTTTAGTAGGCTCACATGAAAAGCACTGTGTATGAGCCAATGACGAGCCAATGACTGTGCAACTTGACATGATAGGCCATGTCATTGATTGGTCTAGAAGCTGGAAGAGACCATGATAGGCCATGTCATTGATTGGTCTAGAAGCTGGAAGAGACCATAGTACCTTTTTGCTAACTTAGCATAGTACTTTTGGTGTCCCGTAGGATTCTTGACCATCGTTGTGCCTTAATCGAGCCTTGGGAAATTTAAGTAAGACCCAATCGTTTTCTTTAAAGGCTTGGTCTCTTCTGTGCTTATCAGCAGCAACCTTTTGCCTTTGTTGTGAGATGGAGATAGCATCCTTAATTTTTTGGAAAGATTCTTGTAGGTCTCGGCTATACTCATCTGTAGCGAAGATCTTCCCGTTCACTTTAAGTAGCAGGGGACTTTTGGATCTTCCCTCAATTACCTCGAAAGGTGCTTTTCCCGTGGAAGTATGTACAATGCTATTCTAGGCATACTCCACTAAGGGTAAGTACTTCTCCCATTGAGACCTTTGATCTACTTTCCTCTTCTTGGATTTCTACCAAGGTAGCTCTAGGAGGCTCATGGCGGGTGTTCTTTTGGGGGCAAGTGTAAAGAATGAGGATGCAAGAGAGCTACACAAGACAAGCACAAAGCACACAGAGATGGAAAGCTTCTTCTTCTTCTTCACAGAAAAGAGAGTACAAAATGACTAAGTGCTAAAGCTGAAAAGTAGCACATATGTACATGCGGTCACTAAGTGTGAACTCGCTAGAAGCGTACTAGGTTGGCATTATAAGTGTAGTCCAGCTGTAGAATCACTGGCAGAGATCCTCCGTGTCAGTCACCTAACGCGTCAGTGAGTAAATGCCGTAAGCGGCCAAGACCCGTAGTGGATGCCAGCTCAAGGTGTAGAGCTCGACATCTCAACACTCCCCCTCGAGCTCTGCATGTCGCAGAGTCCAAGCATAGTCCGGAAATGTCGAAGCTTCTCAGCTCCGAGGGCCTTGGTAAAGATATCCGCTATCTGCTCCTCTGTGCTGACGTAGACCAAGTCGATGTCTCCCACCAACACTCGCTCTCGAACGTAGTGGTAATGGACCTCTATGTGTTTGGTCCTTGCATGGAACACTAGGTTCCTAGCCAACTGCATGCTGCTGAGGTTGTCACAATGAATGACAATCTGCTGGTCCACCTGCACTCCCAAGTCCTCAAGTAATGTGCGTAGCCAGGCTACCTCGCATGCCGCAACTGCTGCACCTCTGTACTCGGCCTCTGTGCTCGATAAAACAACCGTAGGCTGCTTTTTGCTGCTCCAAGTAATAGCAGCACTCCCAAAAGAGAACATGAAGCACTCGTAGATCTCCTATCAGCAATGATACCTGCCCAATCTGCATCTGTATACCCATACAATGCTAATGGTGCATCTGCTGCATAGAACAATGCGTAGTCAAGAGTACCTTGCACATACCTAAGTGTGCGTCGTACTCCATCCAAATGTGGCTTCCTCGGAAGCTGCATGAACTGACTCTCCAAGCCTACTGTGTAGCTCAAGTCTGGCCTCGTGATAGTCAAGTAGATTAGACTACCCACATTCTTCCTGTACATGTTGACATCCTCAACAACATCACCCTTCTCTGCACTCAGCTTTGAATTCACATCCAAGGGAATAGAAATTGGCTTACAATCAGCCATACCATACTTTGACAACATGTCCAAAGCATACTGTCTCTGTGATAGCCATACACCCTCTCGAGTCCTGATCACCTCAATGCCAAGAAAGTAGCGCAACTCGCCTAAATCTTTCATTTCAAACTCCTGTTTGAGAAGACCCTTCACATGGTCAATCTCCAGAGCATTGTCACCAACAATAATAAGGTCATCTACATATATGGTAATGACCACAATCCCCACATCACTCTCACGTACATAGAGTGAATGATCAGCATGAGCTCTCCTAAAACCAATACTGACAAGATACTTGGAAATCCTGTCATACCATGCTCTAGAGCCCTGCTTCAAACCATACAAAGCTTTGAGAAGTCTGCATACATAATCTAGGTAACCTGGATCAACATAACCAGGTGGCTGATCCATATACTCTTCCTCTTGCAACTCACCATTCAAGAAGGCATTCTTTACATCCATTTGATGCATAATCCATCCTCTAGATGCAGCCACTGCTATGACAGCTCTCACAGTCGTCATCTTTGCCACTGGAGCAAAGGTCTCCTCATAGTCTATGCCATACTTCTGTGGATAACCCTTTGCGACCAGACTTGCCTTGTGACGCTCAATGTTATTATCAGCCTTATGCTTGGTTTTATACACCCATTTACAGCCAATAGCTTTCTTGCCACTTGGCAATGGCACCAACTCCCATGTGTCGTTTGCTTCCAATGCAGCCATCTCTTCATTCATTGCATCATCCCAATGCACATTTCCAACTGCATCCTCAAAACATGTGGGCTCCACATCTTGTATCACCTTATCCATGTAGGCTTGGTGATGCGCTAGGTACCCATCATAAGTCAATTTTTGAACTGGATTTCTGACTCTATTAGATCTGCGCGGTCCTGGGTCACTCCTTTGCCCTCTAGCATCGTCTTGTACTTTCCTTACACCAGGTGCCTGACAGCCGGAATTCCAAATTCCTCATCAAGACTTTGTTCAGAACCAACTGAATCCATGTCTACATGTGAAAAACCTGATGATGCATCAGCCATAAAGAGAGGTTCATCAACCTTTTCCTTTCCTTTTCGTGATACATTCCCTGTACCTGTTGGTGGAGTAACCTGCGTACGTAGTCTACCATTCCATGGTTTCTCAACAGAGCCACGAGAAGAGGACTCTTGTGGTCCACTCAAAACCTGTGACTGTGGCCTCACATTTTGTACAACCACATCATCTTTTACATCAGCCCCAATAGTGCCATGTGCATTACTGTACCAGCTGCTCATCTCATCAAAGACTACATCTCTGCTCACTCGTAATTCTCGTGTAGTAGGATTGTAGCACTTGTACCCCTTTTGTTCAAGGGAATATCCCACAAGAATACATTTCTCTGCTTTAGGATCCAATTTCCTATGCAACTCATCTGGTACATGCACGTAAGCTATGCAGCCAAACACTTTCAAGTGTGCCAAATCAGGCTTTGTACCTGTAAACTTTTCCTCAGGTGTTACATCATGCACTGCGGCTGTAGGTGTCCTGTTCATAATGTACACAACTGTATTTATGGCTTTAGCCCAGAAATGATGAGGCATGTTCTTCTCATTCATCAATGCACGTGCAACCTCTGCAATGTGCCTGTTTTTCCTTTCTGCGACCCCATTCTGTTGTGGAGTATATCTGCATGTAAACTGCCTGCGTATACCATGCATTCGTAGAAAATCTGAAAAATCATTGGAGAAGTACTCTCCCCCTCCATCTGACCTCAATGTATTGATTTGCATATCTGTCTCCTTCTCAATCATGACTTTGAAGTCTTGAAAGTGACCAAACACTTCACTTTTGTTACGCATGAAGTAGACCCATACTTTCCTTGTATGGTCATCAATGAAAGAGACATAATACCTGCAACCATGTATACTTGCAGTATCGGTTGGACCCCAAAAATCTGTGTGCACCACCTCAAGCGGCTTTTTACATACATTGCGCTCATGTGGAAATGAGCCCTTTGACTATTTTCCAAATTGGCATGCTGCACACACTTTATGCATACCATCCACCTTGAATTTGGGCAAATCTTTTACAATCTATTTTGATTGCATGCTGCGCAATCTCTGCTGATTGACATGGCCAGTGCGTTTGTGCCAAATGTCAACATCAGCCACAACACCTGTGCCCTATGCAAATAATGCAGCTTTTACCTCAGGCATGTCTACATTTAGCGTAAACATTCTGCCCACACATTTGCCCTCTGTGATCAGCTTACAGCCATTATGGAAATCTTCTACATAACAACCATTTGGATTGAAGCAAACCTGCAAACCCTGCTCAACCATTTGTCCAACAGAAACAAGATTCTTTGTAATGTTTGGGACATGAAGTACATCTGCTAAGTACTTTGATTTCCCACTCTTCGTATTTAGAGGTATGTCCCCTACATGAGCAATGGGGTGAGCTGTGTCATCTCCTGTCTGCACATAGCCTGACACATCTGGTTTGCGCATATCTCTAAAACACTCTCCACGAGACGTCATGTGATTAGAGGCACTTGAATCCACATACCAAACATCATCTTGGGTGGAATTCTCTGCAGTCATTGTATTCATTACATGCTGCATAACAAACATGCGCTCGTTTTTGCTGTCATGTGCATCTCTGCTAGTAGATGCATAGTTGCCCTGTTCTCTCTTTCCACTTGCTTTTCCCTTTGGACAGTCACGTGACATGTGACCTCTTTCACCACAAGTCCAACATTCTCTGCTATCTGGAGTATGTTGCTGCCTGCTTGATCCTGCACCACGACCTCTTTGACTCCCCCTGCCTTGAGACTGGTTTCCCCTGCCACCTGTATTGTTTTGATTTGATTGACCTTCCAGAAATTGGCCCCTGCAACCCCTTGGGCCTCGACCACGACCTCTACCTCTACCTCTGTTGGAGTTAGAATAGAAGGCCTGTTCAGAATTATTTCTACCATGAGAAGAAGATGTGTCAAGGTTCTTCTCCTCAAGAATAAGCATAGAAATCAAATCTTGGAACACGGGGATGTCGTCTCTTGTATTCATGGAAGACCTAAAATGTACATACTCATCTCCTAGACCATCCAAGCATGCACGGACAATGTCATCGTCTTCCACTGAGACTTTAATAGATCCAAGAGCCTCAATGATACTGTTGATCTTCAAGGCATAATCATTGATTGAGAGGTTGTTCCTCTTAACCCTATTTAGCTCTGACTTTAGTTGAAGCTTTCTGGCCTTGGTGTTCACCTCGAACACTCTGCCTAAGTTTCTCCATGCAATGGCGGGGGTTTCAGCATCCTGTAGATAGCCCATCATGCCATCTGTGATGCTCATAGAAAGCCAATACATCACTTTGCTCTGGCCTTGTTGCCAGTCCCTCAAAGCTTTCCTTTGTTCTGCTGTAGCATTTGCCTCAGGAATCTCTGGTTCCTTTTCATTGTCTCCTTCTACATAGTCCCAATAACCTTTTCCTTTTAGGAAATTTGTTATTCTGAACTTCCATGCAGGGTAGTTATTTTTCTCAAGCTTCTCAGTAACAATTTGACTGAAACCGTCAGACATCTTGAAGCACTAAGACAAAATAGCTGCAATCTGCAAAAACCTGCAAATCTGCTGAACCTGCTATCGTGGTCCACAATCAAGCGTACATACAACCACTGTACTTGTACAGTAAATCTCTGTATACTGCACTTTGGAAACCTGTTCAGAAACTTGTGCGAAAAACCCCTAACGAGTGTCCACAATCAACCACTGTACTTGTACAGTAAGTCTCTGTATACTGCACTTTGGAGACCTGTTTAGAAACTTGTGCGAAAAACCCCTAACGAGTGTCCACAATCAAGCGTACATACAACCACTGTACTTGTACAATAAATCTCTGTATACTGCACTTTGGAGACTTGTTCAGAAACTTGTGCGAAAAACCCCTAACGAGTGTCCACAATCAAGCGTACATACAACCACTGTACTTGTACAGTAAATCTCTGTATACTGCACTTTGGAGACCTGTTCAGAAACTTGTGCAAAAAACCCCTAAATTTTTTTCCGCTACGCGAGGCGCCTTCGGCATCTGGTCGTGGATTGCGAACGAAGGGATTGTGATGCTCTTGCTCTCTTAGCCTCTCTTGCCTGCACCAGGCTCTGATACCATGTAAAGAATGAGGATGCAAGAGAGCTACACAAGACAAGCACAAAGCACACAGAGATGGAAAGCTTCTTCTTCTTCTTCACAAAAAAGAGAGTACAAAATGACTAAGTGCTAAAGCTGAAAAGTAGCACATATGTACATGCGGTCACTAAGTGTGAACTCACTAGAAGCGTACTAGGCTGGCACTATAAGTGTAGTCCAGCTGTAGAATCACTGGCAGAGATCCTCCGTGTCGGTCACCTAACGCGCCAGTGAGTAAATGCCGTAAGCGGCCAAGACCCGTAGTGGATGCCAGCTCAAGGTGTAGAGCTCGACATCTCAACAGCAAGCACGGTACGCATGCCCTTGCTCGCGGCATTTGAAACAACGGTTATCCTTGTGATAACGCTCAAGCTCTTCAGGAGAGAGTTTGTTTTTGCCTTTGTAAACTCCCTTCTGCTTAGCTTTGTTGTTATTGGAATTTCCCTTGGGAGACTTATGGACATTGTCTTTCCCCTTAGGCTTATTGGAACCCTTGTTTTTCGTGGGCTTAAGATTTCTCTTAGCCCCTCTTTGGAAATTGATTTGTGAAGCCAATATAGTATGGTGTATGACATCAGATATGGTACGTGGCCTTTGAGAGTTGACATACTCTACCATATCTTCAGTTAAGCCCGCACAAAATTGTTGTTTTTGCTCTCCAAAATCCATCTTTTTGAAGACACTGGCTTTGAGATGTAAGTCCCAAAACATGTCTACATATTTGTCAATGGATTCATAGGGAGAGAACTTCAAGCTTCGCCATTCGGTGAGTACTTTGTCTTTGGCATCGGTGGCCAAAAAATGCTTCATGATGGAAGCTCTTAAAACTTTCCATGTTTGTGGAGCTTCACCGTTTGCCCGTAGGCTAGACCACCATTGCCTGGTAGACTTTTGAAAATGCATAGCTGCATGGCGTAGCTTAGAGGACTCCGTGAAGCCCTCATCTCCAAACGCCGCATCGAATTGTTGGATGAAAGCCAAGACTTTGTCCGTAGCACCAAAAGTACCATCGTAGGTAAGGAAAGAGATGCTCTTATCCCTCTTTGAACTTCTTGAGCTTGGATGACCTCTTCCATGCGGCATAGGATTTCCTATGGCCTCTTCTTTTTGATGGTTCAAAAGTTGCACCATCGCTTTCTTCAGAAGATGAAGAATTTGAGGAATATGGAGAAGAGGGTGACCTCTTTCTCGCCTTTTTCTTGCCTTGTTCCTCTTTGTCTGCACCATCACTTTCTTCATAAGAGAAGAAGGATGAAGAAGATGGAGAAGAGGGTGACCTCTTTCTCGCCTTTTTCTCTCTTGTTTTTTATAATCCCTCTTTGAATTATGGTGTGGAGAGGTGTGCGATGGACTTCTCCATTTAGGAGGTGATGGAGAGCGTTTTGCCTGCCATCTTCGTGGAGCCATCTCCGTCGAGGTGGCAGGAGACTCACTTCTTTCTCGTTCCTTTGGTGGGGGCTCTTGAGTTCTCATTTGGGAAGGAGATGCGTCATCAAGAAGCAAGTTTTTGAGCCCTTCGTATGGATCCTCTTCTTCTTCCCAAATCGGAGAGAGGCCTCTTTTGGAAGTCTCACAGGGAGGCTTCCTAGGTACTCTCTCGTCATGGTGGGAAGTTTGGAGAATCCCATGAGCACAAAGCTGCCGTTGCACTTCACTTTGGAGGGATGGATTGCCCATGGCTTATTGAAGCCTAGAAACAAGGTAGTTAACAAGCATAGGGGCATCATTAGTAGCCTGCTCATTAGCAAAATCAAAGCTATCAACATTAATTTCACTCTCTTTATTATTGTGAGCCTTTCTAATAATTTGTAGGTGTACTTTGGCACTTCAAGCACTAGTTGCTGCTCCTCTTTACCCCTTTAGAAAATCACTCAAGCTACTGTACCCGTGGCTCAAATATCATTAATCGCAACAAGGAATAGAAGAGAGGGTCTTTCAACACCAAAACAGTACCGACTCTTGTCAAGCTTCTAATAGCTCAATAGTGGTTAAGCCGAAGGCAAGCCCCGTAGGACTCCACTATTAAGACCATAGCTCTCGACGGTGATGCCCCGTTATCTGCACGAAGGCAGACGCACTGCAAGGCTGAAAAATCCCTATTCTACTTACTCAATTGCAATTAATAATACCAACCATTTATAGCTAGCTTGAGGACCTACCTTCTTGAGCAAGAAAAGAGAAACCTTGTTCTTTGGTACCAATGTAACATTTAATGGCCTAGTAACTTGTGTGCAATGGAAAATAGCATAGACATAGTGAGCATTTCATTAGAATAGTTTCCTAATGAGCATAGCAAGAGTGCTTGGATGGAGAGAGCAATAAAAATCATAACACCTAGTTAGATAGGCATAAACAATACTTCAAAAGAGAGACAAATTAATCTATTGACAACAACAATTGAGGACCGGATTTACATGGAGCCGGTCCCCCCTCCAAAAGGCTTTGTATTATAGGTTTCCCCCATCAAGGGAGACATTTTACAGTACAAATTTGTGTTCCTTCAATAACTAGCTAGTGCAATGAAGATGGAAGCTTAAAGCACTAAGCAAACACTTATAAACACAACATCAATTCCCTCATGGTCTTAGACCCAAGACCTCACACACCTTTGAAGATGGTGAGAGCTAGCGGGGTGTGAAGTAGATTGCAAGGAAGAAGAAGTAGTCTTACGAGAAAGACGTACATACTCACTCATAAAAGCTTAGCATAGCTTAGTAATTAGCATGGTATAGGAGATGTGCATGCGTTGAAGCTTGGCTCTTGGTTGGATTTGCATCACAAAGCCAAGAGTTGTTGGTGTAGGCCTCCCTTCTCAGAAGCTTGGAGTAGATGATGAGCTTTCCATTAAAGCTTGAGAAGGAGAGAGAGAGAGCTTCTTGCTTCACACATGAGATTGTGTGGGTGTGTGTGTGATAATGCCTTGTTAAAATCAGCCCCCTATCTCTCTTGGTCGACCCCTCTTGCAAATTACTCTTGCTGGCACCCATTGGACCCTGCAAAGCTTAGCCAATCATAATTGAGAAGCATAATTGATAGCCTTGTGACGTGTGTCCCCCTTTCCCCTATTATTAGGGCTTTAGGTAATTAAATAATGCAACTAAACTCTCATTGGACCCCTTTGTCTTCTGGCCAAAAGGAAGCAGGCAAGCCATTGGGCTGCTGAATGCTCATTGGACCCCTTGGGAGACCGACGAATAGTCTTCTAGAGAGATTAATTCTTATTGGTTCTTTTATTAAGTGTTTTTAAATGAATTAAACTTGATTTAATCTAGCCTAGTTCTCATTGGTCCACCTCTATGGCCATCCAATAGAATTTGAGTGCACCTTGGATCCTTTCGGAGACTGACCAATAGTCTTCTAGAGAGCTTAATTCTTATTGGTTCTTTTATTAAGTATTTTTAAATGATTTAAACTAGATTTACTCTAGCCTAATTCTCATTGGTCCACCTCTATGGCCATCCAATAGGATTTGAGTGCACCTTGTGGGCAACTGGGCTAGGGAACTGACATGTGTCCCCTATTCCCTTTGTGTAAAGGGAGCCTATGAGTGTGAGTGTGTGTGTGTGTGTGTGTGTGTGTGCTTCTCTCTCATCCCCTACTTATAGGGCTTGCCCCCTCCTATATAGGACTTTTGAAGACTTTTGTGTACACTCACAAAGCATCCAATTTCCCTAAGATTTGACCATTGGACACATCCTTTGAATTTTGGAACCTTAGCATTTTGGAAGTCTTAATGGGTTGAACCTTAGCATCTTTAAAGCCCATTGTTGCACATTGCTCTTTTGCAGATGGCCCCGTCTTTGGATCCCTATTTTCCCTCCTTTGGATCCCTACTGTGGCCGGTTTGTCAGCTTAACCAATATTCTAGCGTTTTCTCCCTTGGAACTTCCCCATATTAAATGATCAGTTTAACATGAGAAAATCATTTAGGAGAATTAGATAGTAGTTATTATGACCTTACCTCTCTCTTGAAATCATAGTCGTCCTCGACTATGGGGTAGAGAAGATAAAGCCTATTCATTAGTCATTTTTCTAGCGGGTAGAGGATCCCTATCTTACCCTACGACATTGTTCCAGAATGGATGAGTAATCCATTTGGTGCTTGAGAGCTTAAGCTACCGCAAGGATGTCTGCACATTAGTCCGATCAATCTTCCATAGTAGAGTCACAAGCTCTACTTGGGGTTTGGGAGTCGTCGTCTCCGCAAACTTGATCCTAAGCATGCATACTACTTAACATTTGTGCACAATAAAGAAAAATAGAGTCTTATAAGACAAAAACTTTGTTCATTTTAAACATATTTAGATTTTCTTACTCTAGGGAAGCATTGTAAGCATTGACAAGGTTTAGGTTATCCTTTAATCGTATGCCTTGCATCCATCTAGCATCTTCAAAAGGATAATTCTTAAACTTAATAAGATACCGTCGGATAGTCTTACCACCTCTTAATACCTTGTCTTCATGTCGGAGAATGGACTCGAGCTGCAACACCTCTTCTTGGTCCTCGATCGTCTGTGGGTCTTCAATTGCTATGGAAATCGCATTCACTCTCGGTCGTCTTGAGAGTGCACCGGCTACTTGATTATGCTTGCCAGCAATGTGAGCAATATGAAAATGAAATTGCAAAAGGAAATTTGCCCACCTCATTTGTTTGTCGAAGAGCTTGGTCTGCGTCATGAAGGACCTAAGGCTTTGGTGATCCGTCCAGAGAATGAAAGGAGTCCCCAGTAAATAGTGCTTCCATGATTCTAAGGCATGTAGAACTTCGAGGAGTTCCTTTTCATATATTGCTAGAGCTTGCTCAACAGGGTCGAGCCTTCAACTTTCGTAGGCTATGGTGTGCCCTTCTTGGAGCAAGACAACTCCAAGGTAATTCCACTTGTCCTCTAACTTTGGAGGTTTTGGCATTGGACACTTAGTAGTGGTTGTTTTCTTCAAGCCAATATTATGGATATGTCCCACACGTTGTAGGGAGATGCCCTATCAAGTTTTTTTCCATTCAAAGTAGATTTGTGGCCACGGGTAAAAAATGATGCTTTGTAGTCCTCTCAGAAATTTTAATGCCATAGGCCCTAAATGGTATTTTATTTCATTCCCACCTAGGTACATTGATTATAGCAGCTATGGGGAAGCCTCTTGTGAAGTTAGAACAAATTTTGGTCCACTTGAGTTGTTCTCTCCACTTGGTCCTCTGACTTTGGCAATTTTGCCTTTAACACTTAGTAGTGGTCTTTTTCTTCAATCCACGCTTATGGATATTTCCCATAGGTTGTAGGGAGACTCCCTATCAAGTTTTGTTCCATTTGGAGTAGATTTGTGGCTACATGTCAAATTGATACTTTGTTGCCGTGTGAGCCCATTTAAATGCCATAGGCCCCAAATGGTATTTCTTTCATTCCCACATAGGTACATTGCTTATAGCACCTACGGGGAAGCCTCTTGTGAAGTTAGAGTCAAATCCCCTTGGGAGGTTCTCTTGAGGTGATTCTTGATAGTAGGTGATTTTCTTGTTGATGTGTGGTGCTGTTTGGCGGAAGAGGCAACAGGCGGCCGTGGCCAGAAGGACCATAATTTCCTGAGAAACCATTGTAAAATTCTTTTGTAAAGAAGCATCTCTAAGCCGGGAAATTGTCAAGGATGTATGATTATTCTTTTTGGAGCAATTGTATATTAGAGAGCCAGTTTTAAGATTAGGGGCTTACGGCCGGACAATCCGTTTTTGCAAAGACCTAATCTATAAAGGTCATTTTCTGTAAGTTTTGGATAATATTTTTTGGAGGAAAAACGGAGAAGACAGCGTATGAATGAGAGCTCCTTCTTGTTCAAACTTGTAATCTTCGCCATTGCGGCTACGATAATCCAAATTCAGTTTTGTTTCTTGCATTGTGTTCCTCTTACTCTGCTCTTTCATTCAAGTGTAAGCATTCAAGATTCGGTGAAGGTTTCAAACGCGTTCGTTTAGGCCTTAAATCGTTCAAGTGTAAGCATTCAAGATTCGGTGAAGGTTTCAAACGCGTTCGTTTAGGCCTTAAATCGTTGTTTTGAGTGTTTATATGCGTATTTAATGTTGTTTTGATCCTAGGAGAGGCTTTAGGGACCTAAAAACGAACCTTTAGGATCATTCGTTTACTGTTTTTGCGTACTGTGGGACGAAAGATCGTGATCGTTGTACCTCTCCAAAATGTTGTGACAGTGATAGGATATGTTCCTAATAGTCTCCTGTAGCTTCCCTTCAAGTTTCGTGCGATTCCGATATGATTTGCATGGTGAACGGGCGTGATGACTGTAGAGCTATGTAGAAGGACATAGGCAGATTACTTAGCTTTAGTGCAATTGATTTGCTTGTAGAGTTAGTAGTTGCATCTCTTCGAGTTCACTTCATTAGGATTGACACCCTAGTGAGTTTCCATGCCTCATTCGAGTCGCTTCCCCTGTATCGATAATTTTATGTTGATGCTTGAGAGCTATGCTATGGACGTCTGTCGCGGCGACCCGCAAACATTGGCGCCGCTGCCGGGGAATGCACCTTAGGTGATGAGTGACCGAGTGCGCAGTTAGACTCCTTTAAAAAGATCAATCCACAAATCCATTTTACACCTCAGTTAGGCTGCTAGACAAGAGTTAAGGGCCTAGGGGAATCTAGAGCCAGTGGACCATCCAGATCCTCTCTTAGGAGATTTAGGGAGCTGTGAGTGAACGTGTTTAAGCATTTTTGCTCTTCAATTTCTCTAACTCGATTGAGTACTGAAATCTCAACCGAAATCCGTCGTGTTTGATTCAAATTCTTATGCTTTTTTCAGTTCTGTACTTAGGAGTAGGATAAGCAATTCACATTCCAATCAGATTGGGGCAAAAGTTAGAGTCAAAGAACAAGAAAACCATAACCTTGGCCAAAAAGCCATAAGACTCTGAAATTTAGAAAATTTGACCAAACAGAGCTGAAATTGATTCAAATCACCAAGTGGTAGCACAAAACACTGGGAAATACTTGTCAGAGGGAGCAGACCAAATTTCATCAGATTTGGCCCAGGTACTACGATCGCGATCGGTGTACCTCAGTCTCAGAAGTGAATAAGATTTGACATGTGGCTTTCTGATAAGATTCTAAACAAGTTTGTCTAAAGCAACCACACCCAAAAACATCAAATCAAGGGAATTAGGCCACTTGGGTAAAACTAGCCTGACAGACCCAGAAACTGCAAAATCTTGACTTTTGGTGATCCAAATGCAAAAAGACTTGGGGCATAGCCTTGAAACATCAGTGTCTACAAGCATGCCAAATTTGGTCTGATTAGAACTCAGAAGTACGATCGCGATCGGTGTACCTAAGTGCCAGATTTTGACCAGATTTCATCTGTGGAATCCCCGGGTGTCTACAAACATAAAAGTCTAAAGGACCTAGAGTCAGAATCCTCAAGATACCTATCAAACCACTTGAATACAGATCCAAGTCAAAAATTGCTAAACTAGTTTAGAAATTGACTTTCAGTTGACCAAAACACATCAAAACTGGGAAGGAACCATACAGAGGAATAGCCTGTACACAGAACAACCCCTGGTATCCTTCAAATCCCAAATCAAACGTCAAAATCTAGTCAAACTGATAAATATGGGAGAAACAGGCACTTCCAACCAAGAAATGATAAAAACTTGACTTTTTTGAGTCCAAATACAAAAGTGTCTGACAGGTAGTCTTAAAATAGCCTTGTGAACAAGCTGGTAAAGTTTCATCTGATTTGGACCCAGAAGTACGATCGCGATCGATGTACCTTTGGCCCAGATCTAGCTCATTTTTTACCTGATCATAAACCTAGGTTACACAAGATACTAGGAGTTTTCAAAACTCAAATTGGACATATTGTCAATAATCTGCAAGCAAAATTGTGTTAAGATCATTTTGAAGTGTTGAATCTGCTAACAGTTGGAATGATACAGTGATCTCATAGCTATCCAGTGTATTCATTTGTAGAGACCGGTCAAGTAACAGCCCATGCAGTCGCCGGAATTGAAAGATTTTTCCATCTCCAGGTAAGAGGTTTGGATTCGGTTAGTAAATCCCACTTTCTTCATGTTTTTGAGATTGGAAAAACAAATCAACACCAGACACCTAAATTTAGCGGATCAAACGAGTGTCGCGTCAACGGAGGAGAGTGTAAACCAAGGGATAGTACGCCCATTGGAACCGATCCTTGAAGAAGTCATTTCCGATACTTCTTCAAAGAGATCTTTCGAGTGCTTCACAGATCACTTGGGGCAAATAAAACTAAACGAGAGAGAAAACATGGCAGCAGGATCATCAGACCCCTCGGCCACGCTAAAGCTGTTGTTCATCAAGTATCAATATGACAACAAGCAAGGTGCCAAGATATACAAAGACGGTATGGACCGCTACTGTGTGAAAATAGAAGATAGACCAAGCGAGTTCAGGGACTTAGTGCCTGTAAGCTATAGCGGAGACAGGTACCTAGATGACGAGGGTATCATGTATTTGGTAGTCCTAAATCCTAACATTGTAGACAAGTGGGGATTGATGGGCACAAAAGCCAAAATAGACGAGGAACATGAGGAAAGGGCTCCAACAATGAGCTTACCGAATGTGAAATTAAGGCGAGAAAACGAAACGATGCGAATCAACAAGGATAATGTCTACCTGGGGTTATACAAGTATAATAATGGAGAGAAAGATCTCTATTATAGATGCGAGGATCCCTACGTTGGGGAGATGACTGAGCGGAAAATACTTTATGTCTTCACCCACACCGAGGGAGCGGAAATGAAAATTGCCGCATATGACAAGTATGGAAGACGATATGCAGCAATCGACAAAAAAGAATTGGAGGGTTATACGTGCTTTGGGGGACCACTTCACCATTACTATGTCACTCCAAGCCATTTTAGAACAACACCTACAACTGTTGTGCCAGAACCGTTAACCACAGGCGGAGGGAGGACTCGTGTAGCTAATTCTTTCAGTCGACCTCATTATTCGATGCCAAGCCCCATGGGAACGTTACATTCCAGAGAATCGATGGCTACGAATCGAGGTAGTACTGTTCCTATCTCTACACATACGGCTGTAGGTCTGACATTTGCAACCATCCCATCACATTTGCCTCCTCGTAGTAGATTTGGGGCGGGTGAGCCAACGAGAGCAACCTACGACCTCCCTGATGTACGAGAACGATTAAGTCGGGACATGGGAGCAATGAGAGTGACCGCAAACCATAGACGGATCAGACCGTCCCAAGTAGCGAAGTGCATGCCAAAGAAGTATAGCAGCTCGGGGGATCCATATGCCCATGTATTGCTTTTCAAACAAGTCTTAAGAGCGGAACAGATCACTGATTTCCATACTCAATACGAGGGATTCGGGCTGACCTTGGAAGGGACGGCTTTAACATGGTTTCAACCTTTAAACCTTGAAATTTTTCCGAATATTGAACATGTATTGCGCGAGTTCGCAGAAGAATTCTCAAAACGGGGTATAAAGCATAATACTGTATTGCAGATATATGCTTTTAAACAAAGGGAAAATGAAAAAGTGAAGGAAGCGACCTTGAGATTCAAGCAATACATTGAGAGATGCCCGAGAGGAGAATTACCGCAGGACGAGAGATTGTCTGTGCTCTTCGTTGAAGGACTTAGGAATGAAACCTTGAAAAAGGACCTTCACTTGAAGGCCTGTAGCACATTTCAGCAGGTTACGAGGGAAGCATTATATCTTGTCGACAACTGCAAAGCATATGGGGAAGTGTCTGAGGATACTGATTCAATAGCCAGTGGCTCTTCATCGATTAAGAGCGAACCCTCTACCAAGAAAGATGCTCAGGCGTCCTTGATGCCGACAGCTGATCGATTGATAGAGGAGTTAACAAAGAGAATGCAACATGTGAGATCAAATCCGGTGATGAGATAGTCTCAGACGAGGAAGTGTGACGCATGCGGGGGGGATCATCCGACGCCATGGTGCACACAACAGCCTAAAGCTCCAGTTGCGAGTGGACGAGTACTGAAATGGTGTGCCATAGAGCAGAAATGGACGAATCATAGCATTGAAGAGTGTTTTTATAACAAAAATTTTGTGAGGGAAAGACCGTATGGACCTCTAGCAGGACTATCCCAACCACCTCCTCCAAGGTATCAAGTTGGACCAAATATGAATTTGGTAGCGGGAGCAGACAGACCTCAACCTGTGTTGGGTCAACAACCTCCATTACCACAGGAAAATAGGGCCATGATTAGATATGCTCAACCTTGTGAAGCATCACCAGGAACAAATAGTACACTTCAAGTGTCTTATTATGAGGAACCAAATGAGCCTTACGCAACTGAACCCGAATCACAAATATACGCAGATGAAGCATATCAACCGTGGGGAAATAGTAAGGGTATAGCACCACCAACGTATATAGCACAACGTTCGAGAGATCAATATTTGGTAGACGAGAGAACGTTAATGTTCATTGCGAACCAAAATTACAAACCAAGAGGATATCTCAATAGAGCAGGACAACCTATGGGACCACCTCCTCAAAATCAACTAACAATTGGACAGTGCTATAGCTGTGGAAGTACGGATCATTGGGAGCGTAACTGTCCTTTTAAGGGCGAAAGAGTGAAAATTTTTGGGTTTTGCGACGGATGTGGCGTGAATCACATATTACCAGATTGCCCGAAGAATCCGGACAACAAGGGAAAAGCGACTATGAATATTGTGGGGGTGATACCAAGCGCTAGCAGCGGATCAGAAACCGATCCCATGATCCGAATCAACGCGATAACCAGAGCCCAAACCAAGGACTTAGGAAAAAAAGAAACTTTGGAGGAAAAGGTCGAGTTTCCCATACCAACAGAAAATGACAGTTTATCCGTTAGAACTCAGCAAAAATCCTGGAAGGCAAAACGAGACAGGATGAAAACGAGAAGGTTGACAATGCAAATTGCCCTGCAAAACGAGTTGCATGAAACAAGGGAACAACTCAAACAAGAGAGAGAGAGAGTAAGACAAGTGAGGCCATCAACAAACCGAGGAAAGCGTCCTCAGGAGGATCAGTCTTGGTTGACAAAGTGCTAGAGCCGTTAGATGCTCTATTACAAGCATATGAAGCAAGGCTAAAAACAAACCAAACCTTAGAGCAGAGATTGTTGACTTACCCTCAACCAGAAGTAGAAACGAAACCTTTGAAAATGTGTAAACACCTCATTGAGACAGCCCAGGCGATGATGGAACCTGAGATAGCTAGAACCCTAGAACAAGAAGTATTGATTCACAAAGAGCAAGAAAAACTAAAAATCGATGAACCAAAACGATTAAACGAACCCAATCCTGAAACAGTATTGCCACTGGATCATTGAGTTGTGCCAAACACGACTGATGACGCTAAATCAATGACGATGATGCCAATTCCAGAGGTTGAAGAACAATGGCCACAACACTTATGGGAAACCATTAGAAACAGAAAGAATGGAAGCGTGACGTTACAATCTGCTCCAATTCCTGAAATTAACATGGATAACGGATTTTTTCCAGCCGATATACAATCGTTGTATGGGGATGCGGGAACGGAAAATTCGGTGCAAAGCAAAGCCCAATCCTTGAAAACCCTACCTTCATTTATAGGTGAACATGAGGCACAATTGGAGATAAGGTTAGTTCCATCCCAGATGAGAACTATCCCACATATGGTTGACTCAAAGAGTCTTCAAGAGATGCTGTCGACACCTATAACATGCACCATCACGCTGTTTGAACTCTTGAGAGTCAAACCACATTTGTGGGAAGACATGGCAAAACATATGGAGCACAAGGGAGTAAAGATTCCTCTTTTGACAAACCCTCCGGGAGAAGAAAACAAATGGGGAAGTCAACCCAAAGCCCAACCAGTGCCCATAAACAAGGTCGGAGATTACTGCGAAGGAGAGGAGGGTAACACAACATTACCTGTTGAGTATGAGGATATAACAACAATAGCTATCCTAGACAGTGGAGCTGGAGTGGCGATTGCTACAAAGCAAATCTGGGAGAAGTGGGGCCGTTCAGCTCTCAGGAAAACTAGAATGAAACTGCAACTCGCAGATGGGTATGTAGAGAGGCCGTTGGGGATCTTGGACCAAATAATTGTAACTTCGTGTGGAATTAACTATGAGCACACCTTTGCCGTGGTGGATTTCGGAAAAACGAACAACTTTGACATTATTTTGGGATGACTATTCATGCGCCAACTCAAAATGATACAGGATTGGGGTTACGATCAAATCTACCTAAGGCACGAAGAACTAATAACGAAAATCAACATGAAGGATCACAGCTATAGAGACGTTGAGAAAACACCAGCGCAAGAATTTAATTCTACCACTGTATATGAAAAAGAAATACATGCGTGGATGCAAACAAAAGCGCATGTCTGGATGTGTGGAGCATCCGATTGTGGTGAGATAATCTGAGAGGAATGCGTTCTGGAAAGATCCGTCGAAGACGAGGCATATTTCCCAGAACCTTTCCCGGAACATTTATTTGAGCCATTCGGATGGACACAAATATTGTCAACCTTAGACGTATGTGTTAACGAATGCACACCTACGAAATTTTGTGATGAAGAAGGATACGACCTAGTGACGTTGCAAATGGCTAGCGTTGTCCTTGAGTCGGGATCAGAGAACGAGGAACAAGAGGAACCTCCATGTGAGACTGTGTGTAAACAAATAACTGATGAGGTATCTGTAGTGAACGATAGGATTCAAACAGAAGAGGAATTCATGGATTCACTATGCTGTGACCTTCCATCAATGGACGACGAAAACCAATTGATAGAGGCTGATGATGAAAGATCAAGCGCATCAGAGACGAACGAAAAATACAGGATGAAAGAGGACAGGTTTTACGAGTTTCATAACCAAAAACCTAGTCGACAAGAGCGGTATAAATCCAAGAGAGCCAGAAAATCAAGGGCGAATAAGCATAATCCGATGCCTCTTGTTAATGACAGAACGGGATATCTAACGCTTGTCAAAGCTGAGGATTGTGTCAAAGACGAGGTCACTGGCCAGTTTACCAAAACTAAACAATGGGAAAACAACAAGAAGAACAGACACAAAAAGCGGATGACTAAGTCGCAAAAGGAAAGAAAAACATGGTCTGGAATGACCAAAACAGAGTACAACAAGCTCAAGCGAACCCTTAGAGACATATGGACGACCGACTTTGAAACAAATGAGGACACGAGTTCTGACAAGATAGATGCACCATCCCATTATAAGAAATATACCATACAAGATAGGAAAATCATAGTGCAACAACCTATGAGGGAATTGAAAGAACCAGGTACATCGTACGACGGTCCGAAAAAAGCCAAACGAATAGATCTAGCGGAGCCAGGAGAAGATCCAAAACCTGAATATATTGCCACGGATCTTACTGATGAAGAGGAAAAGCTTTTGGTAGCTACTCTTAAACAATATAGAGATGTGTTTGCGTGGTCGTACAAAGATCTTAAGGGGGTGGATCCTAGTATCTGTCAACACACGATACCCCTTAAGAATGACGCGAAACCCAGCAGACAACGTCCCTATACTTACAATGAAACATTTGCTAAAAAGATCAAGGAGGAGATAGATAAACTTAAGGAGGCAGAGTTTATTTACGAAATTGAGCACATCGATTGGGTTTCACCAATTGTGGTGGTCCCGAAGAAAAACGGAAAGTTGAGAGTGTGTGTCAATCTCAAGAAAGTAAACGCTGCTACAATTCGAGACAACTATCCCCTACCCATTACTAATCATGTAATAGAAAGGGTAGCAGGCAAAGAGGCTTACAGCTTCTTAGATGGCTTTTCGGGTTACAACCAACTCGCAATAAAGCCAAAGGATCAGCACAAAACGGCTTTCGCAACTGAATGGGGTAATTTTGCATTCCGAGTAATGACTTTTGGCCTAACCAATGCACTAGCTACATTTCAGAGGCTAATGGGTCATGCTTTTAAAGAATATCTAAGACAATTCTTAGAAATTTACATGGATGACCTGTGCGTTCACTCCCTTGTAAGACTGGAGCACATAGAACACTTGACCAAGGTGTTCGAAAAATGCAGGCTGTATCGGATTTGCCTGAATCCAGAAAAATGCGTCTTCATGATAAGACAGGGCAAAATATTGGGACACATAGTGTCCAAAAATGGGATTTCGACAGACATGGAGAAGATCAGCGTCATTGTTGATCTACCACGACTAGTAAGGGTGAAAGAGGTACAGGCATTTATGGGTCATTGTGGGTATTATCGAAGATTTATCTACTCATACGCTATAATTGCAAAACCACTTTATGCGCTGATAACTAAATTTGAGTGGACAGAAGAGTGCGAGGAAGCTTTTCAAACGTTGAAGCAGAGATTAATTTCCGCTCCAATATTGAAAGCTCCGGATTGGGAAAAGATCTTTCACATTCACGTGGATGCATCAACGTATGCAATAGGATGCATACTTGCACAACCTGGAGAGAACAACATGGATTTTCCAATAAGTTACTCCAGTAGACAATTGAACAATGCAGAGAAGAATTACACGACAACAAAGAGGGAGGGATTAGGTATGGTCTATGCGGTGAAAAAGTTTAGACACTACTTACTTTCCAATAAATTTGTATTCTTCGTTGATCACCAAGCACTGCTGTACTTAGTAAACAAACCTTGCAGTACGGGAAGGATTGTTTGATGGTTCATCATACTGCTTGAGTTTGATTTTACAGTACTGGTCAAGAAAGGTACAACACACCAAAGAGCGGACCATTTATCTAGGACGATGCATGGAGAAAACCCGGTAGGAGTTGACGATGATCTGACAGATGCATATCTTTTCAACATAGAAATGGTTCCAAGATGGAGCGAGGACTTAATTCCTTTGCTGACTATCGGGTCTTTGAATATGACAAGACAACCATCTACCATTGCAGCATCCAGATCATTTGTAATGTTGGCGGGCAGGCTATATAAACAGAGAACGGATCGAATCCTTAGGCTTTGTGTTGAATCCGACGAACGGGAATTGTACCTAAACCAGGCTCATGTACAAACAACGGGAATTCACAATGGGCATGCACAGATGTACCAGAGATTGATGAGAGCAGGTGTGTATTGGCCAAAAATGCAACATAGTGTTCATATGCATGTCAAATCTTGTGTCAAATGCATGCTTCAAAAGCCAATAGAACACGCGACTCTATTCAGATTGTCTTTAGCACCCCGATGGAGTAACTACATCGCTGAATACTTCACCACCAGGATCCTGCCTGAGGGGATGAGTAGATCACGAATCAAAACAATCATGAAAGAGGCAGAAAACTATGTACTGATTGAGGACGCTCTTTACAAGAGGGGAAAGGACCATCAATTGAGAATGTGCGCGACTGAAGAGGAATACATTCCTATCTTACAGCAAGCACACAGCGGACAAGCTGGTGGACATTTCTCAGCTGACAAAACGGCCAAAGCAATTCTTATTGCGGGCATATGGTGGCCTACACTATTCATGGATGCTAAAGAGTTTGTGAAACGATGTGATGAGTGCCAGAAAACAAAAATTCCGAGAGCGCGAGACGATATGCCCTTAAGGCCAATGATGGGGGCAAGAGCGTTTGCGAAATGGGGAATAGATTTTGTAGGACCGATAACGACTCCGGGGTATAAAACGCACGCTCAATACATTATAGTGGCAACAGATTATCTAACAAAATGGGTGGAAGCTAAAGCAACAGCAAAAAATGATGCAAAAACGACAGCACAGTTTTTGTACGAGAACATTTTCACCAGATATGGCTTACCAATTCAGCTTGTGAGCGATAGAGACACTCACTTCATCAATGAAGTGATCGAATTCCTATTGGACAAATTCATGGTAATTCAAAGGAAGTCCGCCCCCTATCACCCACAAGCGAATGGCCAAGCAGAAAGTACGAATAAAATTTTGGTGACAATTCTTACCAAAATTGTCGGCGAATTGAGAGCTGGCTGGGATCAAAAGCTGTATTCAGCTTTATGGGCGTATCGAGTAGCTTACAAAACATCCATCGGAACGACTCCATTCAACATGGTTTATGGAATGCAAGCGATTTTGCCACTTGAATTCCTTATTCCCACACTTCGAGTCGCTAAACAATTAGAATGGACGGGCCATGAATTATCCAATCAGGTAGATGTCCTAGAAAAACTGGATGAAACTAGATTGAGAGTAGTTGCGTCGATCTACGTGCAAAAACAAAACATGAAATCATTCTTTGATCAACACGTAATCAGCAAGGAATTTGCTACTGGGGATTACGTTTTAATGTATACCCTAAAACAACATTCCCGAAAACTCAAAAAGCGAGGGAATGGACCCTACCTGATTCATGACATATCATCTAGCGGTGCCATCAAACTTGCGACATTAGAGGGAGAGGAAATGCCTAACTGGATTAGCGGTTGCAGACTAAAGAAATACAACTTGCCACTAACCACAGAAATGCTTGCCAAAATACACGCTGCGAAGGAGCGCAAGAACAAAGAAAAAGAAACAAAAGCTCAAGCACAGGAGGAGGCCAAAGTCAGGATTTTTAAAAGAAAACAAGCATTACAACAACAACTAATTTCTACACCAGCGGACACGGCTCAAATTCCTTTATCTATCATTCAAACTGATGAGCAATGGGAAACAGAAATTGATGTTCGAATCAATGTCAAACTCCCGCATGGCAGGTATCAGCGAGCATTAATTGACACAGGTGCAAGAGGGAATGTGGTCAACTTCTCCACTTACAGGATGCTTATAGATGAACCACTCATGCAATCCACACGTGATCTACCAGCGGCAAACGGCGCAACAATGCCAACGCTGGGAATAGTAAACTTACCAATCAATCTTGATGGAAATAGTTGCCCTCATCAATTTTTCATAATGGAAGATGGAGAAATCAGAGAATCAATATGTTTAGGAGTTCCATGGATGAGAACGTACAATGCAGTCACTGAATGGTCAGAACATGCGTTAAGGTACACACACGACTCTAACGTGTACATGACTCCATTCGCAAAAACAGATCACTCGTGGCCAAGTATCCCCATCGACAATAAGCAACCAACTATTCAGCCAAAAACAACCCCAAAGGTTATTCAAAAGGTCTGGATCAGGAAATCATTGCTGACCAACAAACCGAGCAAGATATGGCTACCTAAGGGCAAACTCCTGACGGAAGCAGCATCATGTCCAAAACCTTCCGAAGCTACTTCCAAGTGGAAATGGAAACCAAAAATGGATAACGCTAAAATGCCAGAGCTCGAAAGGAACACCAAAACTCAAAACACGAAGCCTGAATCTTCCAAATGGCACTGGAAACCGGTGAAAACCACATATAAATGGGTTCCAAAAATAGTTGCCGGCACAACACCCACAATCAAGGAAAGAGCATTTCAACTGCAAGCTCTCATGTTCCATAAACAGCTACCCTCACCATCAAAAGCCACTGAACACTACATTCAGTTCCCACATCATGCAGAGCATATTGTTACCCGACTCATTGTCTCAAACATCAGAATAGGGCCACATGACACGGCCATGCATCGACACAGAGTTCAAAACCCATGCACATGCACCACGCTTCGTCCGGGACGACTCGGACAAGGAAGGGAGGAGTAACAGTCAGGGCCATTAAGAGGTCCAATGTGTATATATTTACATAATGTGTGTGTTTTTTTCATTATTTAGAGTTCAGTTTTGAACAAATTCGATCAAAACCTGGCATTTTTAGCAGTTTCCTTTTTGTATCATCCGACTAGCATAATAATGAGCTGTAATGACAAATCCGGAGCATTGGGATGCTTCTAGTGAAAATATATGCTTAGGGGTGAGTATAATAATTTTGGCTAAATTTTCGCCAGTTAATAAGTATTTTCATTCTATTGTGTTTGATTTTCGTTAATAAAACATCTAGAATTCAAAAAAATCTCGATCACAAGTGTCGGAATCAAGTTCTGGAAGCAAACGCCGAAGTATCATGATAAAATTATCAAGCATGGAAGATATAAAGCTAATTTGAAGATGTCAAATTTCGGCCTCAATGATCATGACTACATTTCGTCAAAATCGCATCAAACGGTCATACGACGCCGGAATGATGAACGGTTCGACCCACAAGTGGTATGCAGATTAAATCAGGATCAATGGTGAGAAAAATCAACCCTGTGTTATGAAAATATCGGGAAGATATAGATCAGGTAGGCCAAAGTCTAGCTCATTGTTCATTGTCACCTTTTGAGAGAGAACGAGAGAGCCTTTTTGACCTAGAGAGAGCTGCCACGTTTCTGCCCTGTACGGACGGTTGGAGCTAGCATTTCACACCAGATTTCACAGGTATGTTCCCTATTAAGTAAAGATCAAGTCTATTATGCATGCAAGAGCGAATCTTTGCACAAACGGACGAAAGGATCGAATCAAAGTCGGATTGGGTCAAAAAGGTCGAGGGCCCTTAGAGGCTTCCATATAGAACTTTTTTCAGCCACAAAACACATCAATGTGCTCCCCACAAGGTCAGGAACGAAGCCATGTGGTCAAAACCAAATTTGGTGATGGTACACCGATCGCGATCGGTGTACCTCCCTGACAACAACTGGGATAGATTTTGCAAAACACCTCCCCTCAACCTCGCCTACAACCTGTTGGTGTCAAAACCAAATTTGGCCTCCATGCTACGATCGCGATCGATGCCCCCACTTGCAGGTTTTGCAACTTTTGAGTTGGCCCATGCTTGGAACTCAGTTAAAAGTACACCCTCTTGAATTTTCAAGGAAAATGCACAAATTTTGGTCATAGAATGGGCCCAATTTGTCAAACACAACCGAAAAGGGAAAATTTGACCTACAACTACCCAAATCTGGTAAAAAATGATGATGAATGGTTTGGAAGGAACACTTGTCCGACTAAGGGTCAGGACAGTTGCAGAAAACCTCGGATGGATCTCAATATCTCCTACAAGTACAGATATGGTAATTTCAGTCTGATCACACAAAGCTAGAATTGGAACCGAGGATCACTTAAGGATGCTGAAACATCACTTGGATATCCAAGAAATGCCTGAAAAATGCACAAATCTGGAAAACCTCCTAAGACAGGGTATAAAGTGCCTGATAAGGTCAAAATCAGACAATGGAGTAGGCTGATAGTAGCAGAACATCATGGGAGCAGTGGGAGCTCCAGAACTAACTTCAACTAACTCCAGGATCCAACCAAAATTTATAAGGAAAACCAAATGTGGTTAGACTTAGTAAAATATGGTCAAATAGTGAAAAATTGCTCTAAATTGTTCATTTTAAGTCCAAACTTGAAAATACATCCTCAGTGGGCTCGGCAAGCATAGGAGATCCTGACCATCTAGTTTCCCCCAAATTTGGCCTCTGTACTACGATCGCGATCAGTGTACCTCAAATCCAAAATTTGACAAAAACCTATCAGATCCCTTGTACACATCTTGTTCAAGTCACCATCCAAGTTTCAAGCCAATTGGACATTAATAACTCATAAAAAATCAGAGTCTAGTCAAAAACTCCCTTGTAACCCAGAAATGGGACCTGTAAACTCAAAAGTGGTCCAAAAGACACACAGAGTGGACCAAAATGACCCTCCAACTATCAGCAACCCACTCATATGATCAAATCCAAATTTGGCCTCTGTACTACGATCGAGATCGGTGTACCTCAGATCCAGAACTGGCTCAAATTTTTATCAGTCATAGCTCTAGCCTTCCTAGTTCCACTGGTGAAATATGGACAAGAATGGATGAAATTTGTTCAAGTTATGATCAGTTTTAACTTTTGAACTGTTTTTACTAAAAAGTCTTAATGCGATTGATTGCGGAAAGCAAATCCTGACAGCTTATGATTCTCTTGACACAGAATGCCTCGCCCAAAGAAAGACAGGCAGTGGACAATAGCACCATATGAAGTGGAGGAGCTTGCCACAAATGAGAAGGCTCACATCTCGGATGAAATACTGGCTCAAATCCCTGCCCACATCTTCATCTCGAAGTTTAAGGATGCTGATGGCGACTTGGTAAAGACAACTATCATGCCACGGGAGATATGGACTCTCCACCAAAAGCCGGAAGTAATAGAGGCTGTGCGGGCGATACACTTGGAACAATTTTTCAGATTACAGCCATGGGGAACAGATTACATGAGGGCCCACGAACTCATGAGCTCAATACAATATGATGGGCAGGCAATGCTCACAGACAAAGATGGGTCAAAGGTTAAAGTAAAGATCACGAAGGAGATCATCAATGAAGCCTTGCATTTCCTCCTAGGACAACACGATTTGTTAGCAAAGGCAAAGTCACTAGACAATGAGAAGGCGTTCGTCAAAGCGAAGGGGAACAAATACAAATACATTGACATGATCTACGGAGAGCTAGAATTGCCGATGAGATTGATATCTCAACATTTCAGAGTTCAAAAGCCTCCTCACTATACCGAGCCGATCCTACACATTGCAGTGGTCATGGCTCTAGCAACAGCCGAAAACAAAACCATCCGATGCGATTATGGTTCTTACATCTTGGAAAGCTTGGTCGAAGCAAATTTGAAAAGCTCGGCAAAAAACAAAACCTACATGAGTGCAGGGCCGATGCTAACTAGAATAGCATACCAGGCTTTGGGAATGATCGAGGATTTGCCAGCAGCCAGCTCACAAACGACCTTGATCTAGAAAGCTAAGCTCGTTGCACACTCTGTAAGGACAACACCCGGCGCTACATCATCGCGCTCAACAAAGGTCACCAATAAAACTTCTAGTGATGAAGAGAAAACGGAGACAGATGACGAACGGAAGTCGCAAGAGTCTAAAGATAAAGTGCCTTCAGAGTTTGAGGAAAGTGAGGAGGAAGATTCAACAAAGCCTCTTGAGAGAAAACGAGGAGAGAGAAGTGCAATACCGCAGTCGGACATGCAAAAAGCATATGCGGAAGCCCAGAAAAGAGTCGAAGAAAGACGCACCAAATTGCGGGCTGATACACAAACTCGAGCAGTGGAAACACAACAGGCACAAAAACGAAGATTAGAAAGGGAAAGGCAAGAAAGGATAGAAAATGCAACTCGCCTATGGGCTGAGAAGCAAAGACTGGAAGCAGAACAAAAGGCTGCTGAAGTGGACATATCCTCACAGTCCACAGAACAAACGAAGGAAAAAGACGCGGCTGAAGAGCAGAATCAGGCTGAACAGCTTAAGCAGATCCAGAGAGATAGGAATCTTGAAGCGCGACGCGCAGCGGATCTCACCTGCCAAAGAATAATCAGGATTCTAAAGAAAAGGAAAGTGGAAGCATCTGCTTCGCAACAAGGCGAGGAAACTTCCAAAAGGAGACATGTGCGAGAAAAATCGAGTCCGCCTCCTCCTTTGCCTAGAAAATCACCTCCTCCCTCGCCTAGAAAATCACCTCTGCCATCACCCAAATCTCTACCTCCTCCCCCTTCAACCTCACAAAAGGAAGCTTTACTACCTACAGAATCCATCGGATACCAAGAAGCATGCCAAGCAGTGACTGGAGTTGATTACAAGCAAACACTGCGAGAGTTAGAACGGCAATTCCAGTGTCAATATGTGGTGCTGACTGAAAAAGAAAGGCAGGTACAGGAAGCCCGACAAAAGCAAGAATCAGGGCAACAAGAGTTAGACAGCCTAAGAACACAACTAGAACGCACAACGGAGGAAAGAGACCTTGAGCGGCAGCAGGCTCAGTCTCTGATCAAAGATTTGGTGGACGTCAGGATATACCTGACTGCCAAAGAGAAAGAGTGCCAAGAGCTGACGGCCAGAGTGCAGAAAGCGACAGAGCAGCTTGCCTACGAAAGTGCAAGATTTCAAAGGCTTAACAACTCCTACAACACTGTCAAGGGCACTCTGATGGCTTTGATGGCTAATCAGGAACCTGCTGGAGCATTGGTCTCCACATCTGACAATGCCACAACAGCGAACACTATAGCAGCGCTAAAAGAAGAGCTAGAGCAAGAAAGGCTTCAAAGACAGCTGCTCGTATCAGGAATGGTGGCCCAGACAGCGGCAAACGAGTTAAAATTAAAAGAATTGGAACAACAACTCGCTCTAGCAAGCGTTGAACTCCAGATTCAGAGACAGATCGGTGACACATTGCTAAAGAAAAAAGAAGATCTGCTTGTCCAACAATAGATCAAAGCAGACAAGGCACAGACTCAACCGCAACTCCTGCCTGGACACCATGCGACAGACTTGCCTGGAACCTCACACCAAGGGCAACAGGAGCAGGAATTTGAAGGACCCGATCTGGACATACGAGAGGAACTCAGTGAAAGCATTCAGGACATGCCAGAGGGGCCATCCAAGGAATATATTCTCTATGAAAAGAAGATACTAGAGTCAGCAGCCCTGGCATATTTACAACCAGAAGAGCAGGTGGAAGGGTTTGGCCACGAATACCTCCCGTTTCCTCTGCTGTGCCATGAAGCGAATTTGTGGAAAGAAAAGATGTGGCCAGCCTTGCCATGAAACAAAGAAGGGGGTTACGAGGGCATTGCACTCACAGTGGAAGAAGCTCAGGTGCTTGTCGATGACCACCCCAAGTGGAGACAGAATTGGTTGGACAAAAAACCACAGGATCTAACAAATTACCACAACGCGCCTCAACATATAAAAATAGATCCTACATTCTGCCCTGTCCCTCGCCGACGCACTTGGAAAGATTTCACATCATGGCAGGGGTCAAGGCAGCGCAAGCTAAATTACCCGGTTCTGACAGCGCAGCAACCCCCTACAGTGGCGTACATGTTCAGCACACTGAACTCAACAGTGACTTTGCTACGGGATGTCCCCGATTTGGCCTGCCAGATGTTAGTAAAGATAGCCCGGATGATCGTCACCTGCATCCATGTGTTTAAAGACACTGAAGGCGACGATCATCCGTGGAATCTATTCTTGGAAGGACAAAGAGGCATCTGCTGGAATCTACAGGATTCACTACCACGGCATATCTTGATGGCCATGTACTCCAGGCTAATGTACCTGCCATCACACTACTTGAAAATGTTTGAAGAGGCCTTCGTCACAGGATTCTTCGAAATGGATTCAAGGATTTTCCATCCCATGGCGAAGGACCTCAAGGCAAGGTACGTGGCATACCAAAACAGATTATCAGAAAATCCATTCAGACAACACCAAGAAGCCCTCGAAGCCGTACTGCGAACAAGAAGCTTTTCAGCGACACTCACTTCATTAGAGCCACATCAACGGCCAAAGCACCGAACATGCACGAGGGCGTGCAAGGATAAGGAAGGGGGGAGTGTTTGGTGGAAGAGGCAACAAGCGACCGTGGCCAGAAGGACCATAATTTCCTTAGAAACCATTGTAAAATTCTTTTGTAAAGAAGCATCTCTAAGCCGGGAAATTGTCAAGGATGTATGATTATTCTTTTGGGAGCAATTGTATATTAGAGAGCTAGTTTTAAGATTAGGGGCTTATGGCCGGACAAGCCATTTTTGCAAAGACCTAATCTATAAAGGTCATTTTCTGTAAGTTTTGGATAATCCTTTTTGGAGGAAAAACTGAGAAGACAGCGTACGAATGAGAGCTCCTTCTTGTTCAAACTTGTAATCTTCGCCATTGCGGCTATGGTAATCCAAATTCAGTTTTGTTTCTTGCATTGTGTTCCTCTTACTCTGCTCTTTCATTCAAGTGTAAGCATTCAAGATTCAGTGAAGGTTTCAAACGCGTCCGTTTAGGCCTTAAATCGCTTTTTTGAGTGTTTATATGCATATTTTATGTTGTTTTGACCCTAGGAGAGGCTTTAGGGACCTAAAAACGACCCTTTAGGATCATTCGTTTACTGTTTTTGTGTACTGTGGGATGAATGATCGCGATCGTTGTACCTCTCCAGAATGCTGTGACAGTGATAGGATATGTTCCTGATAGTCCCCTGTAGCTTCCCTTCAAGTTTCGTGCGATTCCGATATGATTTGCATGGTGAACGGGCGTGATGATTGTAGAGCTGTGTAGAAGGACATAGGCAGATTACTTAGCTTTAGTGCGATTGATTTTCTTGTAGAGTTAGTAGTGGCATCTCTTCGAGTTCACTTCATTAGGATTGACACCCTAGTGAGTTTCCATGCCTCATTCGAGTCGCTTCCCCTGTATCGATAATTTTATGTTGATGCTTGAGAGCTATGCTATGGACGTCCATCGCTGCGACCCGCAAACAGGAGCCCTCTTTAACAACCAGTGTAAAGTAAAACTCCAATAATAGATGAACCATCTACAATTCTTTTAGTAATACATGGTTTGTTGACTAGATAGATTAGAGCTTGGTGGTCCACAAAGAACACAATCTTATTTGCTAACGAGTAGTGCTTGAACTTCTTAACCGCATAGACCATTCCGAGTTCTTCTCTCTTAGTTGTAGTATAATTCTTTTTGCATGTGTTCAACTGCATGCTACCATATGAGATGGGAAAATCCATGGTTCCCTCTCCTGGTTGTGCCAATATTCTACCGATAGAAAAGTTTGAAGCATCAACATGCACATGAAAATTTTTATTCCAATCCGGAGTCTTCAAAATAGGTGATGAAGAAAAAGATTGTTTGAGCTTTTGGAATGACTCTTCACACTTGTTAGTCCATACAAAATGCATGATAAGGCCGTAATGGGCTTAGAAATGAGAGTGTACATGTAGATAAATCTTTGACAGTATCCACAATGTCCCATGAGTGCTTGAAATTCCCTACCATTTATTGGTATAGGCATTTCAACGATTACTTCCACCTTTTCCATATCCGTTTCTATGCCATTTTTCAAGACAATATATCCAAAAATTTACCTTGTCTAAACATGAATATACATTTCTCAGTATTTAAAAAAATTTACCTTGTCTAAACATGAATATACATTTCTCAGTATTTAAAAAAATAAAAAAAATATATATACAGAATTTCTCAAAGAAACACTTGAGGTGCCCAAAACTGTCTTTTCTTTTGGACGAATGCACACAAAGATCATCCATGCTAACTTTCTTTTTTGCACGAAAAGATTCTATTATTAGTTAATAAACTGCCCAAAGGCTACAAAACCACTTCTGAAAGAGAGGGCTACCATAGAATCATGGGGAGACTATCCTAGTGACAAAAAAAAGTATGTATAGTGAAGGCTAGATCACAAGATGGGAGGAGGAAAAAGCCACACTGGTGGCTGGTAGTGCCATCTAGGTGTGCCCTAAACAATTGTGAAGAAAGGCCCTTGATGCCTAAGTTGCAAGAAAGCCTCTTAGCATTCCTGTATGCAATTGAAGCTTCCTTGGAGTCTTTCAAATTGACCCCTGAGTGTATGGACCAACTCTAGCCAAATGTCACAAACATTCTCTACCTGGTGGGATAGGGCGAGCCTCAAAGATGCAAAAGCAGTTGGCTCGCTAGACGAACCAAAGTGTTAGGCCACATACACACTCCCAACACCACTCTCTATCACCGCACCACTCCTAGGGAATGAGCTGTATGGAAGGCTCGAGTGTAGGTTGACCTACCCGAATCACTATCATCCTTCTCGTGGAACCGAACTCAAAATGGAGTGCAGGGCCCATGAGAGTGAACCAGGCTGTCGTGCCCCAAGTGTACTATTGAGCTGTGGAAAGGGCTAGCATCAACCAAAGACCCAAAGCTAGACCTACTGTGTTAAAGGCCAAAAACAATGATGTTGACTCTCCACTAGATGGCCACAGGTAGCACATGTTGTTGAGAAGCCACTATATACCTGTTGGAATTAGGGTTGAAGAGAAACACACACAGCTTGGAGAAGACGAAGGAAGCTCAAGGCACACAATAGAGAGTGTATTCCTTAGTGTGCAATGGAAAGATAGATAGCCCTAGAGTGATGGGCGTATATACAATGCACGGGGGAAAAAACCTCCTAAAGAGGGAAAAAATGCCCTGGCGGTCCTAGTGTGTTCACACACATCACTACCACATGTATATGGTAACAAATCCCCCCTGGAGTGATGCGGTGAACGAGAGCTGGCACATGAGTAAAGGGAAGTGCCATGCCCTGAGGACAGGATCAGTCCACAAAGGGGAGTAAGCCCAAAGCTTTGCGGAAAGCTTCAAGCTTCTCACGAGACAATGCCTTTGTGAAAAGATCTGCAAGGTTGTCCTGTGTTGGCACATAAGCCAAGCTGATCTCTCCTGCTGAGAGCCTCTCCCTGACATAGTGGTAATGCACCTCAATGTGCTTTGTGCGAGCATGAAAAACTGGGTTCCTCGCAACTGCCAATGCGCTCTGACTGTCAGTGTAGATAGTGTTGGCAGTGTCCTGTCCAACACCCAAGTCAACCATAAGGCGTCTGAGCCATACACACTCAACCGTAGCTGTGAAGACTGCCCTGTACTCAGCCTCACAACTCGAAGTGGCCATAGTAGGTTGCTTCTTGCTCAACCATGATATACATGAACTGCCAAGCATGAAACAAAAACCACTTGTGGACACTCGCGTGTCAAAACAACCAGCCCAATCTGAGTCCGAAAAAGCATGTAAGTCTGGCGGCAATGATCCCCCTTGGGATAAAACAAGCCAAGATGTAAAGTGCCACTAAGGTAGCGGAAAATCCTCTTGACAGCCTGCCAATGCTTAGACCCTGGGCTATGCATAAATCTGCTGGCCTGCGAGACTGCAAACTGAATATCTGGCCTCGTGTTGCATACATAAATGAGGCAGCCAACAGCAGTTTGGTAAAGAGTGACATCAGTAGGATCGCCAGCATCATGTAGACTCAACTTCAAACCTGTTTCCATGGGAGTGGCAATAGGTTTGCAATCCTCAAGTCCAAACTTACATAGCAATGTCTCTATGTAACTTTTCTGACACAAGGCAATACCACCATCACACTGCTTAAACTGTATACCCAAGTAATGATGCAACAGCCCCAAATCTTTCATCTTGAAAGTAGCATTCAAATCAGCCTTAAATTCAGCAATATGTCTCTCATTTGGTCCAGTGATCAGCAAATCATCAACATAAAGAACCACAATGAGAAATACATCATCCTCACGCTTTACATACAATGTGCTTTCTGTTGGACTGTTACGAAAGCCTCGTTTAACCAAATGAGTGTCAGCTTTCTCATACCAAGCACGAGGAGATTGCTTCAACCCATACAAAGCCTTCTTACATTTGCACACTTTGTCCTCTTGTCCTTTTATGACAAAACCGCGAGGCTGCGTTACATAAACTTCCTCAAATATGTCACCATTCAAGAAAGCAGTAACAATGTCTGATTGATGTACATCCCAACCAAAATGAGCTGCCAATGCACATAGAAAACGCACAGTAGTCATACGACAAGTGGGAGCAAAAGTCTCTTCATAATCTATGCCTTTTTGTTGTGCATAACCCTTTGCAACAAGTCGAGCCTTATGGCGATCGATCTCACCATCCGGCTTGCGTTTCAACTTGTAAACCCACTTCGTACCAATGGCCTTTTTGCCAGGAGGCAAATCACATAAAGTCCATGTGTCATTCTCTATAAGTGCATCATATTCTGATTTCATGGCAGCAATCCAATTTTTTGAATTCTGTGCTTCATCAAAAGACAGAGGCTCCTCAACATCATGTAAACTAGACACAGCCAAAGCATAACAATCTGATGCATAAGATGCATGGCGAGAGCCTGAACGAGTACGACTAGATAAAGGTGCATCCAATTTACTGTCACGCAAAGTGTGCACCAGCCATTTTGGCATACCTCTAGCGTGCTCATTTTCAGCCCTTCCTCATCAAGTACATCATGTACATCTGCATCAGTAATAGGCTGTTCTAAAACATTTTCAGAAACCCCCATAGGCTGTACATTTGCCTCATTGGAACTTACATTCGTATTTCCACCACTGAAAAGAGGCAACAAAGTGTCATAAATGTCCTGTGAGCTTACATTACTGTCTCTAGTACATGACAGCAAGGGTTGAACAGAATCTTCCACAAACACTACATCCCGTGAAACCAAAATACGTTTTGTTTGCGGATGATACAACCTGTAACCTTTGCTTTCAGCACTATAACCAACAAAAATACATTTGACAGCCTTATCATCCAATTTTCTGCGCTGCACTTGTGGCACCAAAGCATATGCCAAACAGCCAAAAACACGCATGTGCTCAATAGAAGGTTTTCTATCATGCCATGCTTCATATGGAGTAATAGACTGCAAAGCTTTTGTAGGACACCTGTTAAGTACATAAGTGGCACACATGATGGCCTCAAGCCAAAAAGAATGCGGCAAAGCTTGACTTTTGACCATACATCGTGCCATTTCCGTTAGTGACCTGTTTTTCCTCTCAGCAACACCATTTTGCTGAGGTGTATAAGGCACTGTACATTGGTGTTTTATCCCACGACTAGCCAGAAATGCATTAAATTCATGAGACATATACTCCCCCCCTCGATCGGAACGGAGGGTGCCCATAGTACATTTTGAGACATTTTCAGCCATAGCCAAAAATTGTTTGAAGCACATAAAAACTTCGGACTTCGCTTTAAGCGGAAATACCCACGCATGCCTGGAGTAATCATCAATGAAAGTCACGAAGTACAGGTAATTGCCCAAGGACGGAGTTTGCATGGGCCCACAAACGTCACTATGCACAAGCTGCAACCTGCATGTGGCCCTAACTGAACCATCCTTTGGAAACTTAGAACGCTGCATTTTACCCAGAATACAGCCTTCACAAACATGTTTGATAGGTGCTTCAAGAGGCGGAAAAGAAGCAACCATATCAGATTTCTGCAAACGCAGCAAACTGGCAAAATTCAGATGACCAAAACGTGCATGCCAAAGTTTTGCATCTGAAATAGCCCTTGAATCTGCAACAGCATTTGCAAAATTTTGTCCACACTTGTCATACAAAGTGAGCTTATACAGCCCACGGCACAAAAGCCCAGATGCAACAATTTCATCACCAAAACTGAGATCATGAACTGTACATCTGTCATCCACAAATTTGACTACAAGTCCAAGTCTAGCAAGTGCGGATACAGACAAGAGATTCTTCTTGATTCCAGGTACATAAAGTGCATCAACAAGTGTGAAGGAACTGCCATTAGCAGCAGTGAGCACAATCTTTCCAACTCCCTGAACTGGATAAGAGGCGTTGTTGGCACAAGTGACTGAATTCCCATGAGGGACAGACTCGAGAGAGGTAAACAATTCACGATGTGAGGTAATGTGCTTTGTAGCACCACTGTCGAAATACCACACATGTGAATCTGCAGCAACTAACAAGCATGCATCATGGACAGCAGGATTGTAAGTGCACTCTGCGCTAAAAGCCCATTCTGCATCAACATCAGCATCACAATCTCCTTTCACAGAAGACTCAACAATGGATGCATTTGTAGTGGAACCAGCATTTGCAGTGGAACCACCCTCTTTCTTCTTAGCCTCTTTGGCCTTCAACTTAGGACACGACTTGATCAAGTGATCATTGGCTTTACAATAATGGCAACGCATCTTCTTTTTGCCCTTATCACCAGAATTGCCAGACGAAGTGCTGCCAGCAGAAGCATTAGGAACAGAAGTTTTGCCACTCGCAGCAGAACCATAAGAAGTGGCTGCATTACTGTTACCACCCTTTGTTTGAGAAGCAATAAAAGCCTGTTCAACTGCACGCTGCCTAGTCCTGTTTTTTCTAGAAAGTGACTCTTGCAACAGCAATGTGCATAATGCATCAAACTTGACAACTTCAGGATTTCCTTGGGTCATCAGTCTCCAAGTACTAGCAAAAGTCTGGTAGGAATCTGGTAAGGCATCAAGAACAGTCTGCACAAGGGAACTGTCAGAAATGACTTCACCTGCAGAAATGAGTTGCTCATTGATATCCTTGACACTAGCAAGGAAAGTGTCCATATCATCTTCCTCATGCATAATCTTCGACTCTAGCTCTTTACGCAGCAAAGCAATTTTAGCCTCATTGCGGCTTGCATAAAGACCTGCTAGAATATCCCAAGCCTGTTTTGCAGATTTTGCTGAACGGATGTGAGGAATAATGGTGCGCTTCACAGACAACGCAATCAATGCATGAGCCTGCGCATCCTTAACATCCCAACGAGCTTGTTCTGCTGTAGGCAAAACAACTCTAACAGCTGCAATCCTTGCAGCAAGACCTGCAACATCCTCAACATCGCCTACATCTTCAGAACCAGGACGTACATCAATGCCCTGCACAATGTTCCAGACACCTTTTGACACAAGAACGTGTTGCATCATATAAGCCCACATAGGGTAGTTGTCCCCATCCAACCTGTCCTCAGCAGCAAACATCTTGAACACATCTGTGTTGTTGTTGTCAGCCATGGTAAATGCTGCACCTGATGTGAAAACTGCCCGAAAATAGGAGAAATGGAGCGGGAACAACTTGTGCTATATAGCACAAACCGTAGAAGACTATAAGGCACCTGTTATGCAGAAAACGGCACTGACAGAAAATCTGCACAAAATGACAAAATAGCCTGTGCAGTACTGCCCGTAGTGGAAACGGAGGCCGAAATGAGCCCAAATCAAAATTCTGAGCAGACCAAGCTCTTTGAGCTCTCCCAAAATATTTGTCGACCTGCGAACGCTTGCCAAAGCTCACTGAAATCGGGGAAAGTGAGCAGGCGTGTGCTGGAGCAGCTGGCGACTAAGCCCGGGAGGACGTGACCTGCTCTGATACCAATTGTTGGAATTAGGGTTGAAGAGAAACACACACAGCTTGGAGAAGACGAAGGAAGCTCAAGGCACACAATAGAGAGTGTATTCCTTAGTGTGCAATGGAAAGATAGATAGCCCTAGAGTGATGGGCGTATATACAATGCACGGGGGAAAAAACCTCCTAAAGAGGGAAAAAATGCCCCGGCGGTCCTAGTGTGTTCACACACATCACTACCACATGTATATGGTAACAATACCAACCAACTCCCAGCTACCATAGCCCTGTGTGCAACTAGCCCCTAAAACATAGTAGCTTACCTCAATTATCTGCCATCCCACAACTGCTCCCAGAAGCCTAACAAGAACTTGGCTGTGAGACCCTCCTCTTGCGAATGAAGTGCTACAGCTACACGAGCCTTGCTCCGTGCTACCAGTATGTGTCTCCCCAAGCAATCTATGTACTTGAAAAAAGGCATCCTTGGGTGATTAGCTGAGGAGAAAGGATCCTGCTAAAGCCGCTAACCTAGGTCCCACTGCACTTGCACCAGAGGATGGCTCTCCCCAAGTCCATAGATGCCAATCCTTTCTCAAGTTCTATTGGGTCAGGATCTAGGACACAGTTCTTTCCATAAATTCCCACAACACGAATCCTCTAAAAATGGCACTTTGCAACTTGTGGAGCCTTGATTGAGACTCTGTGCAAACAACCCTCTCCCTAAACCTTGAAAAACATATGGGGTATTGACTCTGGTCAAGCCCTAACTACAATGAGGACCACCACGCAGGTGAAGGCCCCCATCCATTTGGGATATGATGCCTCAAGAGGGGTATGCCACTCAGCTGGTATAGCCTCTGTAATATCTTGACACATGCTTTGCACCCCTCATGATACATAATTAGATGCTCTATAACTCCTTAGGAATTATTGAAAACTATAGCCAACCATCGAGAGTGCGGCATGGACCGTCTCCCATGGGACCCCAAGAAACATGAGGCCTGATACCAACCAAGTGGACTCTTTGTGTGCTAACCATGGGGCTCCTTGGGAATTATTGAAAACTATAGCCGACCATCGAGAGTGCCGCATGGACCCTCTCCCATGGGACCCCAAGAAACATGAGGCCTGATACCAACCAAGTGGCCTCTTTGTGTGCTAACCATGGGGCTCCAAATAAGAGGCTACCTCAAGTGCTCCAGGCTCCTCCTCAGCTACTCCCAAGACCTAAGCAGGCTCATAGAAAATTGGTCCTCCCAACTCTTTCTTAGGCCAACACGACACATCTCTATAAAAATAATTCTAATGGATGGATCCAAGGGCCACCCATATGAGGGAGTTGAGCATGGATCCTGTGTAGCAACAAATCCTTCTAGCGCTCCTCCCCTCAAAGAAGTCCTCTAACCATAAGCTTCTCAAGGAGGGCTATACTCTGTCGTGTTGGGTTGATGATCCCCAACGCTCCCTGTGGACATGGTAAGGTGATGACCTGCCAAAACACTTTGGACTAGGTTGACTAGGTGTCATGCCTTGATCGTAAAAGATTCCTAATCAGTCTCTCCAATTGGCTTATACATGATCTCAAAAAGATCTAGCAAGATGTAATGTACCACATAGTAGCCAAAAGCACCTAGTCATCCAAGGAGCCAACCTCCTTGGGGATAAGGTAAATCAGACCCTCGCTCATGCTGTCACGCATCTTGCCAATGTGAAAAATGTGTTGGTAGGCATTTCAAAGGTTCAAACCAAGTCCCTCCTAGTACTCCAAGAAGAAGCTAGGAGTCAAACTAGTCTCCCCTAGTCAGCTAGCCCGGGGAGTACCTTGAGGGACTCATGGAGCTCCTCTAGCTAGAGAGGCATCTTTAGTCTCTAACACATCTCCTTAGTAACTAGGCAAGGCATCTATGCCCAAACCTACAATGTGCATGCATCCCCACACTCTGATTGTGGATTATCTGATGACAACCCACCAGCTAATGCTAGTCAAGGAACTTGCACTTTTCATGTACATGTGCTTGCTAAAGAAAGTTTAAAAACCCACAAAAAGAAATCCCCCACACACCCTTCTAATGCACAACATCACGCCCATATGTACAAATTTGCAAAACATGGGGTCATGGGGTGTCCAAAATGCATGCAATATAGTTTGCCACACCCCAACCTGTTAGATTATTCAGGATCAGTAGAAAAGAGACCATGCAAACTAGGTAATGGAGTCTTCATTTCATCTTCATAATCAGCCACACAAACATAAAATTCTTCCAATGAAGACTCATCCTCAACCACAATCATCAACCTTGCAACATACTTCTTCAAAGTGTAGCCATTCACACTTTCTTTATGTGGGGGGTCTCCATCTAAGTTAGCAAGTTGATGTGTGTTAGCAGTGGCTAACACAGGCTACACCAAATATACATCAAGCGGGAGATATCTATGGATGTCACAATATTTCCCACTCACTTTGTATAAGTCTTCGGCTCACTTGGAGTTTCAAAGTTGTATATGGTAGTTTGAGGGCTCAAGCTTAAACCTATAGTAGAAGGGATTGTGGTGAAAGCCTTTAAAAGGAAGCCTTCATGCAAGGAGGCTTCATCCTTGAGCATCCACTCTTGAGTATCCACTTTTGAGAGCTCCCTCTCTCTTGAGTGTTCACTCTATGGCCTACCCTGGAGCTTAATGTTTATGCTTGAGAGGCTAGTGCTAACCATTGTAATTAGAGTAAGCTCTTCTTGATTAATCTAATCCTTATTTTCTCATTAGTCTCTTCTTCTCTACATTTCATCTTGTCATGAAGTAGTATTACACTTTCATTATTCTAGATTTGAGAGATGTATGTGCTTCTTGCTAGTAACCACTCCTATTATTCCATAAGCATTTTGATTTGTGATATTTAGCATCACTAATTAGGTTGAGTAAGTTGGGTCTTAATCTTGTAATTAGTGTGTGTGTCCTATTGTTTGCTTGTGTGTAGATAGGTTTTATGAAACTCTAGCACCATTCACCTTGTGTGTGTAGCTATTGATGAAGTGCCGTGATTGACATGTGGTAATTAGCGTGTGCTTATCATTAGTGTTCTTGGGGTTTCTAGTCTATGGTAAGTTGGATTTTGGTGGGCTTGATGTGTGTAGGAGTTGTTTGATCAGTGATTAGAGTAGGTTTAGAGTTAATCTTGCCATGGCTAATCTCTACTTACATTGGAGAGTTGATCTCTTGAATCCTCTATTCTTATTCATCCGATGCTCGTGCTTCCATGCCCTAGCCGGGTTGCCGATCCACGGATTTGATAATTTTGTGTGGGTTGCGATTAGGTCGTGCTACAATGCCTCCCTACATTTGGCGCCGTTGCCAGGGATCGATAACCTAAGCTAGTGAGTTTAGGATGTGTAGAATAGAGTAATTTCATTACTAATGTTTTGGTTTTTGAGTGTGTTTAACTCAGTTTTGGTGTGATTTGATGATGTTTGTGCAAAAGATTGATGCTAATGTTGAGTTATGAAATACCCCAAACCCCCAATTCCACCCCCAATTTCACTAATTTCATACTAACCCTTTCTAATTTCGCTTCATTTCTATGCTAATTGTACTAATTTCATGCTAATTTTACTAATTTTTGACTAACTTTGCTAGCCTAACCACTAACATTTGAAGTGTAAAGTATGTTAAATCCCCTTGTAAGAGGTGGAATCATCACTCTAATCAAGTTAATTGTGCTAATTTATGCTTAATTTGATGATCTGGGTTTTTGATTTTTGGCCTACAATGGTTAATTTTGGAGCCGATTTGATGGTGCACACACTTGTGTGTGCAATGATGCGTCTTCGTGTGGAGAAAAGGAATATCTTGGAGTGTAATTACAATGTAAGTGCACTCACTTGTTATGTCAATTCTTGATTGATTAATGAGGTTCAATGTTGCTAATTATTTACTAAAATTAGGTGTGTAACACAAATTGACCTACACTTTGCACCTAATTTGATTCACTTGGAATGAAATTGATGATCAAATCTTGACTAATGAACCTTGGGTGTACAAGATAATGCTTAATTCTCATCAAGAATTCATGTGCATGCATAAAAATCATTGTGTGTGTGTGTGCATGCACCAAAGAGGGAAAAAAACTGTCAAAAATTTCAAGTGTGTGCACCTAATCTTGAATGTGTGCATGCATATAAAGTGATGGAATTGATGGTTCATGAGTATGAAATCATGTAATGATGTGTATGTTAGGCTAATTCAATCATTGGATAAGCCTAAATGCCAAAAATTTGGGCAAAAATTGAGTGTGCGTGCCCATCCAAGGCCACTTGATTTTCAATGATTGATGGTCAATTGGAGCACTAAAATGGTTTTTGATTGTGAAATGTACATGAAAAGTGTGTGCAATCATTAGGTATAAGCTTAAATTCATTGCCAATTGATCCAAATTTGATTTTATGTGCTTAATTTTTGAGTGTGTGCATTGCTTGATTGGGTGTTAATTTTTTTTTAAAAATTGAGCATGCATGCATTCACTTATGATCGATTGAGTTTGCAATTTGAGCATTGCAATGTGAAATTGATGGATTAATTGCATACATTTTTGGTCTAAATTTGGGTGTGTGTGCCTACTCAATGGCATTCGGTATCCAATTTGTGAATGAATAATTGGGAGCAATTACCAGTTATGATGATTATTAGACCTAAAGATTGGTGTGTGCATCATAAATCAATTTGGATTTGAATTGAATGACTCAATTTTTTCATAATTGGGGATGATTGAGGTGCTATTTCACTACCATATGTGCTATATTAATTGGATATGGCGTGCCTGTGAGTTGAGCGTGTAGCTAAGTTAACCAAAAATGACAAATTTGGAAGGGTTTGGATGATTAGGGTTTCCAAATATGAGCAATTGGTCTTGAAATGGTTACAAAGTGGGTCTAAATTTAAGTGCATATAATTATTCCAACTCAAAGTGTGCACTAGCTACTTATCAATTGGATGGAAGATGGATAAAAAATGATTAAATAGTGCACAAATCAATGATCAAGTGGCTTAAAGTCTTCATTGCACTACATACATAAATTGTGTTTCAATGTGTGCAAACAAATCAAAGTGGGATGAAGGGTGTTAAAAGAAAGAAAGAGAGAAGATATGTGCATTCATCGAGCATGAATGCATCACCCAATGGGATGTAGATTGATTTAAATTGAAAGTGGGTTTTACGCATATAGGAATTTCCAATGCATGTGTTCACTATAAAATCATCAAATTGAAGCAATATGAATGAGAGTTTGTGTGATAATGTGCATGAACATTTGACCTATATTTGAAGGTGTGTATCATTGTCACGTTGCTTATCACTCATTTTCTTGCGGGAAAGACCCCTGACGGGATTTTTTCTCAAATTTGAAATAAAATGAGCCAAGCACCTGCCCTGCTCCTATTTGCGACCAATGATGCTGCAAGTGAGCACCCCCGCTTTACTTCATATAGCCTGCTGTGGCATGATGCTCAGAGCCCACCTCCAAACACACTTGGCAGAAAACAAAACGCTACATGCCAAGATGCATTTAGATCGCTTGCTAAGCCGGCTTGACTTTAAACACACACACACACACACCGCCTGAGACTGCATCGCTGGTTGTTCTTGGCATTACTCAGGCCTACACACACACACACACACACACACACACACACACACACACACACACACACACACACACACACACACACACACACACACACACACACACACACACACACACACACACACTCACACACACACACACACACACACACACACACACACACACACACACACACACACACACACACACACACACACACACACACACACACACACACACATTGTCACAGCAGCCGACCATAGCCTAAAGATTTCCACGGCAAAATAACACACACACACACACACACACACACACACACACACACACACACACACACACACACACACACACACACACACACACTTTGTCACAGCAATTGACCATAGTAAACCTACACATAGCACTGCTAACCTACTTTTAGCATGATTGGGTAAATAGATACCTTATGGGTATCACCTCTTACCCTAGCTCCTACCAATTTCACTTAAAAACCTTTTAGGGCCCTTAACTAGGCGTGTGTGGTGATTTTATTTTTAATTGATGCACTTGTATATCATGATGTCGTGACGCGCATAACACCTGCTCTGCTTACCGCGCTGCAGATTAGGGTTAGTGGGCTCGAGGTCTCTGCCTACCTCACTTGGAGAGATGTGTAGCTGATTCTTGGCTGTTGCAACACCCCCGCATATGAGTACTTTTGGCAGTCCCCTCTGCCTCCTCTACCATATAAGGTGAGGGGCTCTTCCCCTCACTTAGACGAGGTCTTGGTGTTTACTTTCTTGGTGTAGAGGATAGTCTGCAAGACTAGTTGATGATTGGATCTGTAGTAACAACTTTTTTTGCTGCTACTGTGCTGTGGAGGGCTTCTACTTCAAGGTTTTGTATTCACTATCTTTAGGGATTGCTTTGCAATTTTTCCACATTTGCTTTTTAGCACTATTCCATGACAGGAGTTTTTTTTGGTTAATGTATAAAAGATGGGTGTTTTTTTTTAAAAAATGCTGCCATATTCGGATAGATGCAGTTGATTATGTTACATTCAAAAAAAGGGGAGTTAATACTTGATGGTTTGGCTTGGTCTAACTGGGCTTTGGTGATATTGTAATATGGGGGGGACTGCTTTAACTATAGTACAACTTCTTGTTCTTACCTTGGAACTTTGATTGCAAAAAAGGGGGATGCTCTATGTCCTTTTTGGTTGCTGAAGGCAAAGAGATAATGTATGTTTACTATTGATATTTTGCTGGCGTTATTACAACTATTGCAGTAGGACTTGGCACAAAATAGGATTTTTTTCTATAAACTTATATGATGTGCTTGTTGGCTTTGATTTACCTACAACCAGGGACTAGTTACTGGTTGGCATTGGTTATCTGGCTAAAATCTGACCATTTTCATGCATAAAACATTCTAATTCATCTGGATTTTAGGGGTACTGCCTTAACACTAGAATGGTAACAAGACACTTTTATATCCTTGGACACTTTTGTGTCCTGTTAAGTGACCATTTTGATTGAATTATTTGAAGAGTATGAAAATGAATTTCTAGGTGATATATATCCACAAAGTTGTCTTATGAGCTGAAAAAAACTTAGCATTTTTTTTTGAGTATCGATCTCACCATTAACCTTACTCTTGCACAACATTTTTGAACCTAAACTGTGTGAAAAAACGGGTCCTGTTTTTGGCTTTTTTTTCAATTTTTGGCAACTATAACACTCTAAACTTCATGTTTGTGAGGTTTAGATGGCTAGAGGTTAGGCCTTCATAGTTCTCAACATGTTTTGATGCTTGTAGGGAGAGCTAAGTGTTAAAATTGAAAGTTATGACCAATTTACAAGAATTGCATAATTCTGTTTTTTGGCCAAAATTAGCAATTTTATGATTTTTTTGGTGGCTTTCTTGATATCCAATTCAATTTTTATTGTGTAAGTGTAATGTATAACATAAAGATAATCTTCCTTGAGTTTTGGGGGACCTAATATGCTATATAGCATAGTATATGATAATGGTTGAGTTTTTTGATTTGCTGAAGAATACGATACATTTTAGAGTAGCAAGTATAACTTTCTCAATATTGCTAGTTTCTTAGGCCAATTGTGTGTATTTTGTAGGTAGTAACCATATCTAATCATAGACTACAAACTTGGCTAGATATTGAGTAGTTTATATGGGTTTCTAGAGGTCATAATGCTAAACCCAGTTTTTTCATGTTTGCTGTATTTAGCACTTTATCATTGCCCCCAAGGTTCCAATTGTGAGAGATTCATTATCCTTTTGACATGCTCCATGGCTCCTTTTGAATCTAGAGGCCCAAAGGGAACTAAGAAAACATGTATATAGTATCTGTATTGAGCGTGACTATAGAAACTTTGATGATAGGTCCGCAGAATGGAAAAAATGCAACTTTTTTGTACCTATTTTTTTTGCCCAAAAAAAAATAGTGAGGTAAAAGCAACCATATGTTTTGGTCACCAACCCATTGAAGTTAACGGGGCATTTTATCTCATGTCCTACAAAAATCTCCACTCTTATTTTTATGCAATCAACCGTAAGAAATTGCTGTTTTGGGCAAAATGCACTGGTCCATCAACTTTGGAGGCTTGTAGTGACCAAGGGATGAGAAAATTTACAAGTTTCTCATTTTTTCCATATGTAGTAGTTATTGAACTATAAGCTCATGAAAGGATTTTTCAAAATGAGTGGATCTACTATGGTTTTGGAATTTTTTCCCAAAACCCTGAAAGGACACTTTTATGTCCTGTTAGGTTACGATTCTAGTGTTAAAATTTATGTAGAGTTTATATATACATACTTGACAGTAATTCTGATCGACACTGATCTTATTTTTTTGTTGGTACTTTTTCTAAAAACCTGGTGGCATTATTGGTCTTTAACATGGAAACTTATAATGGAAACTGTTGAAAATTTGATGTTTCTTTACATTAAATTTGATACTCATGGTGAGTATAGTGGCATTGCTGGTTATGCTGCCATGGAATTTTTACAGCCTCTAGCAAATTTGTACCTTTTGGGATTTTTCTTAGCTGAAAGCAAAAGGCTTGATAAAACCTCGGCACTAATCGATACGCATCATTAGGGGTTTTTCTTTTTTCTTGGTACTGATTACATACACTCACTCTATTTCTTTTTGCTTGACATAAAAATGGCATCAAATTGGTAAGTTATTGGAATATGGTATACTGGCTATGCTCTTGCCTGGTATTGACTGCATACTCACTTAATCCTCTGCTACTGAGCTAGAATATGGCATCAAATACTATTTTGGTTCTTTTAAATCAGATGTTGAGTATAAGGACTCAATGTTGGTAGTGATGCTGGTTATGCATGGATTTTCTGGCTACTAGAATGCTACCATATTCTGATAGTTTTAGCTACATTCAAATGGAGATCTGGCATGGTCTAGCTAGTTTTACACAGACTTTATATCTTTGGCTTAATCTTGGGTGTGATTGGACATTAGCTGGATTTGGTTTTTCCATTATACTGATCTGGTCTGGGGAAACTAATATTTACAAATGGATAATGATTGGGTTCTTTTGGCTACCTTGGTTTGGTATGGTATATTGAGAGAATTATGTTATGACTTACAAAGCTTCTAAACTTTACATGATGCTTGGTTATATGGCATAGATCTGGTTCTTCACTTACATCTAGTGATGAAGCTAAACATAAAATAAATTCTGGTTTTTTTGCCCTAAATTAATGGAACCTTCTGGAATGCGAGGCTCTGCTCTGGTCCAGGTTTGATGAAATTGTGCTGGGAAAACTTGGAGATTTAACCCAATTGCTACTGATGATTATTTCGTTTTTTATAATGTTGGGTAAACATTCCTATTATGATTTGGTGGGATTAGTCAATTGCATTACATTCTTTTGGTTCTTACCAAGTCTCAGGATAGGGCTTGCTTGGTCAAAATGTGAACCTAGGTGTTTCTGGCTTTGAAGGGTTTAACATCGGAATACATTTTAAGGATGATATTACTTAACTAAGCTTTGCTTGCAAGCTTTTTACTTACAATAATGTGGATTAGTCTACTTTTTTGAAAAAATTAATGGATATGATATAATAAGAAGCTAGTTGTATGTGTAACTCTAGCAAAAGCATGATGGAGAATTTAAATATGTAGGACACTAGCTAGTCTAAGACTTTTTAAGTTTGACATGGATAACAAGCAACTGATAGATTCCTTGAAGCCTGCTATACGTAGCCAAGTCTAACATATCTGTTGTCTTGACTATATGGATGTAGGTGAGAATATCTTGGCTTAAAGAGGTTTAGCTTGCTAATGTCCAACTTTGGAAACATTTAAGGATGCAATTGGGATAGTTTTTGATACCTTTGTACAAATTCCTTTGGAATGATACTTCATTCTTGCTATATTGTACAGTTATGATTCAAAGACTGAATTGTTTCTGTACTTATCTTTGCCTTGACATCTTTAGCCAGTCGCCTTTTTGAACATCTTGTTCATTGGTGTGTTATTTATTTAGTTTAACAGCTACACACACACACACACACACACACACACACACACACACACACACACACACACACACACACACACACACACACACACACACACACACACACTCTTTCCGATCGACACCTCCCCTGCCTCCCTCATTTGCATCCGTAGGGTTAGAAATTTCAAGAAAAAAAATGTAATAAAATTTGAAATCTTTGGGTTCTTTAGAGGTGATTCTCACACTCTCCAATATAAAAGATAAAATGTCGCCATCATTTGAGTTGACTCATAGGGATTTGTGTACTTTTGGGATAAGGAAATTTCCAAAGCATTGATTGACTTCGCACCACATTAAGTGAAAAATTAGCTTCAAGAGCTTGCATATCACCAAACCAATGTTGGGGTGCATGATCATTGCGGGCTTGGAAGTGTGTAAAATGCAAATTGCATTTCATGGGACATATGTCTTTCTGTTACTTATGCCATAAATTGCTCTTTATGATCAAAAGTGTGAGTGTTGATATTGTGTGATGATTGTGAGCACTTCCATGCCTAAATGAATCTCATTGCACCTAATTTTTGGCTTATGCATTAGGTTAGTGCCGGCCATCTTGATTGAAAGCTTAGTTGCAATAAGGAAAATGTTTTGTAGATTGCATGCGTACATGAGAGTTGCATTGTGGATGTCGAGTTGTGCTTGCTTGGTTAAGAACTTTGTGCTTAAACTTAACATTGCTTGCAAATTTTGGTGCATGATTTGAATGAAAAATCATTGCAAAGCACTCAAACCAAGCTTGTTTGATGGCCAAGAGAGAGCATTGAACTTTTGGGGTTGTGGTTGATCGTGCAGTTTTTAGTGCTTACTTTGAATGACAAATGCTTTCAGGCACTAACAATTGAGCTTTATTTTGAAGGGTTTTGGGCAACAAGAACTTTCATTGATCCAAGAAGGGGTCATCATTGCAAAAATTACAAAATGTGGCTAGTTAGAGCCATTCCAATTGTTTGGATTAAAAGTTGTATATATGCTAGCTCATAGCTTGGTCAAAAGTTAAATTTTTCATTTTGAGCTAGTGTTTACCCAACTTTTTTGAGCTTTCAAGTACATAATTTGGGCTATTAAGAGCCATTCATTTTCATTTCATCAAGTTGCAGTCATCTTTAGCTCACAGATTGCTCTTAAATTGAAAAATGCATGTGAGCTAGTTGCTAGCCAACTTTTTGGAAAGCTTTAAATTGTAAAATTTGGCTTTCGAGACCCACTTCAATTTATCAAAGTTGCATTATTTTCAGCTCTTGGCTTGTTTTTAATTCCATATTTCATTGAGCTAGAACTAATCAACTCTGCATCGTGCATGAGAGATGGTAAAAATTGCGAAATTTGCTTATGTAGAAGCATTTTATCTCTCTCATTGTTGATATATATGCATAAATTTGCTATCAAAGAGCATCATGTGCATAACCAAAGGAACTTTTTTTCCTTGGGTTTTTTCCCTTTGGCAAATTCGGGTAGGCAAGACCCTAGCATTAGGTTTTTCATTAATGTTTTCTTTGTGTGCTTTTTGGATTTCAATAAATGGCTTTTGTAGCTTGTGTTTACACTTAGCTTCAAAAAGCTTCTTTTGCAAATAAAAATATCAAGAGACTTCTCTACACAAAGGGGACGCTTGCTCAAGGATACACAAAGAGCATGAATAGGTGTAATCCTTCCATGATGTTGCTTTTTTGTTCAATCTCTTCATTCTCTTGCTTGGCTTAAGTGAAATTTTGCTTCTAGGCTATGGTTCTTTCATGTTCAAAGGCTAGGCATACTAAAGTTTCAACACTTTGCTTTGTGAAAATTAACTCATAAAAAAATTAGGTTTTATGTGTGGTAGTCATAGGTAATTGGCCTTGACCTTAGATTAATGTAGGTTCATTTCCCATTAGTCCTACACTCTTAGTGATAGTTTTAATACTCCATTCATTTTTAACATGACCTAGGGCTATGATTAGGCTTTAGTCCTTTTGTCCAATTGCCATAAACATCTCATCTTGGAAGAAATAAAAAAAGTGCTAAAAAATGAATCAATGAAGCAAAAAGTGTCAAGAAAAAGTAGCAAAAATGCTACTAGACACATGAAAAGAAATTTTCTATGTTATGTTGTGTCTTATGAGTCCTAGCGCCTTATTGGCACTTGGTAGGCGAGGGGAATCACCTTGGCTCACTTGGTCAAGGCCCTAAACCGATGCCTTGGGCTGATAGGGATTAGTCATCGCCTTGGTGAGCTAATAGGCTTTTGGAACACCTTCTTGAGGGTTCAAGGAGCCAAGAGTCGTACCTAGACTTGTGCCTTGGGGTGGTAGCCTTGTGTTGTGATTTACTTTTTCCTATGAATGACAAAAATAAAACTTCCATGAGCTTCAAAAAGCTTTGACAATGTACTAATAGATTATGAGCTTCTTTATAGCCCATAGACATGATAAACTTGAATGATTTATTAATATTGGTCACATAGTCTTTAGGCTAGTAAGTTTATGAACTTGCATTAGCCTAAGGTCATAACTGATTGCTTGTGTGTCATGCATAAAACTAAAATTTCAAGTGGTTTAATCTTCATGATAGTTGAGTGTTTTTTTTTCTTTATGTGTCTAGTTTTTGACTATGATTCACCCATCTTTTAGAACCAAAAAGTCACTTTGCATGATTGTTCATTGTGCTTCATGTTTTATTCATTCTTGGTGGCCTCTGATGCTCATTACTTGTTCTTATGTTTTGCAGCTCAACATTTCTTCCATGGACTTGCTTGCTACCTGTCACCGTGTCTTGCTTCACCGGCACACGAGGATGTGCGCTAAATTAGGAAGGGAGAATGTTAGCAACGGCTAACAGATGCTACACCAAATGTGCATCAAGAGGGAGATATCTATGGATGTCACAATATTTCCCACTCACTTTGTATAAGTCTTGGGCTCACTTGGAGTTCCAAAGTTGTATATGGTAGTTTGAGGGCTCAAGCTTAAACCCATAGTAGAAGGGATTGTGGTGAAAGCCTTTAAAAGGAAGCCTTTATGCAAGGAGGCTTAATTCTTGAGCATCCACTCTTGAGGATCCACTTTTGAGAGCTCCCTCTCTCTTGAGTGTTCACTCTATGGCCTACCCTTGAGCTTAATGTTTATGCTTGAGAGGCTAGTGCTAACCATTGTAATTAGAGTAAGCTCTTCTTGATTAATCTAATCCTTATTTTCTCATTAGTCTCTTCTTCTTTACATTTCATCTTGTCATGAAGTAGTATTACACTTTCATTACTCTAAATTTGAGAGATGTATGTACTTCTTGCTAGTAACCACTCCTATTCTTCCATAAGCATTTTGATTTGTGATATTTAGCATCACTAATTAGGTTGAGTAAGTTGGGTCTTAATCTTGTAATTAGTGTGTGTGCCCTATTGTTTGCTTGTGTGTAGATAGGTTTTATGAAACTCTAGCACCATTCACCTTGTGTGTGTATCTATTGATGAAGTGTCGTGATTGACATGTGGTAATTAGTGTGTGCCTATCATTAGTGTGCTTGGGGTTTCTAGTCTATGGTAAGCTGGACTTTGGTGGGCTTGATTCTTGTAGGAGTTGTTTGATAAGTGATTAGAGTAGGTTTAGAGTTAGTCTTGCCATGGCTAATCTCTACTTACATTGGAGAGTTGATCTCTTGAATCCTCTATTTCTATTCATCCAGTGCTGGTGATTCCATGCCCTAGCCGGGTTGCCGATCCACGGATTTGATAATTTTGTGTGGGTTACGATTAGGTCGTGCTACATCGCCTCCCTAGAATGTGCCATTTGGAAACTTGTTTATGACTACGAAAGGGACTTGCTACTTTTTTTGAAATTTCTTTCGAAAAGTATTATCAAGGTTGCTATCGTTAACGAAGAACCATGTCACCCTTCTTGATGTGTTTTTCCTTCACCTTCGCATTTGCCTTTGCTTGATTATTCTTCAATACCTGTTCATAGTGCTCAAAAGCAAGCAACCTGTCCACCAATTTCACACATAAAAAGTACAAAAGTCTCTCTTTGAGTGTATCATGAGTCTCAGCTTCAAGATTTAACATCAGCATCGAGTCTAGTATTTCCTCTTCAATAGGAAGAAAAGGCTGCTTCTTGCATAGATAATTCACCAGCTCTCCCCTGAGACTTGGACCCATGTCAAATTGTGCTCCAATGGCATACAAGTTTTATTACAAATATCTTCATATATAAATAAAAAAACTGTGATTTTCTTAACAACTTTGTCTTTGGTGGCCCACCTGGATAGATAGCCAACAATGATAAGTATGTAATGTTTGCCTCTTACTGTCATACATAAAAGGCCTATTGCATGAATAGGTCTTTTATTGCATCAAAACCTCACTTCTCAAACACATCATATGCCATAATGGTGCCTCTAAATTTAGATTTGAGAACCGTAGTTTCCATGCTTTGGTATTCTTTACAAGACCTGCACCAATGATGAACATCACATTGGATGCTTGGCCACAAATATCCCTCCTACAAGATTTTATGCAAAGTGACCTTTGAAGATAAATAACCACCACAAGAACTCTCATGATTATCCTCTAAGATTCTGTAAATTTTCTCTTTCCATGGAACCCTTCTCATCAGAAGATCAGCCCCTTTCATATACAAAGTATCACCAAGTAGTACATACCTTTTGTCACAACAACAAACGAAGGCATATTTCTTTGATTTTTCCAACTTTGATAGAAGCATACATACTTTTAGAATCTCTTCTTCCCTCTCCAAAGCTTCCTTTCTCAAATAAAGAGGAAAATTAGCCCTTAATACATACAATTGGCCAATTGGAACTTGTGATGTACCATGTGCTTCTTCATTTTGAAACCTGTCAACGTGCCTTAAACTCCAAGCTTCCAAATGCTGAAGTAAGTTCTTCACTTGAAACCACATTCTTTCAACCTTGGATTCTTGCTTTGTCACACCCTAATTACTTTTTGTACCACCAAAAGTGTATGACCTCTTACCCGCACATGATGGATCATAAGTTAAAGGCAGATGTGTAGTCCTTTCTCAAAAGTAAAATGCTCAGCTTCATTGTAGCTTTGTGTTGTAAGCTTCAAACTCCTTCTAGTTAACAAATACCTTGAGGACCATAATTAAAATTCCTCTTGAAGCTTCACTATGTGATTTCTTGTAAGATCCATCAAAAAATATTATATAGGCATTGTCTATATAATGTCACAAGCTTGTATGTGTTGCTTCTTCACTGCATCCTCCTTGATAAGAAGAGGGATCTTTTAAAAAAGAAGAATATCACTTAGAGTAGCCCTTGTGATATTCTCAACAAGAAAAGAGAATTGGAATTCCTGTAGCTTCGCAATCCACTTCATGAGTATTCACCAATTCAAATTGAAGAGTGTAAATAGTGAAAAATGTGAAAATTTTGGGAAGAAGGTAGTGCTTGATCCTTCTACATGCATAAATTGCACCCATAACAAGCTCCACTTTTGTATATCATCTTTCCGTGTCTTGTTTAACCCTACTAGAATGATAGATAGGACAATCAAATATGGATACAAAATACTTTGAATCAAGCTCCTCATTGACATTAGATTCAACCTTGGGTTGCATTAGCTCTTCAATTTGCTCATAAGGACCAAATATTTTCTCATTATCCATAAGGAAAATAAATATTTGTTTCTCATCATGCTCTTCTTCAAGAAACAAGGAAGAAACATCTACATCACTATTGCTGCTATCTTCCATCTCACTGCCATCATCACCATTGTCTTCTCCCTCACCTGAGTACTCTTGTTATTCATCTTTCTCATCAAAATAAGCATCCAAATATTTCTTTCAGCATATCAAGCTTCTTCTTATCATCTTTCTCATCCATAATAAGCATCCAAATATTTCTTTCCAGCATATCAAATTTCTTCCTATCACCCCTTTTGTTGTTCAGAGTGATGGTACCATGTCCCCAATCCTGTATAGCTTTGGTTGCTTGTGAACATGGTCTTCCAAGGATGAAAGGAAAAACACCAATGCACATGGGAATAACATGACAATCAGAAAATTCTTTACCATCAAACACATCCACCTCCACATCCTTTATAACTCCCAAACACTTTGCCCTTGATTGGTTTGCAAGATTTACACAAAACAACAAATTCTTCATCGTATTGAGTCCCAAATTTTATACACAAGCTTGAGTGATAACACATAGCTATTCAACTCCATCAATATAAGTCTCTCCAATGAACATCTTATTATGCCATGCATCCATAGTAGGACATATATTGGGTAGCTCATTCAAAGATAAGACTCTCACAGACCCCTTAGCATGCTTCTTCTTGAGAGGGTTGACCACATACTTCCATTGGCTCTTTAACTTAGGACACATTTCCATGAGTTTTTTGAAGGTAACATTCTCCCTTTTTCCCACCAAATCATCCCTTAAATTATAATTTGGTTGCCTTCTTTCAAAGGAAAATCGAATGGATTGTAATGTTGGTTGCATTTTCTCTTCTTCTTCTCTTTGCATGTACCTATTTCAACCCGTTTCCCTCTTTTATAGATGGGACTTGTATCGCTTATACCATGATCTCTTATTTCCCTCTCACCCATAGGCAGATCACCATAGCTCTTGAATTATCACTATATTTCTCCAATTCATAATGTATTCCACCTTTGTTTGCCCTTCTCTTTAGCTATCAAACCACTTGGTCTTACTTCCCCTTTAATCTCAATACCATAATATTGAGCTTGAGAAGGAATACAAAACATATCACCACCCATTCTCTTTGGCTTGTCACATGGAGGGCCTTTACAACCCCATTCACCACAAGTATAGCATTGAAACATATTCCCTCTTCCAGCTATGCCTCTTCCTCTACCACTTGTAAACCCCTCTTCCTCTACCACCTACAAACCCCTCATTGCTTCCATAGCCATGAACATATCCATAGATATGACCTATTCCACCCTCTCATTATATGTACAGTGTGATTGTTCATAAGACCTACCACCTCATGCATCTCTTTGTGAAATGAATTCACATAATGAGAAGTTTGTTGCATGGATCTTTGATGAGGACCCTTGGTTGCTTTGCAACTTTCACTTCAACCTTTGGCTCCACATTGATTTCAAGTTGACTAAGGCAAATTGCTTTCCATTCTTTATTCTTTGCTACCTCTTCAAAGGTCTTTGGCTGCTTGAGCACCACCTTCAAGTGTAGGCTTCTTCTCAAGCTTACACGAAACCTTCCCTTTAACATGGATGGAGGAATTTCATCCCCCAAAGATGTACACCACTTTATCCATAATGCATTGAATTCCTTCACAAAGTCTTCTATGGTTTGGGTTTCACCTTGTACTAGGATTTGAATAGAATTCCATACCTTTTGTGGGTCTTCAACATATTTAAAGTGTGTAAGAAAAGCATGTCTTACCATTTCATAAGTCATAACTTGAGGAGGTTGGATTGAATGTAGCTCCTATCTGTAGCCTTCCAACCATTCTCTAGCATCTTCCTTCAAACAAAAGTAGAAGATTTGTAACACCAATGTTAGGTCCTACTTGTTAGCAAGAAGGCCATTAATCTCCATTTTCTCAATGAAACCTTTGGCACTCTCATTTTTATTTTTCATGAAACTTTGAAAAACTAAATTTCACGGATCCCAAAACCTATAAAGTGAACGTAACTTGAAGCGGGTCCTATCATTTAACGAGCAAAGAACGAGCAACTAAAAGTGAGCAAGGCCAAGAACTTTAAATATCTATAGTAACTATAGGCATTAGATGAAATCCCAAGTTAGCTAATCAATCATAAAATCTATTGGAGGCTACACTAATTCCTTGCCAATGTTCATATTAAAGACTAGCAAAACTCATGGTAAAGGTATACCGTACTTGAACCTAATACAATAACAATGTGAAAACAAGAAATTCCATGACAAGAAAGAATCCAAAAAAAATTGTATGAAGGTTTTGATGAACCTCGCTATTATAGGATTTGGCTAGTAAGCAACAATGAATGACAAGCAAGCCAATAATTATATATGGAGTATATCAAGGTGGAATTCACATAAGTTGTCTATTAATGCACATGATGGGAAATGGAGATCCACTAAGAGGTGTAGAATGTGTCTGAATTACATGAAGCACTTCAAAACCTTTGTTTTGACATGTCTCATACTATGAAGATGATGAAAATACTTTTATCGCTATAATAGTATGTTCAACTTCTCTTATGATCTTGTCAATCAAAAATTTATTATCCTAAGGCCGTGTGTGTCCATGAAATTTTGAAGAGTTTCTCCATAGAGGCTGATACCATTATCTTTGGATTTGAAATACTATGATAGGCACCAAACCAGCAAGATACTTAACATGAGTTTTTTTTAATGATATTAATGACATATACATGTAATAAGCACTCGATAAAATTTCCGTAGATAATTCCTTATCCTTTGTTAGCCTTGCTTATACTATGCACAAGGTTTTTTACCACCCCCCCCCCCCCCCCCCCCCCCCCCTCTCTAATAGAACATCTTCACTAAAAATTGTGAGAAAAAAAACTGAAGAATAATCTGAAGCACCCCATGTCTCCTCGTCTCAATTTTCACTATGAATCCCAACCACAATAATAGGTAGCCTTCCGATGGAACCGTCTATGTAGGTAGGTTAACGAAGATCCAATAAGAGCTAGTTATGTACAAAATTAGGGGCCTACATTTGAAGACTCTACTTCTACTATTGATTTGGCTTCCACCATTAAGTATGTACGTTGCATCATTATCGGCACTGCAGATGAATCAACATTCTCTTCCAAGACCCATTGGAGCTGATGTCAAGGCTCGATATGCTCAGCATCCCACAGATGCAAGAGGAAAGCATGAGCGGCCATGAGTGCTACAAGATGAAGAGCGAACAATCGGGGATAAGGTTGCATGTTGCATCATTATCACCAGTACTCTAGATGAAGCAACTTGCCAGTAATAGAGTATGAGTCTCATCATCAGCTCCTTGACTGCACATCATGCCCTGATGGGTCTTGGATGCGTACATGCATTAGGAGGAACGAACGAGTGGCCACGCATGTTGATAAAAGACAAGCCGACAAGTGGGATAAGTTGCTGGTCCATGTGAGTGTAACGATGAAGGTGCATGCTAGACTTGGTAGTGAATGTGAATATAGAGAGGAAATAAAGGAGATGTAGAGTGGCATGCATCCCCCACCACATCACACATCTTTAGCTTGATGGTGTCATCCATAAGCAACGACTCTTTAACTACGAGCAGCCATGCATCCCGCACCACACAATGCATGCAATCTTTAACTAGCGTTTGGAAATGCAAGTTGAAACAGCTTGGTGAACGACCTACATCTTTAACTTGCATTTGGAAAAGCGGGTCGAAACAGCTTGGTGGCAACCTGCTAGACGAGAACACACTTTCCTCTTCACCGGGCATTTTTGACTTGCGTTTCCAAATGCAAATCGGAAGCGCTAGGTGAGGACCAAGTTGATAATAAGGAGCAAAAGAGAAACATTTTTAATTATGACTAGTTTTCTTAGAAACGCTGGGTTGTTGTTTGTGTTAAAAAAAAAGAGTGTCAGCTCCCTTGAACACACCAATCAAAAGTAGGAGAAAGCAAAAAAAAATCCCATCCAGATTTTGAAAAAACTTTACAAAAAAGTTAAATTAGTCCAATGTCTCAATTTTTTCTTTTGAAGATCTTATAAAAGGAGTTCTCGATGCTTCTAAAATTGATTTTGTGAAAAATAGACACTACCATTGGTCTAGCTTTGATCACCCTTCACTATTGTTTCCTTTTGCCTCTACTGTATTCAGTGTACCTATGAACCCAAACATGTTGCTTGTTCACTTATTCTTTATTTTTACAAAATTTTAAGTGACCTATTGGAATCAAGTGGAGCCTCTTGCATGTAGTGCATCAAAAGACAGGCCATGGTGTGCATTATATAGATGAATAAAATGGTTTTGACTTCTAGCTTGTTGCAATCAACCCTTCATTTGTAGTTTCTCTTAGAAGTGTCACAATATCACCATCTCTACTACCTCATGATTAAAATTGATAATGTTCAACTCTTTGACATGGATGTAGGATCTTCACTTTATCTTCAAGTTAGGTTAGTAATATATTCATTAAGCAAGAAAAAATTCTGGTACAAGCTGTATTCTTGTATATGAATGCATCCTCCCAATTTTTCTCAGTTAATTTTGCATGCAAAACTAATGCACATTTAAATTTTCTCACCTAGATCAATGAACCACTTTCTTTTTTCTCCTGTAGGAATCTTTTTGCAACTGTAATGCAATAGGGGAGGTAATAAAGTGTCTCAAAATATCCACCAACAATATGTGTATGACAAGGCTATCATTAGATATAACAAGCCTTACAAATTAATTACCATTTTGCAGATCAACCATGTCCTTATCTTGATCACATAAGTGACATAGAGATGATTTTATCTACAAATAAATATGGTTATTTGGACATCCAAGGTCACTGTTCCTCTTCTCTTTCCAAATACGCTGCTCTTTTGTCTTGATTGATAAAATGAAACACCTTTGCAAACATCCAAAACTCCTCTTGTAGCTAAGCCAAAAGTACTCAAAGTTAGTGATTTTGTGAAATTGTGGTGAATATACTATATGTTCTCACTTTACTTAGATAATGTGTGAGATATAAGTATGCCCACTGATGTACTCAAGCATTAATCTTAGCTCAATTTTAAATTGATGGCTAGATAGTTTATGGAAACACTACTGATACTATGATAGAATGAACACATTAGGTCAACCTAGTTTCCTTAGTCTTCTATGTGTGTAATGGTATTGTAAGATGTGAGTAGGATGCAATAAGGATACAAGGAAAGAAAATATTCAAAATATTTCTTACATACAAGTAGAAAATACAAGAAATCATAGTTTCTTTGTAGTGACCATGTACCAAAAACATATCTTTTAGGTAGGGGTCAAGGATACCAAAGACATGGATTTTCAAGAAACATTAGGTCATTATGTCATTCTTTATTTGTATACGCTCTCTTTTTGTCTCTCGCTTGGTTATCTTCACTCGTTAAATGATATCACCCACTTGAAGTCATTCATCAATGGCGAGCACCTAAACACTGTTTGGGAAAACAAGAGTAAGTGGAACCTCTATAGTAACATCTCCCAATAGCACTCATGACACAAATTCAGAGCCACAAACCATATCAAAAGATCTCCCACAACACCTTAACTTAAAAGTAAGTGATCCCTTGGGAATTTACAAGCACCCACCCACCCAAAAGACCATCATGGAAACTAGAAAGCACTTGCCCTGGCATGGAATTATAGCACACACCGACCAATGCACATGAGGAAAGAGCTTTCCCTTTCTCACCAAATAATTCTTCAAAACCGAAATTGCACAGCGTGCATATGCCACAAATGCACTTGAGTAAAATAATTTTCTCTTTCTCACCAAGTATTTCTTCAAAACCAAAATTACACAGTGTGCATATGCCACAAAATATGTAAGCCTTCCACAACTTACTCTACAACACTAAATTGCCTATGGGTGCAATATCTTATACCTTGTGGGAAACAAATTGTAACTCCCAAAAAAAAAATCCAAAAGGGATGCTTTCAAGCCTAAAAAATCCATTGCATTTTTTTCAAACAAAAGACTTTAATACCAAAATTTCAAACCTATGCACCTCTATGTGAAAAATTGGTGTGAACTGCAAGCTGCCATGGCATGACTACAGAAAGGCTAGTTGGAGGCAAAACTCTGCATCAAAAAGCATGAAGAAGCCATAATGACCCAAGACCTACCAATTTTTTTATATTTGACTTGGTTATTTTATGGGGAATTTTATTTTTGCGAGCTTTCAATGAGCTTTTACAATTGGAACAATTTTTTCAAGTTTTTGAACCTTGATCTTACATAATGATATCTTTAAGTATCATTGTGTCGTGGAAAAACTCAAAACCTCATAGTACAATCCTTCAACTACAAAACACTTTTAAGAAATATGGAAGCATGTCTATGCTTATGCAAAATGCAACTTTATAAAAAGCACCATTTGTATGTGTTTATTAGCTTGTACATATAACATAAATCTTAAAATTTTATTTAGAGTCTCCTTTGTATGGAGACCTCTTCATACAAAAAATCGTACACCCTTTCTTGGGCTTCCACATGGGATTTCCTTCACACAAACTCTTATTTGCATCCCTTTAACGATTCTGTTATCTCACGGAATTCAACACATTCCAAATGTACAAAACAAACACAAATGTAACACCCAAATGAAATGTATGGAGCATACCAAAATGCCATGTCAATGTCATATGGCGGCCATCTACATAAAAACATAAATCAAAACATCAAGATGTGTACTGTTAGAATAGAGTTTCCTCAACCAAGTGTGCATTTGTAATCAACATTTCATAGGTCCACATGCAATGTCGGCCAAACATCTTTCATAGAGCACATCATCTAGCTCTAGACACATGCAATGCCTCATATCTTCCACATTAGCTCAGCCCAAACCACCACACTCCGCAAACAAGTCCAAAACATAGTCATGAGGCTCAGTAAATGTTGCCGGCAACCACTTGACGATACACAAAATAAATTAGAAACCTATTGCAAACACATATATACTTTAACATTCACTAGTATCATACTTTGCACTAGTCTTACACCAAAAGAACAAAGAAGACCGTTCTACCCCGCCTCTAAGAATAACACCATCAATCTCAATGGGGAAGACTACATAATCTATCATGTAGCTGCAATCTGTTGGAAACAATCTCTCTACAATGTTCTCCCCTACCTCTCTATCATAGTGTGGCACAGGATGGCCAAAACGTTACCAAAGACACATGGTAAGATCAAGTACCTGCATAAATAAATAACTGAAAGATTTAATGTCCTAGCTACAATGTTTTTAGTTAGGAAATTAAATTATGAACCTAAGTTTGTTATCTCACCGCCTCTCTAGTGAGTGGATGCCGATATGCCTTCTTGTCACACATGAGGGTCCGTGTATGTAAGAGCACAAGTCCTACCCTAGTTGCATGTGCAATAAAATCTCCAATATACTCTGCCATGCACATGGTTACTAAAACCTCTCATCGGCCAAAAACTCACGAGCAACATCCATGTACCCTATCACTAGACCCCTAGAAAATGTGTTCCACTTGGGAACACTCATGCCCTCTACAAAAGTAGATGATGACATGTAAACATATAACCATAGTAAGTTGTAGGTACTAGCCCAAAGAGTAGTTACTTACATGCTAGAATTAGTCCTAAACCATCCACAAGTAAACTAGTAGAAAAATCTGCAAAGATAAGCCTAGCAACCTCACGACACGGCACACCATCTTTGTTATATAGATTTGTATTTTGTGTCGCAAAAAATTTATTGGTGCTATAAGAAAACCAAACATGAATCATGTTTAAAATCATAAAACAATGCAAGAAGAAAATGAAAATAAGTAACCATTATGGAAATCTACCTATCAAGGGCAAACTTATCACTTTGTGATATATCCAATGGAACCCTACAAGCATCATCCAAATTAGCTTTGAATTAGGAAATATGGAAGACGAATTTGCTAACAATTTTCGTAAACTTACCAACAGATCATGTGATTGGCCTTCTCTCCCAAGCCTCTCGCCCAAGTGAAGACTTTGCAACAAACAAAGTAGTGTGCACCAATGAGGATATAGTGGGCACATTAGAAGAGGGTGCCATATGGGGTATAGTGGCTACCAAAGAGGACATGCTGGGCTCCGTAGATGTCACAATGGGAGGCATTGAAGAAGGAGCGGGTATCCTTGATGTACTTGGAGGCTCCATTTTCCCTTTACCCTTCTTGAGTACATTGCTTGCTAGTGGAGTACCTTGAGAGCCACTACCAATGGTGTTTTGAGTAACTCCATGAGAAACGGAAGGGAGAGACTCTTCTTGTGTCTCCTCTAAGTACTCATCACTCTCATCTTGAAACCCTTCACTCAACAACCATGTAGCACAATATCACATAAATTAGCACTAAAGTAAGACATACACATTCTCAAAAGAAAACAGCCACAAGTGTTAAGGTACTTACTCTTTGGTAATTCAAATTCTTGTTTTGGAATAACTCCTAATGGATAATCCAACCACCAAGGACAAACATTGGCTTCCCATGTTGTCAAGAAAAGTGGGAGAGAACATTGTATTATCATCACACACATTAATCCACTCTCTAGTGAATAATGGAGCTTCATCCAATTCCTAGAGAGAACATTGTATTATCATCATGCACATTAATCCACTCTCTAATGAATAATGGAGCTTCATCCAATTCCTGTGCCTCAACGCATTGCATAACCCATCTACACAACTTTTAGAGCATCTTCCACTTTGAAAAGCACATACCCACAATGTTATAATAAATGACATGTATCCAAAAGGAAAAAAATCAGAGTCTCCTTTGTATGGAGAACACTTTTTCAAAATAAACCATAAACCCTATCTTGGGATCCCACAAGGGATTTAAGGGTTTTCAACATAGACATTATACACACCCTTATTGTGTCAAAAAACACCATCCACCCCATATCGGGCTTCCACAGGGAATTTAAGGATTTTTTGTAAACACAAATTTCATCATTCTCAAATGACTCTCTGTCACCAAACCATGGCAAAAAAATGAAATGCTCTTTCTTTCAAAGAGTGCAAGTGAAAGATGCAAACCTGTAAATCACTCTCTTAGCCGACAACACAAGCTCCAACATCTTCTTACTAGGGTCAAAAGACTTCACCGCATCCATTAGCTAAATAAAAGCCTACATACATAGTAACAATAAAAAAACACACTCAACTTGATCTTGTGTAAATTTAACGCAAGGAATATCATCAACGCCATTGATTTCAATGCAAAAAAAGGGAGGGGTAGAGCCCCCCTTTTTTTGCGTTGACCTCAATGGCGTTGACGGTGTTCTTTGCGCTGGACCAGTAGTAGAGAGCGAGAGAGAGAGAGAGGCACCAACGACTAGCACGCAAGAGAGAGAGATGGGTACCTGTTTTGAGCTCAAACAGGTATACTTTTTTCTCTCGAAGTTGTAAAGATTATACCCTAAGTTTGAGATTCACATTATGAGCGGACAAAATCCTACTACTAACTAAAACCAAACTCGGATTGACCTATGAATGATGAGGAATAATATGCAAAATTAATATCAATAACTCTAGGTACAATATATGTACAATTTATACAGTTCATAATACATAATTGTATAATGTTAGTATATGGTTTATACGTTTATAGTTATATAATATTAGTATAATATATCTTATATATATATATATATATATATATATATATATATATATATATATATATATAATATGCCTATGATATACATTTATAATATATAATTATATAATATTTATAGTTTATCCGTTAAGTATATAGTTTATAATATATAGTTATATAATATTAGTATAATGTATCTTATAGTAATAAATATACGTTCTCTATAACTATAGGTAATTAATATATAAGTATAATATGCATAGTATATATTATAGCTATATAGTATATTGTAAAAGTATAGGTACAAGTATAAGTATATATATTATATACTATATACTCTTTATTATATACATGCTATTATATTAAATAAGTATATAATATAACTATGAGTATATATTATAAGTGTAGGTATAAGTATATTATAACTATAAGTATAACTCTATATCAATTATATACTATATATACTCTATATTATATACATACTATAATATTAAACAAGTATATAATATAACTATGAGTATGTATTATAAGTATAGGTATAAGTATACTTGTAAGTATATATTAGACCTATAAGTATATATCATAGGCATACATATACTCTATATGTATTACTATAACTATAAGTATATAATACAAGTATATTATATATTATGGTAGATGTAAAAGTATATTATAAAGTATAATTCTCTATATAGTATCTACTATATACTCTATATTATGTACGTAGTATTATGTTATATAAGTATATAATATAACTATATACTAAATATATAGTATAACTATATAATATAAATAAATAAATACATTATATATATATATATATATATATATATATATATATATATATATCTTGTGTAATATAAATAACTCTATATACTATATACTTAAATACCCTATATTCAATATATACTATATCCATTTTAATTTTAAAGTGCTTATTTGGGAATATATAAAACTATACTATATATATATTCATATACTTAAATACCATATATTCTATATATACTATGTTTATTTTTTTTTATATGCACGTATTTGGGGAGATTTTAAAAGCTTGATAAGTTAACATATGGATTTGACAAAATGCTAATTCAAATGTATCTTAATGAGTATGACTGTGCAAATCTTTAAGAGTAAATATTTTAAATTTATTTAAAACAATTTTCAATGAATGCATTATCTTTTTGCAACTGCATGCTTTTTACTTTCTTTGTACCTTATACACATTCTCTTCTTTCTCTTTTTGTCATTTTATTTACCTCAAGTATTATTTCTCCCTGTCTGTCTCAAACATGACAGCTACAACTACAACTACAACTATGCTTTCATGGATGACTAATGGTGCTCAAACGGATTATAGAGTTTCATTACAAAATGGAGAGATTCTACTTAGTTAATATTTTCTTCAAAGCCTATTGCCTCCTTCTATTAAGTTTGAGGCTTGCAAGCAGTCATTCAGACAGGGAGCTTTGAGTCTAAGGTCAATGTTTTGCCAAGATGGGATCATGAAGATCAGAAGCATTACCTTCTTCACCATACTCTATCCTCAACTTACCACATTCTTCATTTGGATGACTATGTTTATGTGGATGATAGTTTAGAAACAAGCGAAGAAGTAGGTGATGCTTCTGTGTTCACTACACCATGTAACAAAAGTTCGACTCCATCACATTTAAATGCTGATATTGATGAAGATATAGATACAATTGTTTTGGAGATAATGGAACTAACCAAGTCACCAAAACCCTTTCTACACACACAAGATGGGGTGGAGCATACAAGGTAGGAGTATTCAGAGGATACATCCATCATTTCATGGATGAAAGACAAAGGTAAATCATGCAGGTTATCTAAACAATTACAGATTTGTGGACCTCCCAAAAAGGTTGATGAGATCTCAAATTTTTATAATGACAATGTTTGTTTTGAGCTTCCTCCAATTCATCACAATAAAAGGATGCTTGCTATGGAGCAAAAGTATGACGGTCACCTTTGGTCTCACCCAACATCGACCAACATGGCCATTGATTGCACTGTGCATTTGAGTTATTGTCTTGGAAGCCTTCAATGTTGCAGAGTGACATGTCCTTTTTACCTTGGTGAAAGGAGATACAGTGATGCCTTCTTTCATGGACATCTGGATAGAAAAATCTATCCTACTAGAGTGAAGGTAAATCTAAAATAACCTTCCACTATTGTGACAAAACGGTCACTTGTTCAAATGTTTGCAAGTGTATATAATAATATGTGATGCCAAAGCTAGGAAACAACAATAACACGTTTGGTGATCCCTCTGGGAGTGCATGACCACAATGTACAGCCAGTTACTAGAAGGGCAGCTCTTGAAAAGGTGCATAATCTTGTTAAGATAGTTTTTGAGAAGGGGGGTCCTAGAAAAGTACAGATGTTAGTTTCTCGTCAAATGCTATTCCAATCTTTGACTAAAGAAGATGATTTAGAAGCCACTGATGTAGAGCTTAACCATTTTCTTGAGGAAATGATGCCCCTTGTTCAGAATAGGGGATTCAAAACTATTATGTCAAATGAGAAAGCTAAACAGGGTCAGGTTGTCAGTGATAGATATGACAATATACTATTGCTACAAAAACAGTGTGTTTTTCCATTTTTTCATGGAGGTCATTTTCCAAGCCAAGTTGGACCTAAAGATAAATGTTACGTATTCAAATTTTCCACAAAAGGACCTGATTCTAGAGTTGAACTAGTCAATAGAATGAGGCGAGGAGGGACATGAGATTTGAGTAGTGCTTGGGTGCACTTTGATCATACTCATCGGATTGAAGGATGGGAAACTATGTCTTGCTCGTTTATGATCCCAAGTAAGTGAATTTATAAAAACATGTTAGATAGTATGTTTTGATATAAGACACCTTTTATTACTTATGTGTTCTATGTGTACAGCATGCAAGCATTGCAGGTGATTGCAATATGTGAATATAAATAAGAAGACGAAGAAACACAAATCTTGTTTTGGAGAAATGTAAACACAATTATGGAGAGATGTGGACATGAACCATCAGACTTTGATGGATTTATGTCTGAAGAAGACGGGGCTAATTGGATGGCAATAGGAGATGTATAAAATGGAGGAAGGCATAATGTAATAGAGGGGAGGCTCGTGTCTTTTCCATTGAGAGTAGAGTCTACACAAACACACAAAAAACATGTCGTTATAGATAGACAAATGTATCACATTGAAATGTGTGAAGCATGGCGCTTAGAAAAGACTACAAATGAGGCCTCCCTTAAATATGAGAATGGTGTGTGAAATATGTGACAAGGGATAATAAAAAGGCTTTAGAGGGATGGTTTAATTCGTGGGAGCAATGGATTTCCCATTGGGGAAGCTCTGCGACAATGGTATATCAATCATTTTTTGGTTCTTATTAAATACATGAAAATAGAGATTAACATATATATGGTTTTAATCGTTTTTTATCTATAGGTCAGCAAGAGTCCATGGGAGAAAGCTCAAATTCCAAGTGTAAATTTGTCAGAGAGCATCCATGCTAGTTGGCTGGCAGGTGAAGGTGGTAAATGCAAAATAGCACTTTATGATGCATGTGTCAATGATGTTGAAGCGGTCCGGGGCGGGCAACAAGAAGAGCAACCTCTAGACACCCTTCAAGGCTCCCGTGCTGCTCAATGGGGCTGGGGCACAACACAACACAAACCAAAACAACAAACCCCCAGCCAAATCCCAACTACACAAGGGGCACCACCTAGTTTAAGAGCGAAATAGGACGCAAAAGAGGAGAATCGTTAGAGCAACCCACAAACAAGCAAGGAATTTACACTAACCCTAACACCAATGGAACACTCTCACACACTAAAACACGAGAGAGAGATAGAGAGAGAGAGAGAGAGAGAGAGAGAGAGAGAGAGAGAGAGAGAGAGAGAGAGAGAGAGAGAGAGAGAGAGAGAGAGAGAGAGAGATGGTGCTTGGGATGTTTTGAAGTGTATCGTTAATGATCAAGCAAACATAAATATATATATGTAAGAAAGAGAGAGAAGGGGGAAGGGGGTGCTTGTTGCACTAATGCCTTCTTACAAATCTGTCATGACCAATCAAAGTGAGATTAGTATTTGTTCAACATAGCCTGAGTAAATTACACCACAACACATCACAAGAAAAAAGCCACCCCAATCACTGTCTTAAGGCCAGGGGAGTCCTCTTCACCCTGTCGCCCTCTTACAACATGTGGGATCTATGGCTAAATTGATAACAATACCCGGAGACAAGCTATCAAGAACTTAAATAAAACACCAAGACACTTACACATCATTATTGTCCATGACTTCACGTTGGAAGGGAGACAAGGTATCCATGCTTAGTCCAAATTCACCCTCCTTGATTCAGCAAATGTTGGGCTTACTCTAGTAGGAGAAATGATAGATTTCCTACTCTCAATTTAATGATCACTCTCTCTTACAATGGCATAGAGTTCCCTTGCTAATCACCCCTAATACAACACAAACATATGCCTAATGCCAATGAGATTCCACTCAAGAGGTCCTTCTCAAGAGGTTGAGCTTGGCTTCTCAAGCTATAGCATAGTGCTCTTTCTTCTCCCCCTTTTTGTGCTAGCTACACCCTCCTTTTATAGAAATTTTGAAGGCTAGGGTTACTCCTCTAACCATGGTTGGGTTAGATTTTCAGCAATTTATCTAATTTCTTTTGCTTGGAATTATCAAGAAGTTGGCGGGGAAAGAGAGAGGAGAGAAATGGAGGTGATAGGACTTTCCATAGTGGGTTAGTGTTAGTAGAGTTAGTATTAATTTACAAATGGAATTGGATATTTACAATGGGAGTATCCATGTAGGATACAAATAAGGAAGAAAAACTCTTAAGAGGTAAGAAAAGGTGGATTTCTTACAAGGTTGATGCTCCAAGTGTCTTGAGTAGGGCCAATTTTGACGCTTGTTGACGGTCCACTAGCTTTGACGGTACATTTTTTCTCCACTCTTGACCTTCCTTGAGAGACAAGGTAATTGAAGCTGAGTAATCAACCACCATGATGCTGTCTTTTAAGAGAAGAGGCTGAATTTTGTGGTTTTTTTGATAGATATGGGTAATTTGGAGGAGGAAAAATGAGACTAGGTGGTCAATTTTGGAATGGAATTCTGTGTGGGAGGTATGAGTTCACCATGGTTTCTCTTATTCTTCAAGGTTGAGGAGAAGGTGAGTAGGGTGCAGAGAGGAGTGGTGAGAGAGATGGGGATGATGAGTGGAGAAGTGTGTGTGAAAGAGGAAAATGATAAAGTGGAAGAGAGAGTGTGGCTGCATAGCATGGGAAAACTGGGGTCCACTAATAAAATCATAGCTCATAGCTCGTAGCTCAAAAAAATATGAAAAAATTTGAGGCAAAAGTTCAGCCCACGAGCTACAACTTTTGGTTGTATCACCTTTTCAAATTCGGAGAGCAAGTGAACTTTAAAAATTCAGCAAAAATGACCGTTTTTTTCCACTGCACAAGGTCCTTGTGGGGTCCTTCTTTGGATGATTCTTTTGAATACCTCCAAGAGTGAGCCCTCCATAGTGCATGTATGCATGCCACCTACCCTTGACCTTATTTGGTAGGTCTATAATTGAAGATATTGTTGAGATCATGATATAAGTGAATAGTACAACTAAGAAAATCAAATATTGAGGGGTCTAAAAAATATGTACATGTCAAATATAAATAATATAAGTGGAAAAAATATAAAGGGGTCTGTTGAGCGAGCCAGCAGAGGATCACATCCACGTTTTTGCTCACACTCATCATTTTTGTAACCATTGATTGTAATAAATGTCTTTCCGACATTGATTTTGAATTGAGCCATTCATTAAGTAACGGGACTCAATTGAGTTTCCAGCTTGTAATCCCGAAGTAATTTCACTTGCTGATGTAATTAGTTAGAGATGTTCTCACCTCCAAGGCTGAGGTATATAAGCCAAAGTTTTTGTAACCTAAGGAGATTCAATTATTAATCAAAGTGAGTTTTTGAGCGCCGTGACTGTGTCTGAGAGAGAGAGAGAGAGAGAGAGAGAGAGAGAGAGAGAGAGAGAGAGAGAGAGAGAGAGAGAGAGAGAGAGAGAGAGAGAGTCTTATCTTCTTGCTACGCGAGCTACGGGGCTGCCATTGGAGAAGCGACACCGCCATTGTGTTAGCAACGGTGAGAGCTACGTACAGATACCAAGAGTGCGCGCTATCGGCTTCTACGTGTGGTAAGTTCCTACGAGCTTTGGTGTGAGTTTTCTTCCAACTCGTGTGTCGGAATAGAGCGTGCAGCATATCTATAGAACCGCAACGAGTAGAGCTACACATTAGTACCATCGGGGTCAAGTTTCGGTCACCTGTATTTTTCGGCCTGTCTTCATACGCGTTTGCCGCACGGAGTGGTTATAGGTTGATTTTGCAGTTCAAGTCTTTAGGGTGTTGTTCTTACCTAGTGTATAGGCTTCCCCTTGAGTTTGAGATCGATTCAATGATTCTAGATCCTGTTTCGTATAGCATTCGTTCGTAGTACGGATTTCAGTCACTTGCGTATTTTAGAACTTAGATTTGATTTCCTTAGTAGTGATTGTCATTAGAAGGTCGAGTAGGTGATTTGACACCCACCTAGTTGTTTCCATGCGCCTGCGGGTCAAGCTCCGTCCTCGTCTCACAAATTCTGTTGTTGGTTGAGTTCTCGCTATTTAGCTTCCGCTAGCGGCGTAACCGCCTTAACATTTGGCGCCGCTGCCGGGGACGAGAGCCCTAAGTAGGTGACCTTAGACTAATCCTACGAGGTGAGTCGTATAAACTACTTTTTATACTTTAGTTAGAAAAGATCTAGGAGTGGTGGACTCCGAAGGTCTCGAGAGATACTAGGAAGTGGGGTATTCCTGGGTCTTCCGTGTTGACAGTATTTTTAGTTTAGCTTAGATTAGATTGTTTTTGATGGTGTTTAAGTGGTTGTTGACATAAAAAGCATTTGCTACTCCTTGTGTGGTAGTAAATCTCTTTATATTTTCAATTGCAAAAAATCCATTTTATGATTAGAAGTAGCTTAGGTAGGGCCTGATTTGATCCTGATCTAGAGCTATCAATTGGTGTTCTATTTGCTTGATGTGTTTGATTGCATGTTAGATCACTGAAAAAGTCGCTTTGGTAGTGAAATATGCAATAAACAAAGTTCAGAAAAATTTTCTGTGTAACTGATTGTTGCTGAGCACTTAAAAGAGCTATTGGAAGAGTTCTGTGCTGAAAAACTGGAAATCTGCAACTTTAGACATCATACGCGTATGATGTCTTAGGACCTAAACAGAGACTAAAATTGAAAATTTGACATTGCCAGAGTGTTTAGGAAGGGGGGTTATACCCTAATTTCAACTTAAAACAAGAGCATTAACACTCAAAGAAACCCGAAAAGACAAGTCGGAGTCCAAGAAACGCAAAGAATAGGAAATTTTGGATTCAGATCTTGTTTTTACATTCAAACCTGACAAAAACACTTGAAACTCAATTATAAACATTGGAGAAGGCTTAAAACCAAAAATAGTCAAAATCTGGGACAAAAGACATCATACGCGTATAATGTCTTTTGACACATCCACTGCTTATTTTTGATATCTGACCTGACAAGATTGTTACAAACACTGTAGGAAGCATAAATATCAAGTTTTGACCCAAATTGATGAAAAAGACATCATACGCGTATGATGTCTTTGACCTAATTTTGGACATATTTTGATACTTTGCTAACACAGATCCATTGTAATAGTTGTCTAGAGGTTATATTTCAAGTTTCATCCCATTTGGATCACAATTGACCCAAAAAACAAGTCAAAAGCGGAAAATTGCCAAGAAAAGCCTAAATTAGCCATAACTTGCTCAAACAGAGTTCAAACTGAATTTTGTGAGTGGACAGAGCATAAGGGGGCTACTGAGAGTGAGTATAACCAAAATTGTCCAAATCTGTGAAAAAAGACATCATACGCGTATAATGTCTTTTTCAGCATAACTGCAACAAAATTCTCACTTGATGAAACAGAAGTTGTCCAACTGACAAGATTAAACAATTGACCAAGTATCAATCAGTTTGGATCAATTCTGACCACAAAAACCTGAGGAAAACAAATTGCCGAGACGGAAAAGTTAAAGTCCTTTAGGGGAATTGATGAATTTGAGATCGGGCAGGAACCTCCAGAATAACCAACCAAAACAAGGGGAACCAGCAAGTGTCATATCAACCGAGGGAAGTGTAAACCAAAGTTGGGTGCAACCATTAGAGCCGATCTTTGAAGGAAGTGTCTCTGATACTTCTTCGGACAGATCTTACGAGATTTTCACTGAACACTTGGAACACTTGAACCTGAACAACAGAGAAAATATGGCAGCAGGATCATCAAACCCTTCCGCCACAATGAAACTATTGTTCATAAAATACCAGTACGACAATGAGCAAGGTGCCAAGATCTACAAAGATGGAATGGACCGCTATTGTGTAAAGATAGAGGAGAGACCTAGTGAGTTCAAGGACTTAGTGCCTGTGAGCTATAGCGGAGATAGATATCTAGATGACGAGGGTACCATGTACTTGGTAGTCCTAAACCCTAACATTGTGGACAAGTGGGGATTGATGGGCACCAAAGCCAAAGTAGATGAAGAACTTGAGGAGAAAGCACCAATAATGAACTTCCCTGATGCGAGGTTAAGAAGAGAGAATGAAACTACAAGGATCAACACTGATAACATCTATGGGGGGCTATACAAATATAATAATGGGGAGCAAGATCTCTATTATAGATGTGAAGAACCCTACACCGAAGAGTTGACAGACCAAAAAAGACTTTATGTCTTTACCTACACAGAGGGATCGGAAGTGAAAATTGCCGCTTACGACAAGTATGGCAGGCAATACTCAACAATGGGCAAGAAAGAATTAGAAGGATATACATACTTTGGGGGACCACTACATCAGTATTATGTTACTTCTAGCTCACAAAGACCAACACCAACAAATGGAGGGCAAAACCCAATGACGAGAGGAGGACAAAGAACTCAGGCTGCTGACTCTTTCAGTCAACCTCAGTACTCGAAGCCCGGACCAATGGGATCATTACATTCCAGAGAGTCAATGGATACGAATCGAGGTAGTGCAGTTCCAATCCCCACGTATACCACTCCAGGTCCAAGGTTCGAAGCGGAACCATCTCATTTACCTCCTAGTAGTAGATTCAGGGCAGGGGAACCGACAAGGGTAACCCATGAAGTCCATGATGCTAGAGAAAGCTTTAGCCGGGACACAGGAGCAATGAGATTGGTAGCAGACCATAGACATATGAGACCATCTCAAGTAGCGAAGTGTATGCCAAAGAAGTATGGTGGTTCAGGAGATCCGTATGCACATGTGTCACTCTTTAAGCAAGTCTTAAGAGCTGAGCAGATAATAGATTTCCATACACAATACGAGGGATTTGGTCTTACTCTAGAAGGTACGGCATTGACATGGTTTCAACCACTGAACATAGGGGGATTCCATGACATTGACCATTTGCTAAGAGAGTTTGCTGAGGAATTCTCAAAACGAGGGATTAAGCACAATACGGTCTCACAAATATATGCTTTTAAACAGAGAGAACACGAAAAAGTGAAGGAAGCTTCACTTCGCTTCAAACAATACATTGAGAGATGTCCAGTACGTGAACGACCACAAGATGACAGACTATCTGTTCTCTTTATTGAGGGACTGAGAAATGACACTCTCAAGAAGGACTTGCACTTGAAAGCTTGTACAAGTTTCGAGCAAGTAACAAGAGAGGCATTGTACTTAGTGGATAACTGTACGGTTTATGGAGAGGTGTCAGCGGATACAGATTTTGCATCCAGTAGCTCCTCCTCCGTAGCGAGCGAGAGTACCACTAAAAAGAATGTTCAAACAACAACCATGCCAAATGTAGAGCAAATGATAGAAGATGCTCTAAAAAGAATGGCACCATACCAAAAACCATTTCCAAAAACACTGAAATGGTGTGCTATTGAACAAAAATGGACAAACCATCCAACAGAGGAGTGCTATTACAAAAAAGGGTATGTAAGGGAGCGTCAGTATGCACCTCCTGCTCAATTAGCACCACCTCAAGTACATCCAGTACCTCGATACCCAACGGGAAATGTACTAGGACCTATGGGGATAGAAAGACCGCAACCGGTATTGGGACAACAACCACCTTTACCAGGAGCAAGACCAGTGGGCATTAGATATGCACCAACCTTAGAGAATCAGGAAGAACAAGCCCTAGTGCCTGTTCAAACCTATTATGAAGAATCTGGTGCACACATGTCTCCAGCTGTGTATTACCCACCAGAAGAACCCAAACAACCAGAACCATGGGGCATCATTGGGAATGTTGGAACACCAACAGTTACAAGTGCTTCTGATGAAGAGAGATACAATTTGGACGCAAGAACATTGATGTTCATAGCTCATGGAGGGTTAACAGGACAAAGACCATCCTATCCACAAAGGACGAATCAAATGGGACCAAGACCAGCACTAGGACCCTGTTACAAGTGTGGAGGTGACCATCTGATGAATGTTTGCCCACATACGGAAATCATTAGAATTAACGCTTATTGCACTAAGTGTGGGGTTACTCACTTCATTGAGGATTGTTCAAAGAATCCAAACAAAGTGCAAAAGACGACATTGAATATGCTAGAAACTATTCCTACCAGCAGTGGGTCTGAAAATGAAACTCTGATACCAACGCAAGTTGTTACTAGAGCTCAAGCTAAGAAAACCACTAGAGAACCTGAGAATGGAAAGTTAACGACCGAAGTGGTTAGTCAAGGACCGCGAAGTCAGAGAAACACATGGAAAGCTAGAAAAGCACGCATGAAGTTGAGAAAAGAACGTGAAGACGCTATTCTAGCTGAGGAACTAAAGCAAACGAAAGATAGATTAGAAAAACTTGAGAGTCAAAACGGGAAACGAGAGATGAGCCCGGAAAGAACGAAACAAAAGAGTATCAAAGAAACAACGAGCTTAAGCTCAGGGGGATCAGTGCTAGTTGATAAAGTACACGAACCATTGGACGCACTGATGAGAGCTTACGAAGCTAGGTTAAAGAACAACCAAACACAAGAACAGAGGTGGATGACATACCCAAACGCGGAATTGGAAAAGCAGAGACTTGAAATGTGCCAGAGAATGATCGAGACTGCACAAGCCTTATTAGAACCACCAAAAGAAACAATGAATTGTGGAACGGAAAACCCAATTCAGCAAGAGACTATCGTTTCACGGGTGCAAAAAAGCCTGAAAATACACACAAGGATGACCGCATAGTATTGAACACAACCGATCAGGAGATAGAGAGTTTTCATCCAGTTATACAGAGGTCTTACGGAAGAGATAAGGATTACAATGAATTTTGGAAACAAGTGAGAGAGGCAAACTTTGCAAACGAGCTAAGTTGCCAAGCTAATCAGACAAATTGGGAAAAGGACATCAGGAATCCTCCCATAGTGGAATTTGAGGCAGGATCTCAAGTGGACTTGGATCTGCAATCTTATTGGGGAGATGGGGGCTCTGTTAGAACAACGGAGAGCAAACCTCACTCACTGAATACCTTACCTTCATACTTAGGAGAGTATGAAGCAAAATCCGAGATTAAAGCACTTCCCTCACGAAAAATCTCATCAGAAAAAGTCATGGACTCGCAAGGATTGATAGAGATCTTGTCAACACCAGTGACATGCACTATCTCTCTAGCTGAGCTTTTAAGGTTAAGACCACATATGTGGACCACTGTAGGAAAATGCTTGGAGAAATTTGGGGTAAAAGACCCAACATCGAGACTGCAAGAGGGTATACAAGAGCTGAGTAAACCACAAAAGAACGCTAAGCCTGTACCCTTAAACAAGGTCGGAGAGTATTGCGAAGGTGAAGAGGGGAATACAACCTTACCAGTTGAATTCCAAGGAGTGAAGACGATGGCAATACTAGACAGCGGAGCAGGGGTAGCCATTGCTACAAAAGATATCTGGAAAAAATGGGGGAAACCAGCAATAAGGAAGACTAGGTTGAAACTCCAATTAGCAGATGGACACATGGAGAAACCTATGGGGTTATTAGAGAAAGTTATAGTGACTTCTTGCGGCATTGAATACGAACATACTTTTGCTATTGTCGATTTTGGCAAGGAGAATAACTATGATATCATATTGGGAAGACCATTCATGAGACAGTTGAAAATGGTCCAAGATTGGGGCTACGATCACATATACCTGAGAAATGTGGAAACCACTACACGTGTGAATCTGAAAGACCATAGCTACAAAGATGTGAACCGAACACCGGTGGAGGAGTTTGATTCAGCTACTTTGGCGCGATCCGAATTTCCAGCTTGGTTAGGTAAACCCAAGGAGTTATGGATGTGTGGAGCTTCGCAATGTGGAAGTCTGAAACGAGAAGAATGTGTTTTAGAAAGGGCCATCGAAGACGAAACTTATATAGGAGAACCCTTTCCAGAGGACACGCTTGAACCATTAGAATGGACACACATTCTAGCAACCCTAGATGTTTGTGCAATTCCGGATGGTCCCACAACAAAATTTTGCGACAAGGACGGGTACGACGTGGTTCCGTACTTCATGTTGAGAACTGTACTCGAAAAAGAAACTGAAAAGAACGATACACTGGAAAAGGAAGATGAAGAGGAGGTGTTTCACGACATTCCCGATCATCCTGAGTGGGGAAATGAAGTAGACAACGAGTCAACGGACAATTCAAGCGGAAACGAAGAAACTATAACGGATGTCCGATTTTATGATTTTCCGAACCAAACTAAACAACGCCAGAAACGCTATAGAGCAAAGAAAAAAACAAAAGGGGTTAGAACCAATCCGATGCCTAGAATAAGAGGAAAAAATCAATTCCTAATGCTAGTAAAGGCGGAAGATTGTGTTAAGGACAAGGTTTCTGGAAGAATGAGAGGCAATGATCAAAAGAGCTTACGAAAAAATAAAAGAGGCTCAAGAAATCAAGTTCAAAGGAGTGGAATAAAAACTGAAACAGAAAAATCAGAAAAGAACAAGCGCAACAGAGAACACACGGAGTCCAAGCTAGAACGTAGAAACAAGTACAGAGAGCTCAAGAAAACTCTGAAAGAAGTTTGGACGACAGAAATTGAGAGTGAAGAGGACGAAAACGCCAAAATCAAGGAAAACATGGATGTTCCCTCTCACTATAGGAAATTCACAATAGAGGATAGGAAGGTGGTATTAACCCAACCTATTCGAGAGAGAAGGGAGAACGAATTTTATGACGGACCGGAGGATGCAAAAAAAGTTGATTTAGCAGCTCCAGGGGAGACACCTAGACCGGTGTACATAGCCACAGATTTGTCTCCAGACGAGGAAGAGAGACTTTTGAGTCTTCTCAGAGAGTACAGGGATGTGTTTGCATGGTCTTATAAGGACTTAAAGGGAGTTGACCCATCGATATGCCAACACACAATCCCACTGAAACAAGACGCAAAGCCTAGCAGACAGAGACCATACACATATAATGATACTTTTGCTAAGCGAATCAAAGAAGAGATAGATAAGCTAATGGAAGCTGAATTCATATACGAGATTGAACACACCGATTGGGTATCTCCGATTGTGGTAGTACCCAAGAAGAACGGAAAACTCCGAGTGTGTGTCAACTTAAAGAAAGTGAATGCTGCAACAATCAGGGACAATTATCCCCTGCCGATAACTGATCATGTTCTAGAGTGTGTATCAGGGAAAACAACATACTCTTTTCTTGATGGTTTTTCAGGATATAACTAGCTAGCCATAGCACTGGAAGATCAACATAAAATAGCCTTTGCAACGGAGTGGGGAATTTATGCTTATCGGGTTATGCCTTTTGGTCTAACCAATTCTCCCACAACCTTCCAGAGACTGATGACGCATGCTTTCAAAGAATACTTAAGGTTGTTTCTAGAAATATACATGGATGATTTATGTGTACATTCTCTTCTGAGAGATAAGCATCTAGAACACCTAAGAAAAGTATTTGAGAAATGTAGGACATATCGCATTTGTCTCAATCCTGAGAAATGTGTGTTTATGGTCCGACAGGGCAGAATTCTGGGACATATTGTCTCACAAAACGGAATATCCACGGATTTAGAGAAGATAAAAGTTATAGTGGATATGCCCAGACCAACCAATGCGAAACAAGTACAGAGCTTTATGGGACATTGCGGATATTATAGACGATTCATTTACATGTACGCTATAATAGGCCAACCACTTTACAGGCTAATAGTGAACTTTGAATGGACAGAGGAGTGTGAGGAATCATTCAAGAAATTGAAAGAGGCACTCATTACTGCTCCAGTCTTGAAATCACCAGATTGGGAGAAGATATTCCATGTGCACATAGATGCTTCGGCATATGCAATAGGATGCATTCTGGCTCAGCCAGAAGAAGGAAACATGGATTTTCCTATCTGTTACGCCAGTCGACAGCTCAACGATGCAGAGAAGAATTACACCACAACCGAGCGAGAGGGATTAGGAATGATATATGCTGTGAAGAAATTTCGGCATTATCTTCTAGCCAACAAGTTTGTGTTTTTTACTGATCACCAAGCCTTGCTCTACCTAGTGAATAAACCATGCAATACCGGGAGAATAGTGAGATGGTTCATTATCTTACTGGAATTCGACTTCACGGTAGTAGTAAAGAAAGGAAAAACACATCTTAGAGCTGATCATCTTTCACGATTGACGAATGGAGAAGACCCTATAGGAGTAGATGACGACATGCAGACGCGTACTTGTTCAACATAGAAATGATACCGAAGTGGTCTCAAAATGTTGTTAACCTATTAACCTATGGAGGAGAGTTCGATAGAAGAGAATACAACCAGAAACATATTGCTATTCAGCAATCCAAGAATCTTCAATTGGTTGCAGGAAGGTTGTATCAATTGGGAAATGATCATGTTTTACGACTATGCATCAATCCTGAGGAATATAATATATATCTGCGCGAAGCACATGTTCAAGAATGTGCATTTCATTGTTCAAGAAGGAACACATATAGGAATTTGTTACAATTGGGAGTATATTGGCCAGGAATGAAAGAAAGCGTACATGAATATGTCACTGTATGTATTGTATGTTCATCAAAACCGCCAGCAGAGTATTCGACATTATATCAGATAATGATCGCTCCAGAATGGAGTCAGTATATTGTTGAATATCTCACAAATAAAACTTTCCCAGAAGGAACGTCAAAAGCTCGTCAGAAATCTGTAGAGACAGAAGCTAGAGATTACGCTTTAATAGGAGATCAACTCTATAAGAGAGGTAAAGACAACCAGCTTAGGATTTGCGCATCAGAGTCTGAGTATGTGATAATCCTGGAGCAAGCTCATGGAGGAGTAGGTGGAGGCCATTTCTCAGGTGATAAGACAGCAAAACTTGTCTTAGCCGCAGGAATATGGTGGCCAACATTACATATGGAAGCTGAGGAATACGTTAAACGGTGTGATGACTGTCAGCGGACCAAAGTACCACTTAAAAGAGATGATATGCCGCTTAGACCAATGATGGGGGCAAGAGCTTTTGCAAAATGGGGGATTGATTATGTCGGCCCCATTTCACCTCCTGCATATAAGACTCATGCACAATACATTATTGTGGCTACAGACTATCTAACAAAGTGGGTCGAAGCAAAGGCAACTCAAAAAGCAGATGCCAGGACCACGGCACAATTTCTGTATGAATACGTCTTTGTACGATATGGATTGCCAATAGAAATTGTGAGTGATCGAGGCACACATTTTATAAATGAAGTGATAAAGATCCTTCTAGATGAATTCATGGTAATCCATAGGAAATCAGCCCCGTATCATCCACAAGCAAACGGACAAGCTGAAGCAACAAACAAAACCATATGCACGGTCCTTACGAAGATTGTATCTGAGTCGAGAACTGACTGGGACCAGAAGTTGCATTCAACATTATGGGCATATAGGGTATCATATAAAACATCAATAGGAACGACCCCATATAACATGGTTTTTGGGCTAAATGCTATCTTACCAATAGAATTCTTGATTTCAACCTTAAGGGTGGCTAAGGATCTAGAGTGGATAGGGCACGAGCTTTCTGATAGAATAGATGACCTGGAAAAGCTAGATGAGCTTCGCCTAAAAGCTGTAGCTTCTATCTACGCTCAAAAAAGGCGACAAAAAGAATTTTTTGATAAGCATGTGCGGACTAAAGAGTTTAAGATTGGGGACTATGTCCTCGTTTACACTCTGAAACAGCATGCTAAGAAGCTTAAAAAGCGAGGGATGGGACCTCTGGTGATTAAAGATCTATCACCAAGTGGAGCCGTCAAGCTTGCTACATTAGACGGAGAAGAAATGCCCAATTGGATTAGTGGATGTAGAGTGAAAAAGTATCTTTTGCCGCTAACCCAAGACATGCTTCTCAAAATACATCAAGAAAAGCTGTGTGTCTAGAAAAAGAAAAAGATTGTGGAGGAAGCGCAAGCCGAGGCGAAGGAAAGAATGGAGAAAAGAAGACTACTGCGTCAGAAACAGCGCAATGAAGGAGCAATACGAATAAACGCAGTCAGTATAACAGAAATGGATAATGACAAAGAAGAACCCATCATTGAATGCAAAGTAGGAACCAACCAAATCAAAGCCAGAGCACTATTGGATTCAGGAGCTCAAGCTAACCTACTTTCACTCAGTTTGTATAGACAATTGACAAATGACACTAAACTACAAACTGCCAAGCAAGAGTTAAAGAGTTACTCTGAGAATTCAATCAAAACTGTCGGATGCACAGTTTTACATATACAGATTAACCAATATGTGTATCCTCATATGTTTTATGTGGTTGAAGACCAAGCTACACAACATCCATTATTGCTAGGACAACCATGGCAGAAGCAATATAATGCAATGATTGACTGGAGTTCTAATTCAGTGCTTATCAAATACGAAGGTGAAAGTCAATCAGTTAAGTTCACCAAAGGAGAAGAGCCAACTCCAAAGGACGAATCCAAAGACAAAGATAAACAACAACCAGAGAAAAAGAAGAAGCAATGGCAACCAAAAGTTTCTATACAACCGGATTACTCTTTGACGAGGAATTCTTAACAGTGGATAAGGAAGACAAGAAATAATATAACAGCTCAACCTTGGAAAAAAACGGAGTCAAAGTTGGTATGGAGACCAAAAAAGGCTGTGCCAGAGAACACAAAGGTGGAAAACAGAGTCTTCAATACCAGACAACAGAGTGATTCCAGACAATCAAGGACAGTGAAACAGATCTGGATTCCAAAGAAGTTCATGACGGCACAAAGCTATAGCAAGCAAATTTGGATCCCAAAGATTTGTAAACAGGAACTCCCTTCAATACAATCAACGAAAACTCCTAGGTATTTCAAGGCGAGGAAATCAACACACAGAACAAAGCAGGTTTGGGTCGCAAAGAGTTTGTGGCAAGCACAAGCAAAGCGGAAGCAGATTTGGATTGTGAAAAAAGACAACAAGGTAACGAATAATCCATCTACTGATTCTACTACCGAAGTGCCAAAACCAACCCAAAACCCGACCACCAATCCTTCAATCAAACAAAGAGCAGCTTTATTGGAAAGACTGTTGTATCATCGCTCTACAATTGCATTGGGAACTTATGACCAAAACAACTACAATGCTTTACCCACAGACACTTCATAGTCGTCCGGGAGGACTTACACTAGGAGGGGGGGAGGTATACAGGAGCTACAAAGCAGCTACAAGCGGAAAAAACAAAGAAAAACAAAAATTATATCACAAGGGCAGTGTCTTACATGATTTTGCAATTTTTTATGTTTGATTGCGGATATTGATAATATTTATGCCCTTATATACCTTGTTTTGCAACAAGAAGAGATCAAATGATGAATTTGGGTCTCTAGATGTGTAAATATCACTAAATAAGAGTGTTTTTGGAGCTAAAAAGTGGAAAAAAGTGGTAATCCAAGTCCAGAAATCACAAAGAAGTGTATATTCATATACACAGGGTTACCAGCTATTTATCGTGTATGTTTGGAATTTTTTGGCTTCAATTTGCTATTTTCCTTTATTTTTTATGATTTTCTTAATAAAAATAAAAGAAAAATAAAAAAGCAGGTGAAATGAGATCGAAAAAAAGAAAAGAATAGACGGTGATGATCCTAATGACAAGGGCAACCCATGGTAAAAATGGGGTACAATTCTGAAAAAGTTGCGGAAAGCCCGAAATGACAGAATTTTGGCAAAGTGGACAGATTTCTCAGAAACAGGTCAAACGGAGTCCAAATTGAGAAATTTCAAATCCTAAAGTGCATTTCACGACGAGATAGGAGCACATGTCAAATTTGGTAACAAGTGATCCGGGAAGCCCGAAGTTAAGTATTTTTCACTTCACTATCAAGCTCATTTCCACTATTACCTTCTTGGAGAGAGCAAAGAGCACACAGGAGCATCCGACCTTCTACCGCCTTCTACGACTGCTACGAGAGCTCAGAGGACACCAGACATGAGAGGTAGACTCGTTGCCATAAGCTTTTGATGCTTATCGTTAACTTTTGTCGCGAAAACTCACCAAAACCAAGAAACAAGAGCAGACGGGGAATGGGGAGGAACGCTAGGTAGGGGCACAACCGCCCAATCAAACCTTGCAAGAACTTATAGGTGGGTTACCCTAGTATAGAAGATGGGTTTCTAACACTCAAAGCTCGAGAAAGAACGACTGGAAAAACCCTAGGTCAACAGAGCCTGCAAGAGGAAAACAGGAAAAAGTTGTCGAAACGACACAAAACTTCTCAGGAAGCTTAACAACATCGAGGGCAATGCAACCATGGAGTATCTCCGGGTTTGGATCACCAAAAGTAGGTCGGAACAACCGATTCAGCTGCGGACACACAAAGCGTCATTTTGGCATAACGGCTAAAATTGACGACCAAATGACATGAAACTTCACAAGCAGCTTCAAATATACATGGATGACTTATGTTTGCAAGCAAAACCCAAAAGAAAGCTGATTCACTTACCGATGGTGAAAAAGACGCTTTCGGGCAACCAAATGGAGAAAGATGGAGAACGGGCAGCCAAAGTCCAAGTTCAACCAAATAGATGGCTTCACAACATATCCAATGAGTTGGAAATGCAACTCTCGAGAAGAAAAGTTGAAGAAATTCAACTCCAAGACAAAAAGACGACTTCGGAGACTGAAATGCCTATAAGGGGGCTTTTTAGCTAAACTGATGACTTTTTAAGTTGAAAACTAGTTAGCAGGGCTTAGGGCACTAGCACAAAGCATTCTTTGCACAAAAAGACCAACATTTCAAGAAAAGACATCATACGTGTATGATGTCTCACAGCATGATTTTCACATCCATTTCAACATTTGAGTGCATAACCTCATTCCACATGTTAATCACATCCTATGAACCAAGTATCATGAGAATTGGAGTTAGAAAACCCAAGGAAAACCAAAAAGACGCAAAGTAGGCTATAAAATTGATTTTTGGTCCTAATTTTGTCAAAATAACTCCAAACTCATTGAAACTTTGTAGGATTGTTGATTAACACATCTACAAGCTATCTGGAACCAAAAAGCACCATTTTGACACAAAAGACATCATACGTGTATGATGTCTATTTGCACTTACAGAGCCAAAAATGCTCATTTGTCATCATACATCCATTATATATATCTAATACATGCTACATATGAAGTTTGGAACCATTTGGTCAAGTGGATCACCCCATTAGCCCAATTAAGAGAAAATCCTTCATACAAAGCCTAATTTTTGTCCCAAATCCAACATATTCAAGTCCAAACCAAGATTTGAGTATAAACAGTCCTTCACTAGCACATGGAGAGTCCACAGAACCAATCCCATGAAAAATTGATGAAAAAGACATCATACGCGTATGATGTCTCCAGAGCCATTTTTAGTCCAAAATCTATCCAAACTTCATAAATCCACTGAATAAGTCTATCTAAAGCCAAACCCAAGCTTATAGAGAAATTTGGTCCAAAAATACACTAAAAGACATCATACGCGTATGATGTCTCACTATGTGATTTTGGCACCTCAGGGCTTCAACCACCAAACAGAAGTGATCTACATGCCATTTGAAGGTGAACCACCAAGTTTTATCCAATTTGGATCATAAAATCCAATTCCCTTTCAAAATTTTGCCAAGAGCCTGATCTGGACTAAACTGGCCAAAACTTGACCAAATGGGATCCAAACTCAAATCCAAGCATATGATACTCATGTATACACTATCAGCTACAAGCACAACCAATATGAAGTCGTTTTGACACAAAAGACATCATACGCGTATGATGTCTCCAGCATGATTTTGAGCCCAGTTTGCATATTTTTTCACCTACCCTGCATCCTTAGGCCCTGAATAGCTCATGTTTCAATTTTCAAGTCATTTAAATAGTTAAAAGCTTCATTTCGGCTTTCAGTACTAAAAAGACGCTAACTTCTGAAATTGGAGTTACAGGATCCATGGATTCCGCCAAGTTATCGGCAACGAAGAGAAAAAGACCGACAATCAAAGATGCTCTTGCAGAAGCGGAACCCTTTGACATTCCAACACAAACCCTCAAGCCAACCAAAACTTGGGTGGAGGAAGCAGTACTGGAACAAGAGGGAATAAAGATCTACCAGGGGACTTTCAGAGATCCTCAAGGGCAAGCGGTGGATATACCGATGATCCCACAAGAATTGGTGGATTATAGCAGGTCAGAGAACATCAGCAGGTACCTGGAAAGGGCAGACTTGCACAGATTCTTCACCTTGAGACCATCAGGTGTAGATACAAGAAGAGTGTATGAGTTGGCAACCTCCATTCAGAAGGATGGGAAAGCCACATTGACAGTAATAGATGGAGAGAAAGTAGAGGTACAGATCACTCCACAGCTCATTGCAGATGCATTGAAGCTGAACAACAAAGGGAGATCCGTCAGGGAAAGAAGGGAGGCTCTAGAGGTTTATGGGTCCAAGAAACAGAATGCAACTTATGGAGATATGGCAGACCAAAGAGCGGCAACCCTTTGCCAACTGTACAACCAATTTCTCCATATTTGCAGTAAAAGACCGCAAAAGTATACGACACCGCCCCATGCCATTGCAACTACCATCACATGGGCATTGAAGAGCAATATGCCAAAAGAGGTGAATTATGCTCAACACATCCACGAGCAAGTAATTGCCATGCACAACGAGAAGCCAAAGTATATAGGAGGAGATGAAGTTCTGACAAGAATAGCTTATGAAGCTATTGGAGCCAGAGATCAATGGCCAAAGGTTCCCTCCCAGAATGAGTGGCTTAGAGAAGCCGATGAGGAGGAAGAACAGCCTGAAGTATCCAAGAGGGCGTCCACAAGAGCACGCAGGAAACTAGAAATAGTTTCAGAACCTGAAGAGAATGTGGATGAGCTGATTATGAAGAAAGCAAAGAAGAAGGTTGCTCCCAAGCAAACCAAAAGTCAGAAAGTGGCACGAATGGAAAGACTAGTGGAACAGTTTAGAGCGGAAAGAGCTCTAAAGGGGGACTTTGAAGAAAAGTGGGTGCCAGACCCCACTAAAGTCGGAACTAGCTCAGCCAGGCCACATGTTGATCAATATGATCAATATATTAGAGCTTATGAGGAGTCAGAGGCTATACTTGAGCAGCAACCTGTCGAGCCATACACTGAAGAGGAAGTACAGCTTTTAAAAGCTGAGCTGAAAAAGGACGACAAGGGGAAGAAGAACGTAGATGAGTCTACTGAACCTCAAGAGAAAGACGGGCAAGCAAACAAAGGGAAAGCCAAGATGACTGAGGACAATCAGCCCTCCTTTACTGATGTACCAAGCCCGAAGAAGACGGAAATCATTGTGGAAGAGACCACAGTGGAGATGGACACGGCTGGTATGGAAAAGCCGGAGGCCGGGACCAAGGAAAAGGAGATAGATCCAATTCAGCAAAAGAAAAACGATTATGAGGATCTGGTAGCGATAGGGTACACTGAAGAAGAGGCCCTTGAGGCGGTTTATGGGATCACCCTACAAAAACGAGATGATCGGAGAGGGACAGAGGAAAATACAAAGAGTACAAAAGAAAGTGATGAAAAACTGGACGAGCAGAACGTACTAGAAGAGCCGAAGCCAGTGGAGGTGGTGGCCAAAAAAGCTTTAGAGTTGACAGATGAAGATGAAAAAGATATGCACATGGTGCATGAACTGCTCAACAAGATCAAAGAAAGATCCAAGGCAAAGGAAGTGGAGATTGAGACAGCCAAACAAAGGGAAGCCGAGTTGCAGAGGAAGTTAGAGGATGCTATAACTGAATCTGAAATTCATAAAGCATCACTCTACGATGCGGAAAACGAGAGAGATGGCTTGATACTCCAGCTAGCCGAGGCTTCAAGAGAAGTAACAAGTGCACAGGAAGCAAGGGAGCGGATGGAAGACGACTTGGAGGCGGCTAAAGATGAGCTCATTGAGCTAAGGGAAAGAGTCGAGCTCCTAGAAAGAACAATCACTAGACTCAGGACTACCCCTAGAGCTAGCAGAGCAGGAACCGAACAAGAGGGAGCTCTTGTACCAGCTCTGGAAGACCAGGTCCGAAGCTTACAAAGAGAGCTAAGATTAGAGCAAGTGCAAAGGGTGCACATTGCGGAGGGATCATTGGCAGCAGAGGAGAGGCTCACTTTAGAAAATCAAACACTAAGAACAGAGAATGAGACCCTCCGCAAACAGCTCCAAGATCTACAAGAGCAACAAAGAAGAGAGACAGAGACACCACAAGAAGAATCAGGTGGAGCATCCATAGAACTACCAGAAACTGGAGAGGCAACCACAATTGAAGATCCAGCCCCAGTTCACGAGGTGACCTCAACTTCAGGAATCTCTGAAGAAGAAGAACAAAGGCTCCATGACCAAATAGAAAAGTCGGCAGAGGAGAGTGCCAAGGCGGAAATGGAATGGGAGAGGAGACTCCTAATCTCCATTAGACTTCAGGGATTAGACACAAAAGTGCTCCATGAAGAGTGGATGCAACCCAGCCTGCCTTTCCCTTTGATGAAGTTTGAAGTGATAAAAACGAAAAAGAGAATAGAGGAGGAGCAGTATGTCGCTCTTTACGAAGGAGACATCACAAAAGAGGAACAATCAAAGAAGATTGTAGATTCGCAGCCTAGATGGAGGAAAGGTTGGCTGAACAAATACCCAGCCTACCTCATCTACTTGGTAGAGGCACCAAAGGAGATTTGGGAGGATGCAACCTTCTGCCCGGTGCCAAGAGTCAGAAGCTGGAAAGAGCATGGCAGGATTGCAGAAAAGAAGCCAAATTGGCTTAATTACCCAAGGATGCCAGGACCAAAGGCAGGAGAGAGAATAGGTAAAGCCTACATGGTGAAAACCCTAACGGGCACCATCAAGCTCTTTACTGGCTCTCCTGACCTTTCGTGTCAGATGCTCAAGAAAATTTGCAGGACTCTCTTAGCTTGCATTGAAGTGTTCGCGCCAGATAAAGCCACGACCTCGAGTCTACTATCGACGGCCGACACAGTGACTGATATGATGTATGACCTTTCATTGCAGCCTTCTCCAAAAGTGTTGCACCTCCTATACCAGAGGATTATGTTTTTGCCTAGCTTCCACATGCAAACATTCGAAGAAGCTTTCTACACCGGCTTTTTCACCCACGAAAGCAAAATATTCGGCCCAACCTTGACCATTGGCAACCTGCGATACGAATCACATTTGCAGATGCTCAAGACGACAGGACTTTATTGACCAAGCATAAAGGTCATGTCAGGGACGACATGAACGCAGAGGGGGGGAGTGTTGAGCGAGCCAGTAGAGGATCACACCCACGTTTTTGCTCACACTCATCATTTTTGTAACCATTGATTGTAATAAATGTCTTTCCGACATTGATTTTGAATTGAGCCATTCATTAAGTAACGGGACTCAATTGAGTTTCCAGCTTGTAATCCCGAAGTAATTTCACTTGCTGATGTAATTAGTTAGAGATGTTCTCACCTCCAAGGCTGCGGTATATAAGCCAAAGTTTTTGTAACCTAAGGAGATTCAATTATTAATCAAAGTGAGTTTTTGAGCGCCGTGACTGTGTCTGAGAGAGAGAGAGAGAGAGAGAGAGAGAGAGAGAGAGAGAGAGAGAGAGAGAGAGAGAGAGAGAGAGAGAGAGAGAGAGAGTCTTATCTTCTTGCTACGCGAGCTACGGGGCCGCCATTGGAGAAGCGACACCGCCATTGTGTTAGCAACGGTGAGAGCTACGCACAGATACCAAGAGTGCGCGCTATCGGCTTCTACGTGTGGTAAGTTTCTACGAGCTTCGGTGTGAGTTTTCTTCCAACTCGTGTGTCGGAATAGAGCGTGCAGCATATCTATAGAACCACAACGAGTAGAGCTACACATTAGTACCATCGGGGTCAAGTTTCGGTCACCTGTATTTTTCGGCCTGTCTTCATACGCGTTTGCCGCACGGAGTGGTTATAGGTTGATTTTGCAGTTCAAGTCTTTAGGGTGTTGTTCTTACCTAGTGTATAGGCTTCCCCTTGAGTTTGAGATCGATTCAATGATTCTAGATCCTGTTTCGTATAGCATTCGTTCGTAGTACGGATTTCAGTCACTTGCGTATTTTAGAACTTAGATTTGATTTCCTTAGTAGTGATTGTCATTAGAAGGTCGAGTAGGTGATTTGACACCCACCTAGTTGTTTCCATGCGCCTGCGGGTCAAGCTCCGTCCTCGTCTGACAAATTCTGTTGTTGGTTGAGTTCTCGCTATTTAGCTTCCGCTAGCGGCGTAACCGCCTTAACAGGGTCAAAAGAAATCTCTCTCATTATGAGGCTACCATAAAAAGATAAATATTTTTGGTGTTCTAATTTTTTAGAAAAAAAACAAAATAGATGTAGGAAGGGAAAAATCACAATAGTGAAAAAATATACACATAAATAAAACTAGTTTTTTTGGATTTTTGTTGGGGTGGAGTTACACCAAATATAAGAGAAGCTTACATGAAAATATTTCTATATGGAATAAAGAGTATGAAAAATGGTAAGAAAAATTGTGGTAATGGTGAGGCAATGTACAGAGCATAAATAACACACACCTAGGTAGAAATATTTAAATAAATACCAAAATAATTATGAAAAAATCTTTTATTTAGGCCCTATATACAAAGAAATATTTACATACGCATGGGCCATAATATACTTATATTTTTTATATTTTTTATTTTTTTGGCTCAACTAGCCCAATGACTAGCTAATTGAGGGTTTTTTATTTCAGTAAGGAGATATGGGAAAAGTCCCCTAACTCACACGCACCTATATACAGTGAAAGGGTGAGGGTAACCACAGTGTTTGAGTGATTTGATAGGGTGAGATAACTCACTATGGAAATTACAGAGAGCCGAAAAAACGGCTATCAACGTTTTGAATGCATATATTCAATGTGCAAAAATATTGGGATACACCACAGGAAGATACATTGGAATGGGCCCTTCCTTAGAATCAATGATGGCCAGTTCCAAATGTAGAGAATCTCCAAATCCAACTCATTTTGTGAGTACATTAAAAGGCTTGGTTTCTAGTAGTCCTTTGTTTGAGGAGCCTGTGATGGAAGGTGACAAAGAGACAGTACAACGGGAGAAGAAAACAAGTGCAATTGGTACAAGTTCACATAAACATGGATATGTAATGGAAGCAAGACATCGCAAAACCAAAGGGAGACCACGGAGTATACATTTTGATAGAGATGATAATGAAGAGGTATATGTTGTCACTGACAGTGAAGTAGGACAGAGCATTCTTGTGTAGCATGGGGAGAATTCAGTTAGGTGTATTCAAGGGGTCAAAGTTGCCCGTGAAGAGTGGGCTTCACGAAGGATGCCAGCCAATTGCATGAGGAAATAGGGAAGAAAAATTGTGGTAACAAATTACAGAGTTGTCAAGTGGGAATGGTTGCTCCTTGTTTTTGGTCTGAGATAACTTTTAAAGACAAGACAATTTCACAGTGGATATGGTGCTACAATTATGAAGTAGGCCACACACAGAAAGTACATAGGCAAGTTAAATTCTCACCTATTGTTCCTACTTTCTAGCAAGTGGATATTGGAACCAGCTTATCAAAGGAAGAGCATGACTGTTTGGTACAAAGTGGTTTTCAATTTGCAGATTTTGCAACACTACTATGACACATGAATAATACAAATGTTTCTCTTACACAAGGAGGCTCTAGTAGCAGGACGCGTATGTGAAGACATGGTATTTCCAAAGAAGTGCAAAAGAGCTTCGAGCCAGCTGTAAGTATGGTTGGAATGTTCTCGGACAAGAAACTAGAAAGTGAACAACACATAGTTTTTTGGGGTATTGACATAGAGTTGTTATGATGTACACACTAAGGTATGCATTGAAAGACATTTCTCTTATGTATTAGATGTGGAGTATCTTTTCTAGACACATGAGACTTTATTTGAATTCATTTTAGTAAGAGAAGCATGCTTTGTGGTATCTATCTAGATGATTGTACAAGCTCAAAACTAGGGCTTTTGGAAACTTGTACATGTTTTTGGTGTGTATCGTTAAAAAATACTCAAAATCTTGAGCCAAGGTGTTGCAAGATGATAGATGTTTTTTGGTGTGTATCATATTTTGATGTCTTTGTTTTGGATTAATTTTTTTGTGTTGTTAGAAAAGGCTCTGAAACTAAAATCAAAAAGCTCGCAAATTTGGTTTTGATTGCAAAAGCTCAAAATCAAAAGCTCGCAAATAAAACACACTCTTATGGGGGATTGTACATGAGTTTTAGTTATATACAAATCATACTTCAAAAACTCACTAACAGAAACCTGCTAGAGCTGGCGCTAGTTATACTTCAAAAAACTCCCTAATGTGCTTATGGAAACCTGCAAGCTGGTGCTAGTCAAGAAAATTTCATTTTAGTAAGAGAAGCATGCTTTGTGGTATCTATCTAGATGATTGTACAAGCTCAAAACTAGGGCTTTTGGAAACTTGTACATGTTTTTGGTGTGTATCGTTAAAAAATACTCAAAATCTTGAGCCAAGGTGTTGCAAGATGATAGATGTTTTTTGGTGTGTATCATATTTTGATGTCTTTGTTTTGGATTAATTTTTTTGTGTTGTTAGAAAAGGCTCTGAAACTAAAATCAAAAAGCTCGCAAATTTGGTTTTGATTGCAAAAGCTCAAAATCAAAAGCTCGCAAATAAAACACACTCTTATGGGGGATTGTACATGAGTTTTAGTTATATACAAATCATACTTCAAAAACTCACTAACAGAAACCTGCTAGAGCTGGCGCTAGTTATACTTCAAAAAACTCCCTAATGTGCTTATGGAAACCTGCAAGCTGGTGCTAGTCAAGAAAATTTCATTTTAGTAAGAGAAGCATGCTTTGTGGTATCTATCTAGATGATTGTACAAGCTCAAAACTAGGGCTTTTGGAAACTTGTACATGTTTTTGGTGTGTATCGTTAAAAAATACTCAAAATCTTGAGCCAAGGTGTTGCAAGATGATAGATGTTTTTTGGTGTGTATCATATTTTGATGTCTTTGTTTTGGATTAATTTTTTTGTGTTGTTAGAAAAGGCTCTGAAACTAAAATCAAAAAGCTCGCAAATTTGGTTTTGATTGCAAAAGCTCAAAATCAAAAGCTCGCAAATAAAACACACTCTTATGGGGGATTGTACATGAGTTTTAGTTATATACAAATCATACTTCAAAAACTCACTAACAGAAACCTGCTAGAGCTGGCGCTAGTTATACTTCAAAAAACTCCCTAATGTGCTTATGGAAACCTGCAAGCTGGTGCTAGTCAAGAAAATTTCATTTTAGTAAGAGAAGCATGCTTTGTGGTATCTATCTAGATGATTGTACAAGCTCAAAACTAGGGCTTTTGGAAACTTGTACATGTTTTTGGTGTGTATCGTTAAAAAATACTCAAAATCTTGAGCCAAGGTGTTGCAAGATGATAGATGTTTTTTGGTGTGTATCATATTTTGATGTCTTTGTTTTGGATTAATTTTTTTGTGTTGTTAGAAAAGGCTCTGAAACTAAAATCAAAAAGCTCGCAAATTTGGTTTTGATTGCAAAAGCTCAAAATCAAAAGCTCGCAAATAAAACACACTCTTATGGGGGATTGTACATGAGTTTTAGTTATATACAAATCATACTTCAAAAACTCACTAACAGAAACCTGCTAGAGCTGGCGCTAGTTATACTTCAAAAAACTCCCTAATGTGCTTATGGAAACCTGCAAGCTGGTGCTAGTCAAGAAAATTTCATTTTAGTAAGAGAAGCATGCTTTGTGGTATCTATCTAGATGATTGTACAAGCTCAAAACTAGGGCTTTTGGAAACTTGTACATGTTTTTGGTGTGTATCGTTAAAAAATACTCAAAATCTTGAGCCAAGGTGTTGCAAGATGATAGATGTTTTTTGGTGTGTATCATATTTTGATGTCTTTGTTTTGGATTAATTTTTTTGTGTTGTTAGAAAAGGCTCTGAAACTAAAATCAAAAAGCTCGCAAATTTGGTTTTGATTGCAAAAGCTCAAAATCAAAAGCTCGCAAATAAAACACACTCTTATGGGGGATTGTACATGAGTTTTAGTTATATACAAATCATACTTCAAAAACTCACTAACAGAAACCTGCTAGAGCTGGCGCTAGTTATACTTCAAAAAACTCCCTAATGTGCTTATGGAAACCTGCAAGCTGGTGCTAGTCAAGAAAATTTCATTTTAGTAAGAGAAGCATGCTTTGTGGTATCTATCTAGATGATTGTACAAGCTCAAAACTAGGGCTTTTGGAAACTTGTACATGTTTTTGGTGTGTATCGTTAAAAAATACTCAAAATCTTGAGCCAAGGTGTTGCAAGATGATAGATGTTTTTTGGTGTGTATCATATTTTGATGTCTTTGTTTTGGATTAATTTTTTTGTGTTGTTAGAAAAGGCTCTGAAACTAAAATCAAAAAGCTCGCAAATTTGGTTTTGATTGCAAAAGCTCAAAATCAAAAGCTCGCAAATAAAACACACTCTTATGGGGGATTGTACATGAGTTTTAGTTATATACAAATCATACTTCAAAAACTCACTAACAGAAACCTGCTAGAGCTGGCGCTAGTTATACTTCAAAAAACTCCCTAATGTGCTTATGGAAACCTGCAAGCTGGTGCTAGTCAAGAAAATTTCATTTTAGTAAGAGAAGCATGCTTTGTGGTATCTATCTAGATGATTGTACAAGCTCAAAACTAGGGCTTTTGGAAACTTGTACATGTTTTTGGTGTGTATCGTTAAAAAATACTCAAAATCTTGAGCCAAGGTGTTGCAAGATGATAGATGTTTTTTGGTGTGTATCATATTTTGATGTCTTTGTTTTGGATTAATTTTTTTGTGTTGTTAGAAAAGGCTCTGAAACTAAAATCAAAAAGCTCGCAAATTTGGTTTTGATTGCAAAAGCTCAAAATCAAAAGCTCGCAAATAAAACACACTCTTATGGGGGATTGTACATGAGTTTTAGTTATATACAAATCATACTTCAAAAACTCACTAACAGAAACCTGCTAGAGCTGGCGCTAGTTATACTTCAAAAAACTCCCTAATGTGCTTATGGAAACCTGCAAGCAGGTGCTAGTCAAGAAAATTTCATTGTGCATCTAAATGTGCTTGCTAAAGCAAGCTAAAAAAGCAACAAAAATAAATTCACACACCCTTTTGACACACAACATCACATTCATATGTACAAATTTACAAAAATGGGGTGTCTACAGTGCACACAATAGCACACAGTAGTTCCTCAACAATAGTGCCAAAAAGGGTGCAATCACACAAACATGGTGTTGATAAGCTCAGACATAAAGTGATGATGTGTCACTCACCTCCCTGTGTCACCGTCGAGTGATCCTCACATTGCAAAGAAGAAGAAGTCATACTTCGCTATCTCAACCGCGTTGCTACCTCCCATGCCAAATACACAATGCTCAATCATGCACATACTCTCTCTCTCTCTCTCTCTCTCTCTCTCTCTCTCTCTCTCTCTCTCTCTCTCTCTCTCTCTCTCTCTCTCTCTCTCTCTCTCTCTCTCGCACTCATACACTCTCACAACCCACAAGCACGTGATGGAGAATGAGATGGAGCAAGAGAACTTTGTGTATTTCTCATATGCAAATGGGAAAGTTTTAGGTTTATAATAGCTAATCTATGGGTTAGTCCCATTCACACATGGGCATTGAGACTTGGCCGATCAAAACATATAAACCTAATCTGGTAAATTTTATGGTGCACCTATCATCAAAGATCGGTCAATCACTACCATGCTCATACAAAACTGACATGTTCAGCCCATGACTAAAAATACTCAAAATAAGAGTTAGCCACCACCATCATGGGTTAACATCAACAAAGTAGTTGCATGTGATAGTAACACTCCAAAGTGAAAAGGTAAACCCACTTTTAGATTGCCAATCAAATAAAGTATCAACCCAATCCCCATCTAGTAAATATGAAGCTACACATTTGTGTCATCCTCATAAAAGAGTGTGCAATCCAATGTAGCATGCACAAAGTGGAATGTTCTCCTCAACGCATCCAGCTTCTTGGAAAGCTGCATAAAGTGGCTCTCAACTTTAGCTAACCATATAATTCAAATTGACTCGTGATATTGTAGACAATAGGTTGCAATCCTCTCATGCATCTAGGTGTTTTCTCTAACCCATAAAGTGCAATATTCCTTCACTTATATACATACTTTAAATGTTGCACATTGTCATATCCATATGGTTGCTCCATATACACCTCTCCTTGCAAGTCACCATGCAAGAATGCACTCTTAGTGCCTTTCTTTATAGCCACTAAAATAATGGTACAGAAAGTTACCATATTGGCTATGGATTGAATATCTCCTCATAGCAAGTTCCATAAGTCTCTGCATAATCCTTTGCTACCAATCTAGCTTTGTATCTACTCATTGAGCCATTTGAATTGTGTTTCACATTGTAAAACCACTTACATCCAATCACATTCCTTCCCTTTGGAAATGGCATAAAATCTAATGTATCAATAGAATCAAGGGAAACCATCTACGCATCCATAGTGGATCTCACTTCAGATCTCTAAAGGGATCTCTAACAACATCCTCAAAGCTGGTAAGCTCCACATCCTCCACAATCTTCCCTATGTGCACAATGAAACGTTTAAAATATTGCGATTTTTTTTTAGTTTATACATAGAAAGTGTATTTGGCCACGTGGATTGGATGTTTGAATGCCCTTGAAGCTTTGTGTGCAACCTCAAGTGATTTGGAATCATAAAACTTAGTCAAAACCCCAAAATCAAGTCTATAGAGTTTGAAATTAGCTATCTTTGTAGTAGAAGTTGATTTTGGTGTCCAAATTTGACCAAACTTGATGAGTGGATGTGTTAAACAATAAAAAATCCTTTGGTGATGAAAAATACCTATCATAGGAAGAAGTGTTAGCTATCATGATAAACTTGTAGCAAAAGTGGTATTATGATGGTTACCCATGTTAAAACATACCATGGATTTGGGCCATTGAAGGATGGTGCCCAAACTTGGCTTGAAAGCTTTGAAATTGGCCATCTTTTGGAACAATAAAATTTCATGGACAAGATGTGTTGTAAATTGGTGAGCATGATTACAGATCCCTATTGGAAAAATGTATGATGAAAAAAATACCCACTATGTGAAAAAATATAATGTCCCAATATTTTACTTTACTTACAAATTTTCCTAAACTTCTCCCACACATTCCCACATGCTATAGATCACCTTTATACAAAAAAATTTGAAAGTTTCCCCTTGATAGCAATTTTGATCTGAAAGGCACTTATTCAATTTTTTTCTCCCTTGTGAAGCATTATTGTGAGCATATTTCCACCAAATGACATAATTGAACATATTTCCATGTGTACAAATCCTTGTTTGATGTGAAGTTCCCAATTTTCCACAAAGTAAAATATTGTGAAATTTTACAATATGCCAAATCTTGAAGTTGTTCCTTTGGATGCATTCGTGGAGGTGTATGGAAACCTGTGACCTGTCTTCCTGGAGTATCTTTGGATTATTAAACCTCTATATTGGGCCTGCTCCATGCAAAGGACCTTAAAATTTCCTTCTTGGTCCTTGACTTGGAACATTGACCCAAACTAAGCCATTACAATTTTTGTGCATAGTTTGATGTAGTTATTAATGGGTCCAAAATTTTAGACTTTTGTACAACATCTATCATTGTATGAACTATTTGGAACTTCAATGCATATTTTTGGCTATTCTGTGGTCTATTGCTTGTGTAAAATACTAAACTATAATTTGATGTGATACCCAAGTCCCCCATGATCTATTGAACCTATCTATTAAGTTTGATTGGATTTGGTCAAGTTTTTGCCGCCTTGGTGCAAATTGACATGTGGAAGTTTGGTGGCCGTAGTAGACCCACATTAGTGAACCAAGATATGGGAGTGTTTCCATAGGAAATCTAAAGCTAATGGTGAAGTCATAATTCAATTATAAGCTATCGATCAAGAAGGAAATTTTTGACATTATTATCATTGCACATGGAGCAAATTGGCCTTTTCCATTATGGACTTGTCCTATACTAGGCTCTGAGACTACATATCAATTCTGTTAAAAAATATAGCTCAAATATGGCCCTTCATGGCTAAATTTCTATCCTAAATCAGTAATTTTGTATCCTATGGGGTCCACCTCAAAATTTGTAATTGTAGCACGTGAGTTCATCTGGAGGAGTGTTTTAAATTTCAAACAGTTACAAAATTACATGTTCAAGAGGGGTTTAAAAAATGGGAATTCGAAAAAAAATTACACATTTATGAAGCAATGGGTCATTTTGTTCATGGTGAAGTGTGTATGTAGAAGGATTTTATAAATATCTCTTGAATGCACATGTTATAGGTATTTTTGGAAGGTGAAGTCAAGTTCTTTACATGGCTATTTTCATGTCCTTGTGATGGTTTATACGATCAAAGTATGAATACAAACATTCTCTTATGTACTAGGAATATATCTCTCACGGCTACTCTAGGTAGGTGTGTCTGTCATTGACATAGGGGAGCATAGAAGTGAGTGATAAAAAGGCTCTCCCTCTCACAAAAAGGCTCCAAGCACAAATGAGCTAGGATTTTGGGTTTTTGTCTATACTAGCTATGGAATTTCAAAACACAATTTTCCTTACCCTGTCCAATGGGGTGAAAACATGTATAGGTGCTACCAAAAAGGAGTTTCTTGGATGATCCTTTTGGACACCCCTTTGGGAGGAGAGAGAGGGGTCTTCCTTGCTTAGATTTCAAATATGAGAGAAAAAAGTAAAAGCCTTCTTGGTAGAGTGGGAAGGGAGAAATAAGGTTGTCTTAAAAATGCCAAAAAATAGACTAAATGGAAACAAGACAAAATACCATTAAGGAAAAGGCGTGCCCATTAAACGTTACTGAATATTCTCTCTATCCTCCAATTTGTCTTCATCCTCCTATGCTTGTTTAGTTAGCCTCTCCCTCCCTAAAATCTTCCACCCTGAAATTTGTAGGCTTCTCATGACTCTCCTCTCTCTCTCTCTCTCTCTCTCTCTCTCTCTCTCTCTCTCTCTCTCTCTCTCTCTCTCTCTCTCTCTCTCTCCCCCTCCCCCATGAGTACTATGGATTTGATTTAACGGTCTTCTTTGCTATAACCTAAGACTCATAGCTGCCTCATAACTGGCTCCACATGGAATCTCATGGTGAACAAAATGGCAATACAAGTTTCATATATCTTCCTCCATTGTATGTCACACTACACATCCCGAGGAAACTTTTGCCCAGTCTACAAAACTATTGGGCTACAAAGAAGAAAGAACAAAGAGGCTTTAAGAATAGGATGGCATAGAGGCATGAGGATGGTGACATTGATGAGCAAGAGGCAAAGAAAATCTATAGGGTAGTTTCTAGGTGTTGGTGAAAACAAACAAACAAGCTCTTTGAGGCCCTTCAAATGAAGATTCTACAGTAACTCCTTTGTCATCCAATGTTCTTAATGTTGCAACACACATCAGGGAAAGTTGAGAGAGTCATTTTCTCTAGCATTTGTCATACATTATTTGAGTTGAAGTCACCCCATTCAAATAATGAGGTATTTTTAAAGTGGTCTACTGTCATGGCATGTCTCAATGGTGCATGTGGTGGAGACAATGAAATGAGCGGTAGAGATGTTGCCAAAGCTTTAGGCCTCCATCAAAGGAATTTTAGTGTTGCCAATGTTTGGGTGCATCATGAAGCAGCGGAAGGGTCACTTCCCTTGGATGATTGTCACCATCAAATTGTTGGGGTTAAAGCCTATGTGCCTTGACCGGTCGCCCAGGTCATGGGCGCCCGCCCACTGTTACCCTATACTTATAGTGAGTATACTGTATAGGGGGAGCTACCACTTCACAGTCTCCCCACCCACATTGTGTGTGTGTCTCCTTCTCTCTCTCTCACTCTCCGTCTGTGGTGCTCCCCGATCCCCTTCAATTGAGAGACACAGTTTTTTGGAGCACACAGGTGGAGCTTCTTTCACTAGTTTTCACAGGATACTTTGGCAGTGATTTTGTGCTTGGATTCATGGTCTTTGCGAATGGTTTGCATATGGTTATGGAGCATGGTTGATGCCCATTATACATGCATTTTGGCGAGCACTTTCAAGTGCCGGTGAGCTCTCTTGAGAGCATTGTTTTCGCATTGATCAAGTTTCTGGATTGCAAATATTTTGGCGCTTGCTTATGCGCGGTCACTCCGTTGATGTACGTTGAGTGTGGATTGCCATTGTATGTGAAAATGTGGAACCATTTTGGCATTTCTACTCATTGGCATTGAGTAGTGTTATGGTTTATGGTAGAGATTGTACTTGAGTTTTTTGCTCAGTTTTCAGGGGAAATTCTGTCGGATTTTTCCCAGATTCTCGCCATAGTTTGTGATCGAGTGTTTACTCTCACTTTGACAGATTTTGTCAGTGTGGACACAGTTTTGTGTTTTTGTATCCACTCTCGCAAGAGTGAGGAATTGTGTATCTTTCTTTGCTTGAGACAGTGGTTTGCTCTCGGGTGGGAGAGTCTTGTGATCTCGAGCATCGTTTGCCATAGTTTTGCAGAGCTTATGCATTTGGAGTGCGGTTTGATGCGCTTTGGTTGCTCATGGTTTTGAGCGTGCAGTCAGTTTGGTTACTGGTTTTGTGGCCATTTTACTGACGAAACTCTGGCAAAAATTTCCCGAGGTTTTATGCGCATCATTTATGCGATCTAGATAGAGATTGAGGGTGCACTCAGCATTTGCGTGCGGTGTTCTCTGCATGTGGGAGATTTGTGCACGTGTATGCATCAATACCGCATAGTGTGGGCTTGGTGATTAGCTCACAGATTGCAGTGTGATACTAGAGCAAGCGAGGCTTATATTGACATTGCGGGAGCTCTATTTTGGAGTGTGTCTCACAGGTTTTACGTTGTGTTTCTGGCCATATTTGTAGACAGTTTCCAGGTGTTGTTGGTGAGGTGGTTTTTCTTTCTAGTTTGCTACATTCTGCTCATGGCAGAGACAGGTGAAATCTCATATTATGATCTCTCCGAAATGTGCATGTTTGATGGGTCAGACTTTGTAGCATGGAGAGAGTGTATGCTTGATGCATTGACACAACGAGGGTTGCATCCACCATTGAGTGGTGATGAAGGTAGAGCTTCAAACATGTCTGACGATCAGTGGCAGGAGCTAGATGAGATGGCACTATCTACACTCTCTTTGCACCTTGCGGAATCTGTATATGCTCTTGTTATGTATGAGACTACTTCGAGAGAACTTTGGCGCAGATTACATGATATGTATGATAGATCTGAGTCATCAAGGACTCGTGTGAGACATGTACATTCACGAGTACGCCGACAGGTGATATGTTGGTATTGTGGTCATTCTGGACACGTTAGACGGCGCTGTTTTCATCGTATGCGACATCGTAGGAGACATGGCATTCTCAGAGATGTATGTAGTGATGCCATGGACTCAGTTGCTTTGACAGTTGAGGCAGATGTAGTGTCGGAGTATACTAGTGACGGGGATGTCACTTTTACCTCGAGCTATGCACGAGATGCTATACATGTGGATAGTGCACTCCCTTCGCAGTGGTTGCTAGACGCAGATGCTATGTTTCATGTCACGCCGCATCGTGAATGGTTTTGTAGCTATTCTAGCGGGATGCTTGGCAGTGTACATTTGACCGATGGATCGGTGCATGCGATAGCAGGTGCAGGAGATGTGAGATTGTCATTACCGAGTGGTGCATCTTACTTGTTATGACATGTGCGCTATGTACCAGATTTGATAGTGAGTTTGATCTCGATTGGTCAGCTTAGAGATTGTGGATGTCAAATTTCGCTACGAGAGCGAGATTTTGTGATGCATTTGGGTTCGCTAGTGATTGCGAGAGGTGCCAGGAGTGGATGTAGAGCGGGACAGCTCTAGTGAGTCATAGCAGGATGAGTCATCAGAGGTGATGACAGAGATGACTCACATGGATGCTGAGATGTCGGCTATTGTGGAGTCATTTCTTGATATGCTTATGCCAGAGCTTGATACAGATTCAAGACAGATGGATACTCTTGGTACACATGTGATATGTGGTCGGCACGAGGAGTCACTCCAGAGCTCGGAGCCAGAGTGCCATGGTCTCTATGATAGGGGACAGGATTGCCAGGAGTTGAGTTCTGAGTTGGAGGTGGCAGAGGTTGCCAGGGTTGCATCAACGTTCGGTGTCCTCATGTACGAGATGTTGATCTCGAGGCCCGACATAGCAGCTGCAGTGGGAGAATTTGCAGCAGGGTTGATTAGTTGTTCGATGACTGATCTCAGCATAGAGCATTGGGGAGGTTTGCAGGTATTGGACCGAGCCTTGCAGGAGTGCATGAGCTCTTGTAGACTATTTGCAGAGCATGGAGCTAGCTCTGTGTGGCTTCCGCAGTAGCGGGATGTTTGTCTATCAGTAGAGCCGGATGCACTAGCTCATCGAGAGTCAGTGGGCATAGGTTGAGAGAATATCTCACCTTCTATTAGTTGTACACTAGTAGATCTTGCTTAAAGGCACATTGGCCTAAAAGTGGGAGGTTTTTGGGGTTAAGGCCTATGTGCCTTGACCGGTCGCCCAGGTCATGGGCGCCCGCCCACTGTTACCCTATACTTATAGTGAGTATAATGTATAGGGGGAGCTGCCACTTCACAGTCTCCCCACCCACATCGTGTGTGTGTCTCCTTCTCTCTCTCTCACTCTCCATCTGTGGTGCTCCCCGATCCCCTTCACAAATGCACAAGGCAAGCAATCTCACCAACAAAATGAAGAAAATCATGGTTTAGTTTTGGTTGGCAGAAACCCGCATCTCCCGAAACAAGAAAGATGTCGTTTGAAAGAGAATAGGAAAGAGTGTGCATGTACTACATCCAGTTCATCTACTCAATTTTCATTGAGTGTATCCCCCCAAACATGTTGAGAGTGTGTAATAGTGGTTTACTAAGTGCTTGAACATGCTTTCAAATGTTTCCAAGTGCTAGATAGTTCATAACAATGCTTTAGTGCTTTACATAGCTTTGCAAGTGATTACAGATGCTTTTAAGTGCTCCATGGTGCTTCCACATCATTTCGAGTGCATCTTAGTTCTTTTAAGCACTTTTAGACCACTTAACAATGCTCTATAGTGCTTGACATACTTTTACAAGTGATTACAAGTAGAATGCTTCTAATGAGTGGTTCATAGTGCTTCCAAGTAATTCCATGTCATTCCAAGCGCATCTAAATGTTTTTGTGTGCCTCTGAGTGCTTCTAGGTACTTTTGAGTGCTTCTTAATGATTATAAGTGCTTCCAGGTGTTCCAAAGTTCTTCATAGTGCTTTTGAGTGCTTCCAAGTGCTTCTAAGAACTTTTAAGTGCTTCATAGAGCTTCTAAGTGCTTCCAAGTGCTTTTGAGAGCTTCATAGTGATTCCAGGTGCTTCTAATTGATTCTAAGTGCTTCCAGGTGCTTCTAAGTGCTTCCATATACTTCATAGTGCTTCCAAGTGCTTAGTGGTTCTAAGTGCTTCTAAATGATTCTAAGTGTTCTTAGTGCTTCTAATTTTTCATGAGATCTTGCAAGTGCTTTTAATTGCTTCTAAGTGCTTCTAATAAGTGCCACTGAGTGCGTCTAGTGATTAATGATTCTAAGCTCTTCTAAGTGCTTCTAAAAGATTATAGGTTTTCTAGGTGCTTTGATTGAGTGATTCATAGCACTTCCTAGTGCTTCTAAGTGATTACATGTCATTCTAAGTCCATCTAAATGCTTCCAAGTGATTGAGAGTGCTTTATAGTGCTTAATCATGCTCTAAAGAGCTCGATAGTTCTTTAAAAGCATTTCTAAGTTCTACAAAGTGCTTCTAATTGCATCCAAGAGCTTTACAAGTAATTCTAAGGTTTTCCAAATCGTGCTTGCCAGTGGGACCAGTGCTTCACACAGTGCTTTATACTGCTTGAGAGTGCATCATAATCCTTAACAATTCTATAGATTACCTGAAAGTGATTTATGATGCTTGAAAGTGTTCCTAAATGTGTCTTTTGTTTCACAGAGAGACATTTATATGTAGTTCAGGGGGGCTCATTTGGACATAAGCATCTCCCTTAGATGTTTTGAGGGTCTAAAGCCATACTTTGTACGCAAGTTGAAGGACCACAACACTTGCTATTGTGAATACCATGTGTAAATTGTATAATTCAAGGAAGCCCTCAATCGATTGAACCATGGAAGATATGGGCTACATGGCTAGTCATACAGCTGCAAGTGCCTTGTTTGCAGTCCTTATGATGGAGCGACATAGTGTATAGGATCCAATTCCATAGTGTATAGGATCCAATTCCACATTTCCAAGCTTAACATACTTGTTGGAGTTTGTATTGGGCCCAAAACCCATTGACTCTACTTGTCACTGCAGAAAATGTCTTTTGGGAACATGTTAGCTTTGTGGCATTAAACAGCTCTCATTGTGTCCACATGAAAAAAGTGATGGCATATCTACAATTATTGTCATGCTTTTTTATGATATTGCGCAAGAAGTGGATGAGAAGGGTCAAACTTGTAGTTTTCCAAGTCATCCCGAGGAGTTTCACTTCCTTGATTGCACATTTGGAAAATTCATCCAACATACTTACAAGAACTGATGACAAGCTCAACAATTCAAAGAGTGTTTAAGTAGCTTTCTAGACAATGTAGTGGTATCGGTGGTGGATTTTGCAAATAAATACTCCTTCAAGGTGCATAATGAGATTCAATCAAGGCGTTGATATTCAACGCATGTGACAATCTTGGTTCACATTTCATACTTACGTGATGTGCTAAGTGCCACTCAAAAGATGACTCACTTTTGCATCTGTAGATACAAAATCCATGACACTTTATTTGTGTGGCATTTCTTTCTTCTACATAATGAGTGACTAAAAGGTCAAGGATGCAATGTCAAATGACACTGGGTGTGGTCTGATGGTTCTACTTCATAATTCAAGACAAGGCGCCCATTCTATTATATAGCCATATATTCAATATGACATGTATTGAGATAATGCATAATTTCTTTGCATCTGGCCATGGGAAGTGCAAACATGATGGGGCTTGTGTGGTGATCAAAAGATCTTTTACACGGGAGAAATCAAAATTTGAAGGATGGGTGTTAAATAACTCTTCAAGTGTAGTCACATTCGTCAACAAAATCCTCCAGAAACAAATGTCCATTGTCAGGGAAGAAGTTTGATTGTATGTTCTAGGAGGTCAAGCTCAGTGATGTGGATCAAAGGGCCTTGATCCAGGGCCCACTATGTCAATGGCTATATACAATCAAATGCATGCATGCATGAAAGGCCAATGGAGGAGATGTGTAAACAAAGACCACATTGTGAGGTGGGAGTACTCGTAGATACAACCCACTGTCAATGATGAAAGAAACAGAGAAGCATCCAATGATGAATATTTACTAGGAACACCCATGTATGTTGGCCACCATGACAACATGAGCGATGCCTTGATGGTTGGCTAGGACTTTGAAGTGAATGCAGAAGAGCCAGGTGAAGACTTCTACATCTTGAAGTGCACTAACACCAAGCGCTTGACCATAAAATCTAAAAGGGATGAATGGCTTAACTGTATTTAGAAAAAATCATTTTTTGTCGAGGGACTCTTCTATAATAAGGTAAATGGGCATGATGATACCTATGTCCTTTTAGATGACAAGTGCCCTGCCTTTTTTTACTCCCACCTAGTGCAATGCATTGGGTTTTTGATGTGCCTAGTGGAAGGTAAAGCATTCGATATGAATTTTCAAATGATGTATTTGAAAAATTCTATAATAGCATGCCCCATAGAGGAAACCTTGTAGTTTCTAACTTTGAAGCACTCTCTTAACACATTCATCTCTTTGACAATGGTGTCTACTGTTGGGATGTAGGCTAGGTGGTCGTGGGAAACCACCCTTACCCTTACTTTATCTAATCAATATAGGGAGAGAAATTGAAAGAGTTATACTTGCCACACACACAGGTGATGTGCCTCTACCATAGAGGAGTGACACCCGGCATCGGCACCGAGCGCACCGATTGCGCTGTACGGCACGGTTTTTGACTAAGACACCTTTGGCGGCTATTCGACTAGCATATTTCTTCCCGACAGCAAAAATTGGCACATAGCGACACTGACACGCAGGTTACAGGTTATAGGGGGATTTTCAATCAGCTTACAAACAGATTCTCCAAGTTTTCAGAAACCTCACTTTCAAAAGTGATTTAGCAGTCTTTTTGATAGTAGTTTCTCTACGGACAGATGTGTTGACATATGTATTTTTGTGCTAGCACATCTAGCGCTAATGAGCTCTTTTGAGAGCAGAGATGCTTGCAGAGATCACTTTTACTGCATGCAACAATTCTTAGTGCTTGTTTGAGCATGGTTCACTCATGTACGTTGAGTTGTGGACATTGCCCACTGTACTACGTGTGGAGCCATTTTTGGCTATTTTGGCAGTTTTTTCCAATCGTTTATGTGACTCGGATCGGAAGAGCCTTTTCTGAGACTGTGGCTAGTCCATTTGTGTCTAAATTAGCCTTTGAAGGGTCAATAGCGTGAGGTTTTCTTTGAGCTGGAGTGTGCTCAAATATTGAGACACTTTCGGTGATACAGGTAGTTGGAGTTCCCCTTTACGGTACCCTCACCATAGGAAATGTATCTAGACGATTTCATATGCTTTTGACGCTGAGTTGTTGATCACATTGGCAGTGAAAGTATCAATTTTTTGATGCCCAGTTAGTGCAGTTGGCACATTTATGTGTATTTTGAGTTGAGTTTTGACTCCTCATACAAAGGAGACTTTGCCGGATTTCCTTCCTGCGAGTCCTGCCTTTCATTGTTGACACCTTTTGAGCGCATTTTGGTTGAGATTTTACTCTTGATACAAAGGTTAAGTTGCCCAAATTTTTGCAGCTTCTCACCATAGTTTGGCACCTTTCAAACCCTCTTGTCAATGATGGCTTCTTCTTCAGAAAAGGAGGATATTTCATTTTCAAGATCGATGGTAGCAACTTCACCATGTGGAAAGAGCGCATGAAATATGTTTCGACAAACAAAGGCCTATCAGAATTGTTGAAACAGAGTGCAGAGGATGATGACTATATGCAAGCTCAATGGGAGATGTTGGATGTGAGGGCCATGGCTATGATACGTCTACGTCTAGCCGAGTCAGTGTTATTCACTATCATAGGGAAGACAACAACCAAGGAACTTTGGGATAGCTTATGTTCAGCATGGGAGAGCAAAAGTGCATCCAACAAAGTTTTTCTCATGAAAAAGCTAACAATACAACAGCTTTTCATCAGCAGCACACCCTTTCCTAACATGAGGGAACCCCCGCCAAAGATATTTTTTGTGATAGGTTACCCACATGAGCATACCATGTCATGGAATGGATGTAAGAACTATGACCACACTACCCCTAGAAGTTGTTCATAAACGTATGTTTATCAAAGTTAATGAGAAGAAATTTGGACTTTTTTGTTTGTTGATGTGTAAGAGCACTCTAGGTCTACCATATTTTAGATTGTTTGTGATAAGTTAAATAAAATCTGTAGTCATTTAAAGTGTAAATTTGTTTTTGCTTATTGGTAAGATTGTACATGAAAAGACATGATAACATACAAGAGATCTTGACGGAATAAACCTCAATGAGATTCCTACCATGCACTTGTGACACCATACCTCTCCTTAAACCCTTTGATTTCTATAATTGTGGGAAGTCCAAGGGGGGCCTATTTTCAAATTTTTAGCAGTAACTGTTTTTTGAAGGAAATTTTAGTTATTTTTAAGTTTGTACATAGTCTAGGAGTTCATTCAGATTGTTGTCCTTCAGTTTCAAATTTGACCGAGGACACTCCTAGGAAGCCACTTTTGAAGGTATTAGGGTGAGACTTTTGGAAAGTTTATCATGGAGGAAAAGGGTGTAAATTTTGAAGGGGATGGGGAGGGAAAAGAGTATCTAGGTTTATTATCAAGGGGGGAAGCAAAAGAGGGAGAGGAGGGTGATGGGGAAGGCATCATGGAAGAGGATTTGGGTTTCTTGAAGGGTTGACATGACGTTTCTTTCTGGGGAATCTTGGACAAAGAGTGAATTTAAGTAGGCTTGGGATGAGGGAGATGGGGTTGATTATGCATCGAGCGAGGATAGTGCTTATGGTTAGAAGATGCCCTTGGAAAAGGAGAGAGGAACTTTTTTACTTGGGTTGCTACTGCATGATGGACAAGCTCCCCCACCATTTCTTCTTTGTGTAAAATCTCCACCTCCTCTAGAATGGAAAGTTGATTTCTCTTTCTAGGATTGTGTGTCGCCATTGTGTGTCGCCATGTTCAAGGAGGAGGCTAGATGTGTATGGAGAATCGCATTTTGAAGGTTTGCATCAAACTCATTAAGGGAAGTATGCTTCCATTGGAGGAGTTGACTTGCCCAAGCCGACGGCTGAACTCTTGGGAAGGAGATGGATGTAAACTTTTTGGTGAGGTCTAAAAGCCTTTCCTCCACAATATCGCGATAACTATCAAAGCTTTTTTGAAGATTAGTTATGAGAAGATTTTAGGCTTGGATGTATGCTTCGGTGCAATCCAATTGAAATTGAAATTGACAACTCCTAGCTTGGCACAAGGAGTGATTGTGCGTGTGAGTCATCAAGAGAAAGGCGGGGAGTTTTCATACAAAGGCTAAAAGGCACTTTTTGGTTAGCCCTAAGACTTTGAAGGTGTGAGAGATGGAACTTAGCTTTGTGGAGCTTGAGATTGAGTGATGTAATGGAATTGGCCTATGAACTTTGAGAGTAGAGGAATTAGGAAATTAGATAAAGCACTTTTGTGAGAATAGCGGGTGAACTTAATTGATGGTAGCAACATAAACATGGTACTTAGTTAACTTGGCATGAACAATACTTTTTCAAGAGAGAGAGTTTAGAGAACATGACAACAGTTGAGAACCGGATTCATATGGAGCCGGTCCCCTCTCCAATAAGCATTTGTATTAGAGTTTCTCCCATCAAGAGAGACTTGGTACAATACAATCATTGTGTTCCTTGTGACCTAGGTGATGCAATAAATATGAAAGGCTTCATGCATTACAAGCATAACATAAACTTTGTAGAAAGCATTAACTATCCCAAGCCTCAGTCCCAAGGCCTCAAACACCTTCGAAGGTGGAGAGAGCTAGCGGGAATGAGGCTAGGGAAGAGGAAGAAGAAACATTCCATACGAGAAAGAAAGTAATGAAGATGGAGAAGATGGCAAGCTTAAGCATTGAAGCATGGCTCTTGGTTGGATTTGCATTCCATAGCCAAGAGTGTTGGTGTAGTCTCTCACTTCTCACAAGCTTGGAGAAGGAGGTGGAGCTCCTCAGCTTTCACCAAGTGAGAATGAATCCACAAAATGAGTATGTGTGTGTGTGTGTGTGTGTGTGTGTGTGTGTGTATCCCCCTAGCACCCCCCTTGCTTTCTTGGGGTGAGTTTTAGCTTTTACACATGTTTTAGGCTCATTGGACCCCTCTCCCCCCGAGCCAATCACATGCATCATGCATTCAAGTACATGGGTAGTCTTTGGACAAGTGTCCTCCTTACCCCTTAGAGAGAGAGAGCTTGAAAATATCTAGATATTTGTTGGATGGAACTAGAAGCTCATTGGACCCCTCTTTAGCCCAACCAATAGCATTCAAGCACACCATGTGGTTAAGCTTAGGGAGAGTCTGGCATGTGTCCCATGTGCCTTTTGAGAAAAAGGGTGCCCTTTGGGTGAGTGGAAGGTTAAGTCAAAGATTCCCCTAACTTTGGGACTTTCATGCATAGGAAGCACCTTCCTCATTAAGGTTGTAGGGTCTCTTCTTGACTCAAGCACCTTACCTCCCATGCATGGGAAGCTTCTCAAGCACCTTCCTCATTAAGTATGACAAGTACCTCAAGTACCTTAGTCATCAAGCATGACAAGCACCTCAAGCACCTTAGTCATCAAGAACGACAAGCACATTAGTCATCAAGCATGACAAGCACCTCAAGCACCTTAGTCCTCAAGCACCTCAAGAACCTTAGTCATCAAGCACCTTAGTCATCAAGCACGACAAGCACCTCAAGCGCTCGGGTTCCCACCTCAAGTTCAGCCCTAGCACTAACCATTGGAGGTCTTTAATGAAGCTAACCCTAAGGTCTTTAAGCTCCATTAGTTGCACGTTGCTCTTTGATAGAATACCTCCTTTTGGACCCGTATTGAGATGCAACCATCTCCTCTTAGTCCCATGCTGAGATAAGTCTAGAAGCACTTATCGCACATTGCTCTTTGGTAGACCATCTCCTTTTGAACCTGTATTGAGATGCAACCATCTCTCCTTTTGGTCCCCTGCTGAGATAGGTCTAGAAGCACATGTCTCAATTCTAACTCTTGCTCCCGTTTATTCTCCCACATTAAATGAAAAGTTTAATATGAGAAAATCATTTGAGTAAGATAGATATTAGATTTTATGACATTACCTCTCTCTTGAAATCGTACTCGTCCTCAACTATGAGGTAGAGAAGATAAAGCCTACTCATTAGTCCATGTTACTTAGCGGGTAGGGGATCCATTTTTACCCTTAGACATCATTCCAAGATGGATGACTAATCCATTTGGTGCTTGGGAGACTTAGTTACCGCAAGCATGTCTGGTCTTTAGTCCATATCATACTTCCAAAGTAGAGTGACAAGTTCTACTTGGTGTTTGGGGAGACGTCGTCACCACAAACATGATCCTAAACATGCATACTTCTTAAATTTGTGCACAATAACAAGAGAAATAGTCTTATGAGACAAAAACATTGCCCATTTAAAATGCATTTTTATATGCTTATTTTAAGGCATCATTGTAAGCATTGACAAGGTTCATATTATCCTTAAGCTAGGTTCTTTGCATCCATCTAGCATCTTTTAAAGAATAATTTTTAAACTTAATAAGATATCGTCAGATAATCTTACCATTTCTTAATACCTTGTCTTCATGTCATAGGATGGACTCAGATTGAAGTAGTTGATCTCCAATTTTTGGAGGGTCTGCAACTATTACTTCTTTTGATGGCGCTCCTTTATAAGGCTTCCATAGGCTCTCATGGAAAACATGGTGCATGAGCCAATTGTTGGGGAAACTTTAATTGATAAGCCATCTCATTGATTGGCCTAAGAATTTAAGAAGGAACATAGTATCTTTTTGCTGGTGGCGCATAGGATTCTTGCCCGTTGTATGCCTTAGACGAGCCTTGAGAAACTTTAGCAAGACCAAATCATTTTACTTAAAGGCTAAGGCTCTTCTATGCTTATTAGCAGCCACCCTTTTTGACTTTGCTTTGAGATGGATATAATCTCTTTAATCTTTGGAAAAGATTCTTGTGAGTCTCGGCTATATTCATTAGTAGATCTTCCCATATAGTTTAAGTAGTAAGGTACTTTTGGATCTTCCCTCTTTAACTTAGAAAGGTGCTTTCCCCATAGAAGTATGTATAATGTCATTGTACGCATACTCTATAAGAGGTAGGTTTTTCTCTCATTGAGAACGTCAATCTACTTCCATGATATAGGCTTTTAGTCGATCAAGAATCATTAGATTAGTTATTTCACTTTGGTCATCCGTTTGTGGATGATAGGCCGAAAGAGAAATTTAATCTACCTCCTAGATTCTCAAAGAGACCCTTCTAGAAATTACTGGTTATTTTAGGATCTTTGTCCGACACTATGGATGTTGGAAATCCATGATGCTTGAAAATTTGAGATCTAAAGAGGGTTGCCATTTGATGTGCCTTAATAGTCTTTTTCATAGGCATAAAGTGTGTTTTCTTGTTAAGCCTATCGACGACTGAAACAATCCAAGTTGTTTCCCTCCATCAAATTTCAACTTTTGGTATACCACACATTTTGAAACATACTCTTGTATGTTTACTTTTCATGGTAGACCAACGGAAATACATTTCTACTCCTTGAAGAGTAGATTATGGAATCACTCTTTGCCCCGCATAAGGAGAAGTTACATGGGATTCATACATGACTTTTGTATTGTATGGGTGAGTAACACATAGCCTATTGCTGTTTGGAAGATAACCATCCTTAAAGATAACTGGTTCTTTTTTCTTCCCTATTGCAAAGGCTGTAATTACGTACTTAAAGTCTCGACCAGTAGCATACTCATCTATCATAAAAGATAGATCATTGTGAGTTTCTATAGACACCACATTTACCCTTGGTCGTTGTGAAAGTGCATCGACCACTTGATTGTGCTTGCCAACATGTGAGCAATATGAAATTTAAATTGCAAAAGAAAATTTTCTCACCTCATTTGTTTGTCGGAGAGATTGGCTTGCATCATGAAGTTCTTGAGGCGTTGTGATAAATTCATAGGATGAATGGAGTCCCCAAGATAGCGTATCCACATGTTTAGGGCATATAGAATAGCTACTAGCTCTTTTTCGTATTTGCCCAATACTCGCTTATTGAAGTTGAGTCTTTGACTCTCATATGCTATGGCATGCCCTTCTTGACACAAAATAGCTCCAAGGCAATCACCACAAGCATCACATTGGACCTCAAATGTCTTTGAGAGATCTAGTAGTGTGAGAAAACACTGAGAGATAAGATTCTCCTTAAGCTTCTTCAAAAGCTTCTTCCACTTTTGCAGTCTGAATACTTAACGTTCTTTTTTGTTAAGTCATGCAATGGGCTTGCTATTAGTGAAAGTGTTTTTTATAATGAAGCATCTATAGTATGCACACATACCTATGAAGTTTCTTACCTCCTGTAGATTCCTTGGATTAGGCCATCCTTTTATTATCTCTAATTTTTTTGCATCCATATGCGTGCCATCTTTAGAGATAATGTGACCTAAATATTGAATCTCTTGTAGGAAAAATTCACTTCTCTTTTGATTAATGAGAAACTTATTCTCTCACACAACTTGAAAGATTACCTAGAGGTGTCCCTTGTACTCTTCAAGAGAATTTGAATGGCCTGAAGATTTTTTGTCCATCATGAGTTTGAATGCGTCTGGAGAATTTGTCAGGCCAAAACTTGTAAATGTTTTATATGTGCCATCTTATTTAGTGCTCTATAGTCGACACACATGTGATATGTGTCATCTTTCTTTTGCACTAAAAGCAACGGTGAACAAAATGGAGAGATGCTAGACCTCATCATCCCTTTTTCCACCAATTCATGCACTTGCCTCATGATCTCCTCTTGTTGAGCTTGTGAAACTCTATAAGGAGGCTTGTTAGGCGGTGAGCTTCTTGGATCTTGGAATCCATTTAGGAAATTAGACAACTCTAATTCCTCTTGATTTCCTTTATTGCAGGAATATGGTGTTCCCCAACTCATTAACATCTATATACATGCTCTCTTCCCTGTAGGTGAAGTAGATTCTCCTTTTAGGGAGCTTCATGTTGGAATCCCATACGGTTAAACCATGGTTCCCCAACGACAATATTCTCATGTTTGACAGGGGAGATGCAGAAATCTTTTTTGTCCACATAGACTTGGACATGAAGCCTTAGTTTTCCAATTAAGGAATTAATTGAGACGTCTTGTCCCTTGATAGGTCCATTGATAACTGAGACGTCTTGTCCCTTGATATGCATCTCCCATCTTGTGGGCTTGTATGCCTAGTTTAGTGGTTAACTTCGATATGAAGTTGTGAGTTGAACTAGGGTCAAACAAAATAAAGGCATGATGCTCTTCCATCTTTCCCCAAGCTTAGGAAAGCAAAATCCATGGCAATGAGCATCCTCTTTTGGAGCTTCAAACATAGAGGCTCTACGAGTCTCACTGCGGGCAATTCTCTTGGGGCAAGGACGATAACCATGGCCTTGCTCCCCACACTTAAACATTTGTGGTCCTTACAAAAAGCTTCTAGATCTTTAGGAGACAATTTATATTTACCTTTGTAAACTCCCTTCTCCTTGGACAGATTTTTGTTGTTGTTGGAATGGCCTTGGTAAGAATTTTAGGCATTGGTTTTCCTCTTGGCATCACTTTTGTCTTTATTTTCCATGGGCTTGACATTCCGTCTAGCCCCTTGTTGTAATTAATGCTCAAAGCAACCATGGTGTGGTGGATTACTTTGGTGATAAAACAAGCCGTTGAGAGTTGACATACTCGGCCATCTCTTTGGGTAATCCCGCACTGAATTGTTGCTTTTACTCACCAAAGTCTATCTTTTAAAAGACAGTAGCCTTGAGATGTAAATCTCAAAACCTTTCCACATATTTGTGGATAGACTCATGAGAGAGAAGCTTTAAACTTCACCATTTGATAAGCACTTTGTCCTTTGTATCACTTGCAAGGTATTTCTTCATGATGGAAACTCGTAGAGTTTTCCATGTCTTTGGGGATTCACCATTTCCACGAAGGCTAGCCCAAAATTGATGAGCCAATTTTTGGAAGTGCATAGCTACATGGCATAGCTTGGAGGACTCCATGAAGCCCTCGTCTCAAAAGGCCGCATAAAATTGTTGGATGAAGGCCAATACTTTGTTAGTAGCACCAAATGTGCCATCATAGGTGAGAAAAGAGATACTCTTTCCTCTCTCTTTGAACTTCTTTAGCTTTTGTGACCTTCGCCATATAGGGTAAGATTTACGATGTCCTGCCCTCTTGTATTCTCTAGGAGAATAGCCATAGCTTTCATTGGTAGAGAAGTACGGTGATGAATAAGGAGAAGAGGGTGAACTCTTTATTACCCTTTTCTTCCTTTGTTTCCTCTCTTCCCTTTTGGAGTGACGAGGAGAAGGACTATGGTTTAACCATTTCCTCTTGGGAGGAGTTGGCGATCGTTTAGTCCGCCATCTTCCTGGAGCCACATCTTTGGAGGAACTTAGGGATTCATTACTTTCTTGTTCTTTGGATTCCTCCTCTCGTATGGGAGAGATTCTTCTTTTGGGGGTCTCATCAAGAGGCCTCCTAATCTCTCTCTCCTCTTGGAGAGAAAGAAATCCCATAAGCACAAAGTTGTTGAGTAACTTCGGCTTGCAAAGCGGGGTTGCCCATAGCTTGTTGCAACCTAGTAACAAGATAATTAACAAACATGGGGGCATCATCATTAGCACCTTCATGTACATCAAAGTTCAATTTTCATTGTACTCTCTTGGTTATTGTCATCCATGTTAATTAAACTTATGTGTTTACTTAGTGTATGCTTTGGCAATTCACAACCTTAGTTGCTACTCCTCTTAGCCTTTGAAAATAGGCACTTAAATATTTACATCCACGGCTCGAATTGGTTAATTATAGAGAGTAGTGGAGTGAGTCTAACATAGCGAAGTTGCCGAGGGATAGCTCCTTTCAGACTTCTTATGGCTCAATAATGATAAAGCCGTAGGCAAGTTTAAAAAGACTCCATTATTAAAACCAAAGCTCCCGAGGTGTGCACCATATCCCACATAGTGGGCTCAGCAAAACCGATAATATATCCCAGTCCCACTTACCCTAATATAATTAACAAAATCAACCATTAATAGGCTACTTAAGGACCTCTCTTCTTAATCAAGAAAAGAGAAACCAAATGCTCTGATACCAATGTAATGTAAATGGCCTATGAACTTTGAGAGTTGCGGAATTAGAAAATTCGATAAAGCACTTTTGTGAGCATAGTGGGTGAGCTTAATTGATGGTAGCAACATAAACATGGTACTTAGTTAACTTGGCATGAACAATACTTTTTCAAGAGAGAGAGTTTAGAGAACATGACAACAGTTGAGGACCGGATTCATACGGAGCCGGTCCCCCCTCCAATAGGCATTTGTATTAGAGTTTCTCCCATCAAGAGAAACTTGGTACAATACAATCTTTGTGTTCCTTGTGACCTAGGTGATGCAATAAATATAAAAATCTTCATGCATCACAAGCATGACATAAACTTTGTAGAAAGCATTAACTATCCCAAGCCTCAGTCCCAAGGCATCCAACACCGTCAAAGGTGGAGAGAGCTAGCAGGGAATGAGGATAGGGAAGAGAAAGAAGAAACATTCCATTTCACTGTCAAGCACTATAAGCTCTGGTTCTTTTGTTTCAAGGTGGGGTTCTGCCAGCACATTGGATTTTTCTTTCGTTTCTTTTACCACAAGCTCTTCAGGTTTTGCAATACTTTCAAGCTTGGGTTTTTTTTTCCAGCATTTCTTGCGTGATTCTTACCAAATTTTCATAAGCTTCCAGCTTAGCTGCTTCCATGTCTGGAGAAGGAGAGTGTTTCCATTTGTTTTCCATGTTTTGGCATGCTTTAATTCCTAATTGGTAGGCTTCCAAGGCAGCCTTAATAGGCTCAAAAATTTTATCAACCAAAATGGATCCCCAAGATTTCACGGTTGTTTCCTTGAATTCACTTCCAGTTTCTTTCAACTTTTCCTAGAATAGCTTCTTTGCTTTCTCCTCGATTTCAATCTGTTGTTTTTGTTTTCTCATCTCATATCTTTTGATTCTTTGAGAGGAAAATTTAGTATTTTCCGAATCATCAGAGGAGTTGTGTTTCTTTTTCTTGGCCTGGGCTCTAGTGATTACCTTGATTGGAACAATTGGTTCACTCTCTAATGAGCTACTAGGTATCACTTGGACTACATTTACTATCATTTTACCCTTGTTCAAAGGATTTTTAAGACAATCTTCTAGAAAGTGTCCTCCCTTTTTGCACATTGGATGCAATAGGCTTCAACTGGTTTGAGGTTTGTTTCAGGCTCTGGACATTCATTTTTCCAATGATTGTCAGCACCACAGTTATGACAGTTTCTTGTTCTTGGCTTCATCATGGGTCTTACCATGGGAGGTATGACACCTTGATTAGCTACATAATACATTGGTGCGAGCTCTGGTGGAGCATAAGTCACGGGTTCCTCCATTGGTGGTGGATGTGAATTATACACAATCTCCTTCTACCATTACTGTAGATGGACTGCATAGGGTGTAACAGGCACTAATGCTTGTTCATCTATGACTCCTTCAGAGTGCATGTACTTTACAGGCACTACATTGTGTCCTGGATACGGAGATTGTTGTCCCAACACAAGTTGAGGTCTTTCCATACCCATTGGTGGTCTTTGAGCTTGGGCCATATTAGGTTGATACGTGTACATGGGTTGTCCTTGTGGCCTCATGGGCACGTACTGAACATTCCCATCATACTTTGGTCTGAAGTAGCACTCATGGGTCTCATGTTTGGTCCATTTTTCCTCAATTGCACACCATTTTTGCGGCCTAATTGGTTGTCTCTGTGGAGGTATCCCTTTTCCTGGTCCCCTCATAGGTGCTTTTTGCATGTTGTTCATCATGTCGTTCATTCTTTTTAGTATATCTTCTATGGCTGACAGTGGTGCTGCAGTAGCCATTCCCACTTGTGTTGGTTTAGTGGATGTTGTTTTCTTGCTTTGGTTATCCTTAGGGATATCTTCTTCGTTGAAAATTTTACAATTGTCTTCTAAGTCAATAGCATCCGATACACATACTTCTAGGGTTGTATGCTTTTTACTATAGAGTATAGCATGAAGTTCTTTGTTTAGCAATCCCTCCAGAAAGAAAGATACAAGTCGTTCTTCTGCACGTGTCTCCATCTCTGGGCATCTGGCAATGTATTGTTTTATTCAAGTTGCACAATCCCTAACAGACTCACCATGTTTCTGTTTAAAGCTGTAGATTTGAGCTACCGTATTATGTTTGATCCCCGTTTTGGAACAAGCAGCTACAAATCCTTGAGCTAATGTGTTCAAGTCCATGATTGACCTTGGTGGAATGTTTTGGAACCATGTCAATGCTTTTGTCATTCCAAACCCCTCAAATTGAGTATGGAAATCGAATATACGCTCTGCTCTTAGCACTTGCTTAAAGCTTGCTAAGTGGTTGTATGGATTCCCTGATCCACTGTATTTTCTGATCCATTTCTGAAAATCAGCTGGTCTGAAGCGTCTGTTTGGCTCAACCCCAGGTCTTCTGGCAGTTGGTCCTGTTCCACGTCCTTCAAGCCAGTCTGTTGGAAATCGCCTTAGTGTCACTCACTTTTCTACGTGATGAGGTGGTTTTTGGTTTCTTCACATTACGCTTAGATGATATCTCACGGTGTTCATCTCTTGGAGTTGTTTATGGTCCTTGCCCCAATATCCAATCCCGTATGGAATACCCTTGGTATTTGGTTTGTTCTACCTCCTCAGGAGTCATCATAACAAAGTTATTGTTATAAAAATCCCTAAACAAGTAGGTTGGTAGGTCCATTGATCCCTTATCTTTGATCTTGAAGATATAGATGATCTTCATGGCCGTTATTTGTCCTGGTTTGGCATGAGAAGTCCACAGAAGATCTTTTATGTTTCTATCTTCCCAAAAATAGACTCCAATCCTAGGATTATCCGTACTAAGCCGTTTCAAAGGCTTCAAACCTACTTGATCGTATCTCTCGAATTCTAAAGTTGGTGGTCCTTCTTTTGCTAACATATCTGGGATTATGGTGTTTACTTCTGACCCCCATTTGTCTATCATGTCAGGGTTTTCAACTTGTAAATATTGAGTTTCGTTTTGATCCATGTACACTTCAATATGGTGGAGAAGGTGACGGACAGAACAAGCTCCTTGAGTTTGCTGGTTGGATTGGAGAAATCTATTTGGCTGAGCCTCTATGAGAAATGGGCTCTGATACACTTGTGGGAGGTTGGCCCATGGAATAGCACACCAGGTTTCACGTATGTCAGCCTACAATATACCCACATGGCTTCCCAGCTAGACAGAGGCTACCGCTCTCACGATGCTTGATGGATTCAATTGCTTATCAAAATGAAGGCAGTAACAATGCAAAACCTGTCAGATCACTTCCACTATCCATCCTATTCAACAAAGCCAAAGGGGAGGGTAACTTTTGCAAAGGAACTAGGAAGCTTATGATCTCAAGAGAGCATCTATTCAAAAATCCTTTATTCCAAATCCTAACCACGCAAGCTCTGCATAAGCGTAAAATAAAGATGTTGGTCTCAAAAATCATAAAGCTTGGGAGATCTTCACGAAGAGCATGCAAAAAGCTATCAAAAGCGTGGGCCCCAAACTGAAAACAGGCTCAAGATGAGCATATGAAGCAGGTTGAGGATGAAGCGGCTCTGCTGTCCAAAAAATTTTGTGAAGTTGGATTCCGAAGTAGAGCACAAGAGATGGTTGGAGGCTAAAGCTGACCTTGTTGACCATAAACTCAAGGAGGTCAGGAGGGCTAGAGTGCTCTCTAGAGAGACGTTCAGCCTGAGACCTCCAATCAAGCACATTTTTTTGGGGCCTTGAATATCAAGAGGAGAAGGGACCGTATCTAGCCACTTGTATATGGGGATGGGAACGCCACACGAGACCAAGATAAAATGGCCATGATGATGCTTGAGCATTTGAGCCAAGTGGACAACTTGAGACTCGCTCTGAGGAATTGGAAGAAGCCAGAGTCTCTCTACTCACTATTGTCAATAAGATGAGGTCTCATGTTAAATCCAACCTCCTCAAGAAGTCCTTCACGGAAGATGAATGCTAGCTTGTATTGTAAGCTCTAGAAAAGGAGAATTCTCCTGGTTGAAACAGATTGCTTGCAGAATTCTTTAGAGAATTTTGGGATGATCTAAAGGTCCCTATCACGAGTATGGCTAACCAAGCGTTTCTCAAAGGGACTTTGGATTCTAGCATTAAGAGAGGGGTCATAAAGCCTATCAGAAAGGTATTTTGTTTTTCTCAACTTAAGCACTAGCACCTCATATCTATGATGTTTGTGGCTTATAAAACCATTGCCAAAGTTGTCTCCCTTAGGATCTCCCCACTACTTGATAAAGCCATCTCCCCCCATCAACATCGATTTATAAAATGCAAGTCTGTTTATGATAATATCTTGGTAGCAATGGTTGGAATTGAGTAAGCTTCCCTCACTAAGCAAGAGTACATTCTAATGCAGCTGGACCTAGACAAGGCCTATGATAGGTATATGTGGTCATTCAATACTATTCGTTATAAGCTTCTTCTTCTGCTCTGCTAGTGCATGGTAGGGGGTTGTTGGAGAGCTTGCATGCGGATTTGGGGGGCCATAGATGTGGCTTCTCGAAGCTCATATGCCAGGAGTGGTGGTGCTCTTTGTGATCTGCAGGCGCACGGGGTGTTGTGGTGGGGGTGGTGAGGCCCGGGTGCAGGGGCTTCCAGGGATGGAGCCTTCGGTTGGCCCACCCACTGTGGTACCCAAAAGAAGGTCGGGCTTTAGATATATTTCCACTCAAGCTTGGTGGCTGCCTACGCTCGTGTCGAGGGTGAATTGCTCGCCAGGGTATTGTTGGTGGTTGTGCGGATCTAGCCGCTTGCAGACAGAGCCGTGGTACATGGACGACGAACGGACTCTAACTTCTTTGTTGGTGTTGATGGTTGGTTGGAATTTTCTGGCACCCAACATCTTAGGCTACTGATTAACAGAGTTTTGGAAAGGCTGGGCAATCTCTTAATGCCCCTTAGTGCACCCAACTTTGAGTGGAAATCCTAGCACTGGCCACGGAGTAGCCACTCTCCCAAACCACACACCAAGGGCATATACCTAGGCCTTATACACAAGGCAAACTGGTATGCCCCCCTGAACAAAGAGTGGGTAAAGCAATGGCTAGAGGCTCAATGGTTGGCAGCTACAAAGAACATTTGGAACCCCCAGTTACCCTTGTCAATGAAGATCTTTCTGTGGAAGGTGTTATGGGGGGCCTTGCCAACATGTGACAAGATCTTAGCTCGAGGTATCAACTCTGATAGGTGTTCAGGCTGTAAAACTAGAGGACTTGCCACACTTATTCTTGGAAAGCCAGAGAGTTAGAGGCTTGGCATTTAAAGTGTGAAAAATGATTCAAAGGACTTGGAAGATCGGGTTTTCCAAGAATGATCCGCTCCTTGGAGAGAAAGGGATGAAAAACCAACCAATTTTGATATGTACTCAAGTAGTTAGATTCTACTTTTTCTAGCATGTTTGGAAGGCTAGGAATGGTCCACTATTCAGCCAAGATCTCTCAAGAGCTAGCTACATAGAGATTATCCAAGATGGCAGGGAAACTACTTTTGGGGCTGGGAAAAGCAAGACCTCTCATGTGAGTAGAATCGGGTAACTCTTACCATCAAGTCTATGAAAATTCGATGGTTGTGGGGCTGGGGTTTCTTCTAGTTATTGATTTCCATTGGTATATATGTGGCCATGGCTCAAGTTGAGCATGGTGCAGATGTAATGGTTTGTTCTTATTAATATAATCTCTCACATATTGTTATATTTGCAAAAAAAATGTCCCAAGTACAACCATAACCTCATGCCAATAGCTTGTCATGAGTTCTGGATTTAGAACCTCTGATGTTCTTAGCCAATGGAAAAAAATAGAAGTGGAGGTCATGGGAGGAGCAAGGTACACATAGCTTGCATTACTTGGCACCACCTACGACTTTTCCTATTGCACCTCAAGGAAATCCCACCATGTGGCCACCCTTTTCCAAGTGTGCACCCTAGCACAAGCTGTGTCATAAAATCTAATATCTACCTATTCCAAAAAGACTTTCTCATTATGAAATGATCATTTCTTTAATATGGGGGAGATGAATGGGAACAAGAGGTAAAATATAGACATGTGCATATAATGGAGTTTAGAAGATCTTAGGGTTAACTTCATTAAAAACCTCCAAAGGTTAGTGTTAAAAGTCCTTAGACCTAGGACCTTAAGCAAGCTGGGGGGGACTGACCTTGAGGTGGGAACCCTAGCCAAGCTTGAGGTGCTTCTCATTCTTGTTGACGAAGGTGCTTAAGGTATTTGTGGGAACCTTGCCCAAGCTTGATGTGCTTGTCATGCTTAAAAGACTAAGGTGATTTAAGTGTTCGATTCAAACATGATCTCTCAAGATGCATAAAAGATTGTCATGCTTAAATGACTGAGGTGCTTTAAGTGTTCAATTCAAACATTATCTCTTAAGAGGCATAAAAGACACATATCAAGATCCTCCCCATTTTTTCCTCATGATGTGATTGAATCCTATTGGATAGGTTTTAAAGGGGTCCAATGAGAATCTAGATGCATTTAAATAAATAATTAAGCTCTTTCTCTCAAAGAGGCAAAAGAGGACACTTGTCGAAATGATATCATTAAATAATACAAAAGAGAGAGAGAGAGAGAGAGGTCAACCAAGAATGAGAGGGGAGACTGATTTGGGATCCTCATTCTCATTCTCATTCTCTCTCTCTCTCTCTCTCTCTCTCTCTCTCTCTCTCTCTCTCTCTCACACACACACACACACACACACACACACACACACACTTACTTTGATGGTGTGAAGCAAAGAACTCCATCTGCTTCTTTAATCTTGAGAAGTTGAGAGCCTACGCCACAACTCTTGGCTATGGAATGCAAATCCAACCAAGAGCCAAGCTTCAATGGCATGCTCATCTTCTCTATCATCTATATTACTATGCTAAGCTAAGCTACAAGAGTAATCTATGGTGAGGAAGGTACTTCTTTCTCGTATGTTACTTCTTCTTCCTCTTCCCTACCCTCATTCCCTGCAACCTCTCTCCACCTTTGAAGGTGTTTGAGGTCTTGGGACTAAGACCGGGGACAAGTTAATGCTTTCATTAAGTTGATTAAGTGCATAATTTTGATGCATAAAGATTTCAGTCTTCATTGCATCGATTAGGTCTTATTAAGGAACACAAAGCTTGTATTGTACCAAGTCTCTCATTATGGGAGAATATATAATACAAAAGCCTTTTGGAGGGGGGACTAACTCTAAGTAAATCCGTCCTCCACTGCTGTCAACTTCTCTAATTCTCTCTCTTACAAAGTACTGTTCATGACAAGCTAATTAGGTATAATGAATATGTTGCTATCTATCATCAAGTCTTCTCTTTATGCTCTTGAAGAATTCTCTTAAAAATGATCAGTATAGTTATTTTAATTCCACTACTTTCCATGTTACAAGTCCAATTCCGTTACATTGGTATCAAAGCTATTGGTTTCTCTTTTCTTGCTTAAGAAGAGAGGTCCTTAAGTTGTTCACAAAAGGTTGGACCTATTAATTGCAAGGGGTAAGTGGGACAAGATCTATTTTCTTGATGGGAAGAACTTAGTTTGAGGTAGACGGTTGAGAACTATAGACTTAATAATGGAGTCTTTAGGGACTTGCCTTTGGCTTAACCATTATTGAGCTATAGAAAACTTGACAAGAACCATAATCCATCGGGCACTATTAGACCCTATCCACTACTCTTTTAAATCAACAATCTCTAAACCACCGGTATGGTTGCTTGAGAGCCGATTTTCAAGAGTCAAGAAGGGTAGCAACTACAATTTTGAGGGTACCAAAGCACAAAGCACTACTTACGTAAGTTTACTTAGCATGGTTGACAATAATAAAGAGAGTAGAATGAATGTTGATAACTTTGATTTTGCACATGAAGGTGCTATTGAAGGTGCCCCCATGCTTGTGAACTACCTTGTCACTAGGTTTCAACAAGCCAACGTTACCCAACAACTTTGCAGCTATGGCCTCCTTTGAACTCCCCAAGATGAGAGAGAGAGAGAGAGAGAGAGAGATCTTAGGAAGCCTCTTAATGAGACTTCCAAAAGAGGACTCTCTCTGGTGCGGGAAGAAAAAGAGAAAACCACTGAAAGAGAAAGAAGTGATTTGGATGATGTGGCTCCACGAAGACGGCGGTCTCAACGATTACCAACTCCTCCTAAGAGAAAATGATTGCCACATAGTCCTTGTTACGGCATAAGCCGCACAATGCGGTCCTACGGAGGTCTTGACATTGCGGACTAAGAGTCATGCGGCTTTGGGACAGTTCTTCATAGGATATCATGGGACAGGATGGGGTTTTTGGACCGTTCTCGATTTGCGTTGGAGCAGCGGTTGTGTATGGGGGGCATACCTGTCTTTGGGGATATCTTGAATATTCATGTTATCAATACATCTTCTCTCTCTTGTACTATGTGTTCGGTCCCATATCAATGAATAAGACAGTGTTCTATTTCTGTAACTTGTCTTCTGTTCTGCCTTCCTGTGTTCTGATATGCATATGATGTAAGGCAGTTTGAGGATAATCATTCCCGTAATGCTTATTTCTCCTCTATGGGCAATAGCCATTATCTCTGGCGACCAGGATACGCGATGGGCGACCTGCGGTGAACATGCATGCGCACTAGGTCGCACGGTCCTCTTGACCCTGTGGTTCCAATTGTGGGGAGACGTCGGAGGAGAGGCGGTTCGGAAGAATTCGTTTTTTCTACACCACAGGCTGAGGAATATGTATTTCCATCACTTTGACACAGATTTGTGAAGCACCTTAAGTTAAGGCCACTAGCCAAGTTTCATCAAGTTTGGATAATTTTTGGTCAAATGGTCATCAGTTATCTGTCCGCAGACTAACTTTGCAATTTTAGTCACAATTTTCAATCCAGGGATCCAAATCTTACCAAATTTGGTTTATGGGCTTATTACAACATGGTAAAACTAGTGTATGCTGACTTGGTCAAAAAAGTTGAAAAATGGGACAGATGTAAATAATCACGATATTTACTTTTGACAAATTTTTATAATTTTTTGGTCAACTGAGTATGTACACATGTTTATCACATCAACATAAGCCTATGAATCAATTTTCAACAAGTTTGGACAAATTTTTCCCAATTTACACTCAAGATTCAAAAAGTTAATACCAACTTTAGTTTTTACCTAGTTTTTTGTCAGTTTAGTGATCCAAATCTCTTGGGCCTTTTCAAAAGTTGTTTGTACACATGCAGTGAGTCAATGGTATGAACCTTGGTCAATTTAGAGCAGAAAGTAAATAATCACGATTATTAACTTTAGGCTTGAAATGAACACTTTTTTACAATTTTTTCAAAGACAGTCTTTATATGAGCTATTTTAAGCCTATGAATCAAGTAGAAACTTAATTTGGCCTAAAATGTCAAGAAAAGTATCTGAGTTTTGGCCAATTCTTGAAATTTTTATCTCGAAGTGTCTTTGAGCTTACCAACTGGTTCAGACAACTCTTAAGCTTACTCTCTAGTCGGATTGCGTGGTTTCGAATCTTTTCGAGCTATTTCTAGCCATAGACTTGAAATTCGGCAACTTCCAATAACAACTCACACTTGATTCTTTCAAAGAGAGCAATGTTTTAAAATCCACCTCGGATCCTCCTTACCCTACTCCTAGATTTTCATGCAATGGGGTTGTGGAAAGTGTCCACAAACACTCGTTTTCTTATGTTTTATGTTTTTCTAAGCACTGATCTTAAAAATTGTCTCGTCTACCAATCCTCAAAATCCTAATCTAATTCTAAAATCCTACAATCCTAAAGGCACTCAGCAAGTACGATTACTTCCAAGCTACCTCTACACGGCAAAAGACGATAATCTTAAGCTATGCGGTTTCTAAAAGAAAGTTTTGAACTCTAGGCGAACCTAGAGGAAGTTCAAGGATAACTTTACAAGACGTTCGTGTTTTTTCCTAGTTTAGGTCTCTTCGATCCCCGACAGCGGCGCCAAATGTGGGAGGCATGTCTAACCTCACCATCCTATCTTTTTGCAGTATTAGCGAGAACCACGATTAATTTGTCAAACCATGGGACGAAGCTGACACGACTAGTGCATAGAGGCTACAAGAGGTTGTCAATCTCTCGGAAAATAACTAACAACTCGCATCTAACTCAGGCTACACTCAAGTGACTGAAATCACCAAAAGCCAATCCCTCATCGGCAAACAATTCACATCCGTTACAGCATCAAATGAGATCCAAACGTAACAAAACTTTTAAGATAAGTTTATAAGACCTAAGCACACATGCTTATGGTCTCAAACCCCACTTTAGGTCAAGTTCCAAAATTGCGACTATTAACAACAACGGATTTTTGACCTAGTCGTTTTCGACCCAGAATGCATATAAATGCTTAGCAATGCTGCCCCAATACCCCGCCTATGCTTAGTTTTTGATTTAAAAGTGCAAATTCCTAGTTATGATGAAGGTCGGTGACACCAAAAGCTATGAAATACTGTGAACTGCTTACGTCAATGCATAGAGCTCTTACCTGCGGTTGCAATGCAGCAAACACAATTGCAATGTGACAACCGGAGAGGGAGTAGGAAGCGCGAGAAGGAGAGGAGTGAGCACCATTAGCTCACGCTGTGTATTTCTTATCCAAAAACTTATAAAAAACTTACAAAAATTGGCTTTTACACCTTAGCCAAGGTTTTTGGGTGGTCAAAACTAATAATCTGGAGTTCTACCAAAGCTGAAAAATGACTGACTAATACAATCTGGAAGCTTGTAGCCCCGGCTTATTAATTACAGAGTTTATCCAATAAAATAGGAGTTACAATATTCTCGATTTATCAAAATAATAAGTGTTTTACAAAGAGAACTCCGAAAAATGGTGTCCGTGTCAGCTTGAAATGTGCGAAGAGAGGAGCTTTGGAGAAGAGCAAGTGGACCCAAAAGGTAGGTTGCTCAAGGTCTACTTTCTCCTCCATTGCAAGTTTTTGAAAATTTGGGTTTATTAAAATTTCGGGTCCTGGTTGGGCATTTCACGCGCCCTTGTGGCCACTCATGTTCAGGGCCCCAGGGGCCTTTACATGGAAAAAAATTATAAAATTTAGGTAATGGAAATGAGATAAATATGTGGTGTTAGATGTACAGAGAGCAAGAGCTCCCTCCCCCCCCCCCCCCCATTTCGCTATGTGTTCAAAGGCCTCACAAATCCCCCTAGAAATCAACTAAACAAGGAGCCATTTTTTACTTCCTTGTGTCCGCTTCCTGTTCTTGGGAATGTCTTGGTAAAGGCATGGGAAAACAACTAAACTATGCCCCTATTTGTCTTTTTAAAGCCCTAAGGACCCTCAACAAGAGGGGCCACAAGGGTGCGCAAAATGGCCAAACAAGGTCCCTGTTTGGCCATTTTGTGTGTGCTTGTTGAGGGTCTCTAGGGCTTTAAAATGACAAATAGTGCCTTTTTTTAATGCATGCCCATGAGATAGAGGTGTACTGTTTGACATACTCAGAGCACCCCCGCCCCCCCCCCCCCCTTTTTGCTATGTGTTCAAAGGTCCAAAGTATTCACTATGTAAATTTTCCTATATCATATGCGTTCACATGAATGGATTAAAAGTACCCCTTATAGACCTTATCTACACATGTTTTTGTAACTTTACAAGAATATAAAATCCCCTTTGTTGAATATATGTGCTATGTTACATATACTTTACTAAACTTCTGAGGTCAAAGGCCTCACAAATCCTGTGCACTAAACATTCAGCACTAGAAATCGGCCAAACAAGGAACCAATTTTTACTTTCTTGTGTCCACCTCGTGTTCTTAGGAATGTTTTGGTTAATCCATTTTTCTTTGGTATTTGAAACCACATGTGACCCAATTGTTATAGTATCCAAGCGAAGGTTTCTTGATTAGCAGTTTACATAGGCTCGAGTGTTACATATCTTCTATGTTAACAATGCATGTATCTATAATTTATGCTTATACTTTCTCTATCCAAATGAGCTACATAGTAAAAATCAAATCCGCAATTTAACAACTAAGTTCACAAGGTGATAGTTTTACTGGTATTATCTTTAGCAATACCAAAGAAATAGCTACCAATAGCTAATGAATAGGGATATTTAAGAAGATTTGATACCAAAAACTTGTCAACACTACTCAAAAATGTGGAAACTTAAAGGATTTATGGTGAAACACTAATCAATAATAAGTCACCCATATACATCGACACCTCCATCTCAAGTTGTCATTTCTCTAAGTCAAGCTTGTCATAGGCATAGTATGGAAACAATAACATGTTGGAAAGCAAGAATTTAGCTTTCTCAACTTGTGAAACGTTGCTAATGATATGTACTCAACATCCCCAAATGAGGACATCTTGACAAAGGTTGTGATCCACTTTAATAAGAATAATTATTAATGATTAAACTAAAATCAAAATATTTCGTGAATTTCTTCATGGTGAAGTGATTAAGACTTGAGACTTGAAACGTCTTATAGACAAATCAAAATATTCATAAAGGTCAACAATATTTCTTAAATCTGTATGAAACTCCAGTAATCTAAATTAAATACTCTCACTCAATGCGAGACCATTTAACAAAAAAGATATTTATATTTCATTTATAGAGGAATACAGACTCATGAAAATAATTACAACTAGTATGGGGCAGTTAGCTAAGGTTGAGTGTGAAGTGGTTGTGTAGGGTTAGATTTAATGTGAAATATATACGTGTTTGCAATAGATTACATCTATAATGTATTGTTTTGAATAAAATTTTGTAAAATTGACACTTTATGTTTATTAGAAGTATTTTGGTTGTGTATCTTTAGGGTAGCTCTTAGAGTACTTGAGAGAGAGAGAGAGAGAGAGAGAGTTGGAGAAGGATTTACGAAAAAAACATTGTATCCATTTGGAGTAATTGATCTAAATTTCTTAATATAAAGTGTTTTTAAATGATTTGCTTTGTCCTTTATTGTTGTTGAATCTATAATTTCGATTGTGGACTTTTGTTGAATAGCTTGTATCTGTTAATGTCAGTTATCATCAATTTAGTGGGTTGTTTTTTATGTTGTAAAATCCTTCTGTTTAGATTGTTCGTTTGTCCAATATATTATTATTTTATTATTATACATTGTAACTTATAAATAAAGATCTTACTTTTATTTTTTGGAGTTGTTGATTTTCGGGGAGACTTTGTTTCTGTAAAAGAAAATAACAATTAGACTCTATTAAAATGATTTTGTATGAACTTTTATAAGTTTTAGGTATAAATATATAAGGTACTAAAAATGTATTTTAATATTTTAAAATGTAGATTGTTATTTTAAAGTAAACAATGGGTTCACATTTGGGTGGAGAGAGAGAGAGAGAGAGAGAGAGAGAGAGAGAGAGAGAGAAATGTGAGAATGTATTATTTGAATTTATGTTGATAATTGTACGAAAATAACCTCTCTCCATTGATTTTCAGCGTGCTCGTACGTTCCCGGCATGGTCCAGAACGGTGTAGAGGGCATAGTAACACGGAATGGCCGTTTTCAAGTCTCCGTTCCCCGTTAAATAGAGAAAGTAGCAGTGGAAGTATGGCTGAAATCTGATGTTCTAAAGAGAATTAGGATTGGCAAGGCGAACTGGTGTGGAAGGCAAGATTTAGGGTTGAAAAGATGAGCACTGCCTTCTTGTTGCAAAAACGGTACAGTTGTCCAAAAACGCAGCTTTCTAAGTCCATGTAGATGCTCTTGTGTAAGCAAGTGATCTAACGTGTCGAGGTCAAGTGGTAAGTGTCTCTCCACCCAACATGGTGGTGTTTTCTCTGGGAATGTCGGAATCCCATATGCCATGAGCATGGCCATATCTCGTGTGCATTCCTTTGATGAGTGCATAGGTGTGTCCATAGCAAACTACAAGTCACCACTTCCTCTATAGTGTAAAACCCCCGAATGATGGTTGGAATGAATGGATCTCCCAAGGACTCTACGCCCGTAGATGATCAAGCCGACGTCGAACATATTGTGTATTACAGCAGTCACTTAGAAAAGGCACGGACCACCACGAGATGGTGTCCTAGAAGGAAGTAACTTCATTCTTTGTGTAAGAAAATCTGAAGGTAGGAATCCAAATCATCGAGACTGTAGAAGAGTAATTGCACTACCATCTAAGCCAAGCTCTGGATGACTCCGGATGTAGTCGCGGGATGCTTCATGTCCTGTATCTGGCAGGTAAACTCTCCAGGAGATTCCAAGCCATGAACTTTTCTAGGAAGAGATTGAAGATCCTCCCCCTAATTCCATGTAGATAATCCTATGTAAGCAAGTGATATGATGTATCGAGGTCAAGAGGTAAGTGTCTATCGACCTAATATGGAGGTGTTTTCTTTGGGAATGTCGGAATCCCATATGCCATGAGCATGGCTATATCTTATGTGAACTCCTTTGATGAGAGCATAGGTGTGTCCATAGCAAACCACAAGTCACCACCTCCTCTGGAGTGCGCAACTGCCGAATTATGGCTGGAATGAATTTATCTCCCCAATGACGAAGATACTGTGTACTACAACAATCACTGAAAGACCAAAGGGACCACTACAAGATGATTTCTTGGCTGGAGGTAACTTCATCCCATGTAATAAACACAAGCGAAAAGGCTGTTGTCCGCCCAAAAACGCGATTGCAGGTGATAAAAACGCTTCTGTCCATTGATTTTCAGCGTGCTAGTACGCTCCCGGCAGGGTCCAGAATGGTGTAGAGGGTGTGCGGATAGTGGGGAATCAATGTTAGAGCCCCTAGTGAGCTGAAAACAAAGAAAGTAGCAGTGGAAGTATAGCTGAAATCTGATGATCTAAAGAGGAACAGGATCGGCAACATGAGCTGGTGTGGAAGGCAAGATTTAGGGTTGAAAAGTTGAGCACTGCCTTCTTGTTGCAAAAACGATATAGTTGTCCAAAAATGTAGCTTCCTAAGTCCATGCAGATATAGTTCATGGATTTATTCAAACAACATGGTGCATGAGTTTTGTGTAGACCCAATACAAAGCATGCACAAAGTAAAGGGTAAGTGTCTGTCCACCCAAGATGGAGGTGTTTTCTCTGGGAATGTCAGAATTCCATATGCCATGAGCATGGCTATATCTTATGTGAACTCCTTTGATTAGTGCATAGGTGTATCCATAGAAAACCATAAGTTGGAAGCTTCTCTGGAGTGCGCAACCGCCGAATGATAGATGGAATAAATGGATCTCCCAAGGACTCTACGCCCATAGATGATCAAGCCCATGTCGAAGATACCGTGTACAAATGTCACTAAGAGACCGTACGGACTACCACGAGATGGTGTCCTGGCAAGAGGTAAGTTCATCCTCTGGGAAAAACACAAGCCAAGAGGTTGTTGTTTACCCAAAAACGCAACTACGAGGTGACGAAAATGCTGCTGTCCAGCGATTTTCAGCGTGCTCGTACGCTCCCAACATATTCCAAAACAGTGTACAGGGTGTAGGGAGGATGGGGAATCAATGTCAGAGCCCTTGGTGGGCTGAGAACAGGGAAAACAGCAGTAGAAGTATGGCTGAAATCTGATGATCAGCTCTTGAGTGCCCATGTCTGCATTTCTAAGAGTTTCCACAATCGTCTCAAATGCGCATACACTGAAATGCAGCAAATCCACCATTTGGCCCTGTATTTCTAACAGCTTCATGAAGGGAAAGCTGAGTACCAAAACTGTGGCTCTTCTGTTGCTTCCTTTACCAACTCTTGCACGCAGGCAAGTGAGCACCTTAATGGCTTTTGTCATGCCTTCACAAGCCAACCACTACTAAGGCGTAGCACTTCGCACACCGCAACTCTGAAAACATCAATAGCACGGCAGTCACATGGTTTTTCATCTCAAATCATCTCAATTTTGACTACCCCTGCAGCCCTGCGAGGCATAACAAGAAGCTCAACTACAATGAAGCTAGCCATGCCCATGAATGCTTCTACAATCCAGTTATTGTAAAGGACTCATCACTTGAATCTTTGTTGGTCATGGCCAGTATGACCACACCACCACCAGTAAAGGCCGACATTGCACCAGAAAATCCATAAAGGTTGCTCTGTCTTAGAAAGCTTGTGAAAATCACCCACGTTATTAGAGCAGCCAAGCGTAGAAAAGGTAAGTCTTTGGACGCTAAAACAACAAGCAAACCATAAATAGATCCTGCCACAGTGCCTTGTGTGTGCAAAGCGGCAGTTTTGAACGAGCTTTGCTCAACCCTATATTGTCCATTACATGTATGCATGCTCCTATTGTCAAGGGGGGACCCATTGGCCATCTATGGCTGCATCAGTAGCATACTCTGCTGTTCTATGTGGCATGACCTACGCGAACCCACATCCGGCTTCAAAAAACTAGCAAGCAGCTCCAATTCGCCTGGCTTAGCGCTGCTTTGGCTGATCATGCTTATTGTCCCTTTTGCTTCCACTTCCTCATACATCCTGGTCTCTTTGTATTGCATTGTCATTGTACTTGCAATCCAATCATGGGGCCCTTTCCCCAAGTCCCATTGGGCACCATATTTGTCATACATATCAATAATGCATTGGAAAACACAACATCATTCTCCAACAGTCCCTCGACTAGCATCTCATCTTGAATTCACTCACCCATGTCAAGGTCTTGTATAAGGCCTTCCTTTTGAGCCCGCTTAAAACATCCAAGAGCTTTCTTGCCATAGCCATGTTAGGAATATCCTTCCACAAACGTGTTCCAAGAGATGACATTTTGGACAAAAAGTTAATCAACAACTTCTTGTGCTTTGAACAGGGAACCACATTTGGCATTTGCATCCGGTTCATTGAGCTTCCTTGCCACACCATACTTTGTAGCATAAGGAAACATGCCTTCAAGGTGAAAGCATAGGTGATTGCATCTGCCACCTCCTTTGGCATCCATATAGACCAAGGCATTGCCAAGCACAACATGTTTTGACAACAACCCCTGACTAGCAATCTCATTATGAATTTTCTCACCCATGTGAAGGTCTATGTAAGGCCACAAACCTTTCAAGGTGCAAGCATAGGTGATTGCATTTAGAGAAAGTTCTTCCCGTCGTATCCGGTTAAAACATCGAGGAGCTTCTTTGCAACAACTATGTTGTACATAATCTGCAATGAACCTGTTCCAAGAGACGCAATTTTGGACAGAAAGCTCATCAACACAACTTTCCGTACTTTGATAGTGGCACCACACTTGGCATTTTTTTCTGGTTCAGAGAACCTTCCTTGCCACATCATGTTGAGCAACACAAGGGCACATGCCTTGAAGTTGCAAACATAGGTGATTGTATCTGTAGAGAGGCCCTTCCTTCGCATCCGTTGAAAACACCACAGAGCTTTCTTGACACAACCATGTTGGGCATATCCTCGGTTCCTAAACACAATATTTTGTACAAAGACCTCATCAAGTTGTTTCACAAGGGCACCACATTTGGCACATGTGTTTCCACCACCCCTTGGCTAGAAATCTCATCATGAGTTCTCTCACCCATTTGAAGATCTTGTGTAGGGCCACATGCCTTCAAGATGCAAGCATAGGTGATTTTTCTTTCTCCCACTCTCTCACTCTTTCTCTGCACCTGACATTCAATTTCTTCTACTTTATTCAAAGTGCTCTTCTTGCAATTTGTTATGCTCTTATGCCTGTATGGAGGATCTGAGATGATGTATGTGTGGAGGATCTGAGACGATGTATGATGCCCCCATATCGGCCATGCCTTCTCTTTTTCCAAGCTCATGTTTGCCTCTGCTTATTAATTACCAATTGTGCGGTCGCAATGTTATGCATCCTTTTGGATTCCACAGCAACGGCATGCCCATCAAGCCTTTGCAGACAAGCTGAAGCGTGAGATTGAGCAGTTAGGTAATCCTCCTTAGTTTCCCGTTGATCAAGAAACTGCAGATTTACCAGATCAATAGCCAAATGTAGCATGGCCCCCATGTACAGAAGTATCAAAGGAAGCCTCGCACATAGAAGCTGAGGCGGTGAATACTCATGTTGGTAATTAATTTTCTAGGTCAAGTAACAGAAAGAGTACAAAAGCCAAAAATCTAAAGCAGAGGCAAAATCTGGTGGTGAGGCCTATCAATGGAGGATTATGTCATCTCTCGGCATCCCGGAAGATGAGATTCCAAGGTTCACTCACCCAACATATTGGCTGACTTACTTTCCTGACAATGCCATTGGAGATCTCAAGTTTCCTGGTACTGATGTTGATTGGCATCGATCATTCATCACCACAGACATGAATCCTTACTACGACTCTTTTGTCAAATGGCGGTTCAGAGCTATGAAGAAGCACCGAAAATTGGTCAATGAATTGAGGCACACCATATACTCCCTCATGATAGGCAGCCTTGTACGGATCACGATAACCCCAAGGATTAATGGCCTAATTAATTAACCCAGAGTCTTGTCCCTTGTTAGTATATTAATGGGAGGCTACATTTAGTCGGATCAGTTAAATGCTCCGTTGTAGACAGACGTTAGTGATGGAACACAACATTTGTACATCTAATCAACTAATCATATGTCAGCCAGCTATACTAATTAACTCACACTCAATTGCTGCGATTTCCAAAAGTCTGACAACTCCACACTCGTCAAGGTCCCGTGTCTTGTCCAACACACCATCTCCTTCTCTTGCATTGGAGGCACATCTTGCAGAGCAGCTTAAGAAACCAACTCATGGAAATAAATCTTCATCACATGAGCTGATGAGTTTGGACTGGATGTAGTGATCTTCACCCATAAGTCCGTTCGATAGATTTTCCTCTCTACACACACATCAAACCCCATCACTCCATCACCACTGCATTGTGCCAACAAAGGGACACAAAAACACATGGAAGACATTGCCAAAAGTCTTTCTCTCACATTGGAGGCACATCTTAAAGAGCAACTTAAGAAACTGACTCATGGAAATCGCTCTTCATCACATAATTTGATGAGCTTGGACTGGATGTGCAAGGCCTTGGAGGTAGTGATCTTCACCCATGCGTCTGTTTGACAGGTTATCTTGCCTACACACACATCAAACCCCATCACTCTATTACCACTGCATTGCGCCAACAAAGGGACACACCAACAGATGGAAGACGTTGTCAAAATCCTGGATGCTTGCTGCCTTATCAAAGAATCCTTGTCAGAGACAAAGGCTTAAGTGAAGGCATCCCATCATGCCCTCAAACGCATCCAATGCCTGAAGTTGGGGAGGCAAGGGGATATAAAGCAGGCTCTTAGCTTCCACTTTATTTTATCTGCATAGGCTGATAAGGAAAAGGACCAATCGTAATCGATCCCTTGAGAATGACGGAAGAGAAGTAATGCCTTCTTTAGGATGAAGCCATAGCAGAGCAGAGAACATCCTCAACATTGGGAGTGGAACCATCCACTTCAGCAGCCGATAGTAATGCATGTGAAACGTAAGTGAAAACTCATCGCTGAAGTAAAACCGTTCTTATCTACCATTTCCAGGATTACTATGCCAGAAGACCGCACTAAGACACATGGAAATTTGAAATGATGCCTTCCAAGTTGTTCAATCAACCGATTCTCTGTAATGCATTTCGGACCCATGTAATTATGGGGCACAAGCAGAGTAGCCTTGAAAAAGTCAAAATCACCAAAATACCTTGTCAGCAACCAAGATCCTGCCAAAATGTTTGTAGCCATATGGGCAGTTTTATTAACTAATGGAAGGATCTTTTTCTCGGAAAAGAAAAGGCTTCACCTGTATTTGTGCCTTATGCTCAGTCAGAGCACCCAAATCTAAAGAAAAATGATGTATTCAACAGTATACAGTGTGCTAAATAAAATTTCTCTAATGTCCTTGCTCCCACACAGTTACCCACTGCTGAAGATGACTCTCCGTAGTCAAAAAATGACTGTCGCCGAAGCAATGAATGAGCTGCAAGCTGTCCCATGCCCTTTTTCGCATCTTTCAAAGTCAATCACTCTGATTGTTCATGCGTCTTCCTGCCCCAGACAGTCTACTCGCTGTCCTCTGTCTAGTCTCGCCATATGGGCAGTTTTATTAACTAATTGAAGGATCTTTTTCTCAGAAAAGAAAAGGCTTCACCTGTATCTGTGTCTTATGCTCAGTCAGAGCACCCAAATCTGAAGAAAAATGATGTATTCAATAGTATACAGTGTGCTAAATAAAATTTCTCTAATGTCCTTTCTCCCACACAGTTACCCACTGCTGAAGATGACTCTCCATAGTCAAAAAATGACTGTTGCCGAAGCAATGAATGAGCTGCAAGCTGTCCCATGCTCTGTTTCACATCTTCCAAAGTCGACCACTCTGATTGTTCATGCGTCTTCCTGCCCCAGACAATCCACTCGATGTCCTCTGTCTAGTCTCATTCTGGTTCAGCATAGCCTACTGCCTGGCTGTGCCCGCCAGCTGATATATACCAGTGCGTGTGATTACCAGGCCCGTCGATTCGTGTTTATCCTACTCATCTCCTGTTCGTCCAACATGTTTTTCCCTAAGGGGAATCCATCGGCCATCTGTGGCCTGCATTCGAGTCATTACCTTCTGATCCATTAGGAGCAATACTGGTCTTTTTACCTCCCGTCTATCAAGACGGGCAAACGACCCTAATCCTTTTGGCTTAGCCTTGCACCGGCCAAGTGCATTCCCTCGTGCTATTATCTCTACACCTCCACGCATGCATGATGTTCCATAATCGAACGCATCCCAGTATTGGGCACCTTCTGTGTGGTCCCATATAAAGTCACTGCGCGCATTCACCTTCCCTATCAATTGAGTTTGAGGGTCAGTCATCATGACAATGAGACCTCTGTTGTCCTTCCCTTCATGCCCACCAACGTCTTTGCATGTCTTCACCATCAGCGGGCCCTTTTTGTCTCCATTGACTAACCAGTTAGGAGACTCATTAGTCCAGCAATCAGGCTACCTTGGCCAACTTCCGTGACTTCGATTGGCGCCCATTTCAATCAGCACCACAGTGCCTCCGCTCAGGGTGCAAGAAACAGTTTCCCGATTGTCTGCATCCCTAGTCAGGCGGGTCTGAGACCCCCATCTTTCCATGCCAGCCTCAGTGCTGCACCCACTGAGCATTAGTACCCAGTACAAGAAAATGAGCATAGTAATCGTTCCAGGTTCGATATTCCAAAACCCCCACGCCCTTACATTTTCGAGAAAAAATTCGGCCCAAACTCTGTTATGTTCCTGTATCTCGCTTGACTCTCTAACCCGGACTACGGTAGTCAATGCTATCTGGGCCAGTAATAATGTCGCGCGTTGTACTTTCTCGTAGGACACCTCGAGAAAGTGGGCATCCAGCCCTCTAAAAGCATCATGTCTGGCCCATCCGACCAGGCTCCGAGACTCCAATTGCACTCAAGCAAGCTTCCCGCGTCTCTAGCCAACGGGGTCCCTCGTCGGGGGTACCATAGTCGAGAACTGGCTATTCGTGTCCTCTTTAGTTCCATACAGGTTCGTCCCCGATAGGACCTGATTCTTCCAACCGAGTTGTATCCTTACGGCGACTGACCTCTAAGGATCCGCCCCACATAGCTTAGGTCCCGCAAACAAGCCACAAGACCGCTTCGAAAACATTCTCCGTCGAATCTCCATAACCCCAGCTGAGGTCCGATCACTGTGCACTACTGTTAGGTCATGCCCCCAATCTTGTCCTACTGATTCTTGCACATCAATGTCCGTTCGTATCAAAATCACACCCATCACCTCTAGTAACTCACTGCTCATTCCACCCGAATGCAAGGAATCTGACCACCGTTTCCAAGCATCCCCACAACTCTCTTTACCACACGTGCCCCAAGATAGTTTGCTCTTAGCTGGCATTCCTGCATCCTCGACCATCCTCGGGTCAAGGCTACTCGTACCTGTACTATAACTACCATCGGCGGATGGGTTCGGCATCAAGCACGTCCCCCGCCTCAGCGACATACGATTGGTTATACGTGTATCAACTGGCCCTTCCTGGCCCACATCCCTTACATTCAGGTCACGTCCTAGCATCACGATATCCATGCAACGCTCCAAGTTCACCGTCTCATCCTGACTTGACGGGCTTCCCAACCTCAACTCCTCGCATGCCCGAGGCATAACACCAATGATCTCCACAGCCCCGTTCTCGGGCACAAAGGAGGCAGCCGGCTGTAGTTCACCTTGCGACGCATATTTCGCCCTTTCCCCATCACATGGGATGTAGGAGGCAGCAAGGTCTACCTGGTGTTTCTCTTCCGCCTCTTCATGCATTTCATTGGTGCCTCGGCATCAAGCACGTCCCCCGCCTCAGCGACATACTATTGGTTGTACGCGTATCAACTGGCCCTTCCCCCGCATCTCTTACATTCAAGTCGCGTCCTAGCATCACGACACCCATTCAACGCTCCAAGTTCACCGTCTCATCCTGACTTGACGGGCTGCCCAACCTCAACTCCTCGCATACCCGAGGCATAACGCCAATGATCTCCACAGCCCCGTTCTCGGGCACAAAGGAGGCAGCCAGCTGTAGTTCACCTTGCTACGCATATTTCGCCCTTTCCCCATCACGTGGGAAGTAGGAGGCAGCAAGTCATTCGTACAATACTCATTGTGTGAGTCTTGCTCGCTGGCCATCAATTTTCCCAGTTCTGGTTTGCTAAAAACAGCACCATCATGCATAGGCCAGCTGTCGCATACTAGCATTCCCTCCTTGATCGAAAGGTAGGATTCCGTAAGTTCCTCTTAAGGCTCCTCATAGTCCCCAAGCTTTACATCTGGCTCGTAGGCCCATCATCCAGCACATAGGCATAAGCATTTCCTTGGATTTTGTTTTGGGCACGGCACATTCTTGTTCCGCACTAGTTTGCTTTTCCCAGCATGCAGGAGGTAGGAGTCAACAGTAACCTTCTGGCACTCCTCCCCACTTCATTCATTCGCACAATACTCACTATGTGAGTCTAGCTCGCTGGCCACCGATTTTCTCACTTCTGGTTTGTTAACAACAGCACCATCATGCATAGGCCAGCTGTTGCATACTGGCATTCCCTCCTTGATCGAAAGGTAGGATTCCGTAAGTTCCTCCTAAGGCTCCTCATAGTCCCCAAGCTTTACATCTTGCTCGTAGGTCCATTCCCAATCCCACGAGGCAAAAGCAAGCCTTGCAATCAATTTGTGTCCAAGAGACCACAAAAGAAAGCTCATCGAAAATGTTATGCTCCTTCATAAAGGCACCACATCTGGTATACATCTTGACCTTAGGCCTTCAAGGTGCAATGAGCCTAAAGCAGCTGCAATTTGCAAGCACCATGCATCGTAACCGCCAAACCATACCCCAAGCAACCTTCAGTATTAATGACCGAGCCATGCGAGGTTTGTAAAACCATCCTCAATAATCGAAAACATTTTGCATACGGTCATAACTAACCTTCCAACATATTCCAATCACCCATCAAAGAGATCACCTTCACGCTCAGACAAATGAGTATTGTCACTTCCATCAGGCTTTCCATAGGCATAACTTGGGTTACTAGGGGACGTGGGACCTCTATTGTAAGGGAACATCAAGAGAATTGCAAAATCTTATACAGCGGCCACAAATGGCATGTGAAGAAGACATAGAATGGCAAAAGATATGATGCCAGTAAGGGACAAAATCAAAACAAGGTGGAGCTATACCTTAAGACTGCAATAAAGGGGTTCTATTGCTGCTTCGCTTACTGCTATCTGCCTCATTTACAGGGAGTTTTGACAGTATTGAGCTGAGTCATAGTTTGCCTTGAAATCTCAATAGTCTGGGGTATTTTGTAAAGGATGAGACTTGAAAGACCTTACTGTCTCCAATGACCCAAGTACCGCAAGAACAAAACCAAGAATAAGACCATCGTCTCTAACTAGAAAGCCGTGTTGTGATAGGATCCTCCACACATCCAACAAGTCTTTGAGAAGGTCATTGTGAGCTCAATGCACATGCCATCCTTGACCCTCTACTGAAGATGAGCCGGTACCTTTATTCGAAAACTTCTTGGCCCGCATCCCTTACATTCAGGTCACGTCCTAGCATCACGACATCCATGCAATGCTCTAGGTTCATCGTCTCATCCTGACTTGACGGGCTGCCCAACCTCAACTCCTCGCATTCCCGAGGCATAACGCCAATGATCTCCACAGCCCCGTTCTCGGTCACAAAGAAGGCAACCAGCTGTAGTTCACCTTGCGACACATATTTCGCCCTTTCCCCATCACGTGGGAAGTAGGAGGCAGCAAGGTCTACCTGGTGTTTCTCTTCCGCCTTTTCATGCATTTCATTGTTGCCTCGGCATCAAGCACGTCCCCCGCCTCAGCGACATACGATTGGTTATACACATATCAACTGGCCCTTCCCCTGCATCCCTTACATTCAAGTCGCGTCCTAGCATCACGACATCCATGCAACGCTCCAAGTTCACCGTCTCATCCTTACTTGACGGGTTGCCCAACCTCAACTCCTCGCATACCCGAGTCATAACGCCAACGATCTCCACAGCCCCGTTCTTGGGCACAAAGGAGGCAGCCAGCTGTAGTTCACCTTGCTACGCATATTTCTCCCTTTCCCCATCACGTGGGAAGTAGGAGTCAGCAAGTCATTCGTACAATACTCATTGTGTGAGTCTTGCTCGCTGGCCATCAATTTTCCCAGTTCTGGTTTGCTAACAACAGCACCATCATGCATAGGCCAGCTGTCGCATACTGGCATTCCCTCCTTGATCGAAAGGTAGGATTCCGTAAGTTCCTCCTGAGGCTCCTCATAGTCCCCAAGATTTACATATCGCTCATAGGCCCATCATCCAGCACATAAGCATAAGCATTTCCTTGGATCCCGTTTTGGGCACGGCACATTCTTGTTCCGCACTAAATTTCTTTTCCCAGTCATGCAGGAGGTAGGAGTCGACAGTAACCTTCTGGCACTCCTCCCCACTCCCTTCATTCGCACAATACTCATTGTGTGATTCTGGCTCGCTGGCCACCGATTTTCTCACTTCTGGTTTGCTAACAACAGCACCATCATGCATAGGCCAACTGTCGGATACTAGCATTCCCTGCTTGATTGAAAGGTAGAATTCCGTAAGTTCCTCCTGAGGCTCCTCATAGTCCCCAAGCTTTACATCTGGCTCGTAGGTCCATTCCCCATCCCACGAGGCAAAAGCAAGCCTTGCAATCAATTTGTGTCCAAGAGACCACAAAAGAAAGCTCATCGACAATTTTATGCTCCTTCATAAAGGCACCACATCTGGTATACATCTCGGCCTTAGGCCTTCAAGGTGCAATGAGCCTAAATCAGCTGCAATTTGCAAGCACCATGCATCGTAACCGCCAAACCATACCCCAAGCAACCTTCAGTATTAATGACCGAGCCATGCGAAGGTTGTAAAACCATCCTCAATAATTGAAAACATTTCGCATACGGTCATAACTAACCTTCCAGCATATTCCAATCACCCATCAAAGCGATCACCTTCACGCTCAGAAAAATGAGTATCGTCACTTCCATCAAGCTTTCCATAGGCATAACTTGGGTTACTAGGGGACGTGGGACCTCTATTGTAAGGTAACATCAAGAGAATTGCAAAATTTTATACAGCGGCGGCCACAAATGGCATGTGAAGAAGACATAGAATGGCAAAAGATATGATGCCAGTAAGGGAAAAAATCAAAACATGGTGGAGTTGTACCTTAAGACTGCAATAAAGGGGTTCTATTGTTGCTTCGCTTACTGCTATCTGCCTCATTTACAGGGAGTTTTGACAGTATTGAGCCATAGTTTGCCTTGAAATCTCAATAGTCTGGGGTATTTTGTAAAGGATGAGACTTGAAAGGCCTTACTGTCTCCAATGACCCAAGTACCGCAAGAGCAAAACCAAGAATAAGACCATCGTCTCTAACTAGAAAGTCGTGTTCTGATAAGACCCTCCACACATCCAAAAAGTCTTTGAGAAGGTCATTGTGAGCTCAATGCACATGCCATCCTTGACCCTCTACCGAAGATGAGCCCGTACCTTTATTCGAAAACCATTGCTCTGCTCTGAAGGCTCCCCTCTACTTATAAAAGGTTACTATATGGTTATCTATGAAAGAGAGAGAGAGAGAGAGAGAGAGAGAGAGCACGCACGTGATTATGTGTGTGTCTGAGAGAGAGAGAGAGAGAGAGAGAGAGAGAGAGAGAGAGAGAGAGAGCACGTGCTTGAGAGAGAGAGAGCACGTGATTATGTGTGTGTGTGTGTGTGTGAGAGAGAGAGAGAGAGAGAGAGAGAGAGAGAATTGTACCTGCGTAAGAGATTTCTCTCGGAGGGAAGCCAGTAACTTGGCAAAGGAAGGTTTGAAATTGAACGTCTGGTGAGAGAGAAAAAAAGAGAATGAAAAGTCGCGATCCTATTTGCACCTTTTGGTTGACATGGCATAGCTCTCCTTTCAGCTTTTAAAACATAGTCTTTGGGCTAACTGCCCTAAACAGAGACAATGTTGTTGTTGATTGGCTTCTCTTACAAGTATTTGTCCTCATCTAGAGATTCATATACACTTTAGTATTTGTGTGTCTATGACACAAGGGAAGATAGTAGTACTTTATGGATGGCTTTTCTAAGAGCTCCTAGAGAGTACCTATTGGTTCAAGATTCTACAAAAATCCTACTATTCTTATCACAATCTTTTAACATGGTAGTGAAAGGTTCCTCACGAACCAAACATAGAGTTATTTCCATCTTTGCACATGGTTGCTTGCTCATGTCCTCTCAAAACAAGTTGACTATGTAAGTAAACAACAAATTCTATGAGCACAAAGTTATAAAGTACAAAAAGATATCATTCTAATAATCTAATGACAACTATATAAAGAATAAATTAGAAGGAAAATCTTTGATGCCTCTCCGTAGATAACACAACTTACTTGCATTGTGAGACTCAATCACATGCTACACAACAATAGATGGTGCACCAAAGACATAAAAAAAATAGCACCACCCAATGTTATGAGGTGTGAAGCCTAAACATTGAAAGCCATAAAGAGGTTAATTCTCTCCAACATGATAAACTTAAAGATGGAGATGATGTTAAGCTTTGAATGTAAGCTACAAGGATAGTTTTCTTACCATTCTATCTTTATGTTGGAGATGAACCCTTGCAATGCCCACACACTATTCACACCTCATGTTGTTGTGGTATGCAAGTCATGTGAGATCATACTTTTGCCACCTTCGGGAGTAGAGGTTTCCATGTAATGTGAGTGAATGAAAGTAGAAGGAGTTGAAACTTGTTTCATGCTGTATTGGAGGTGAGAGAAGGGAGAGGAGATAGCTTGGTGTAAAACTATGTTGTGGGCAAGGGGAAGAGATGGGGGAGGAGCTTGCTTGGTGCTACAATGGAGGTGGGAGAAAGCTAGCAGAGAGATAATGATGGCCATCATGAAGAAGGCATGTTTCCTCAGCTCACATATCACACGATCCATCTCCTCAACCAAAGTGTGCACATAATGGAAAAAGAACATCAATAATTTCAAGCACTTCCAATTTCTCTTAGCACTCCCAAATGGTTTTAACCATTGGGCTATGAGAGGTTTCCAATGAAAATAACACTTTCACATGTTTTCTTACTGCTCTGAGCACTTGCAAGTGGTCTTACTTGCATGACGTCTTAGCATTTGCAAGTGGTGAACACTTGTAAGTGGTCTAAGCATTTGAAAGGGGTCTTAGCAGTTGTAAGTGATCTAGAAAATTTCATGTGCTCATACCACTTGCAAGTGGTCTAATATTATGTAAGTGGTATAAGAAGATGCACGTAAGTGGTTTGAGCACTTGCCAGTGGTCTAAGTATTTATAATTGGTCTAAGCACTTGTAATTGGTGGTAGCACTTGCAAGTAGTTTGAGCCCTGCAAGTGAGATCAATGTTACCATATACATGTGGTAGTGATGTGTGTGAACACACTTAGGACCGTTGGGGAATTTTTTCCCTCACTAGGAGTTTTTTCCCACGTGCATTGTATATACGTCCATCATTCTAGGGCTATCTATCTTTTCCATTGCACATTAAGTAATACACTCTCTATGGTGTGCCTTGAGCTTCCTTTATCTTCTCCAAGTTGTGTGTGTTTTCTTGCAACCCTAATTCCAACAATTGGTATCAAAGCAAGTTGCGTCCTCCCGGGCTTAGTCGCTAGTAGCAGCTCCAGCACATCCCTGCTCACTTTCTCCGATTTCAGTGAGCTTTGGCGAGAGTTCACAGGTTGACAACTATTTTGGGATAGCTCATAGAGCTAAGTTTGCTCAAATTTCTAATTCGGGCTCATTTCGGTCTTCGTTTCCACTATAGACAGTATTACGTAAGCTATTTTGTCATTTTGTGCAAAATTTTTGTCAATGCTGTTTTTTGCATAACAAGTTCCTTACATTCTTGTACGGTTTTTCCTATATAGGATGTGTGCTACATAGGACGTGTTGTTCCCACTTTCTTTCTCCTCTTTTCGAGCAGTTTTCACACCAGGTGCAACATTTACCATGGCTGACAACAGCACAAATGTGTTCAAGATGTTTGTTGCTGAGGACATATTTGATCGGGAAAATTACCCTATGTGGGCTTATATGATGCAACATGTTCTTGCATCAAAGAGCGTTTGGAACATTGTGCACAACATTGATGTAAGTCCTAGTTTTGAGGATACAGACAATATTGAGGATATTGTAGATCTTGCTGCAAGGATTGTTGCTCTTAGAGATGTTTTGCCTATGGATGACCAAGCTCGTTGGGATGTAAAAGATGTGCATGTTCATGCATTGATTACATTGTCTTGAAGTGCACTATTACTCCCCACATTTGTTCAGTAAAATTTGCAAAACAGGCTTGGGATATTCTAGTTGGTCTTTATGCAAGTCGCAATGAGGCAAAAATTGCATTACTGTTTAAAGAGTTGGCCCAGTCAAAAATTATGCATGAGGAAGATAATATGGACACTTTCCTTAATGGTGTCAAGGATATTAATGAGAAACTTATTTGTGCAGATGAAGTCATTTCAGACAGTTCCCTTGTGCAGAATGTTCTTGATGCCTTGCCAGATTCTTACTAGACTTTTGCTAGTAATGATCGAAGGAAATCCTGAAGTTGTCAAGTTTGATGCATTATGCACATTGATGTTGCAAGAGTCACTTTCTATAAAAAAAAATAGGACTAGATAGGTGCAATTGAAGAGACTTTTATTACTGCTCAAAGAAAAGGTGGTAACAACAATGCGACCACTTATCATGGTTCTTCTGCAAGTGGAAAATCACTTCTTTCTAATGCTTCTGATGGCAGCAATATGTCTCAAAATTCTGGTGATAAGAGCAAAAAGAAGATGCATTGCCATTATTGTAAAGCTAGTGAGATCACTTGATCAAGCAGTGTCCTAAGTTGAAGTCCAAAGAGGCTAAGAAGAAAGCGGCTGGTTCCACTACAAATGCAGCTATTGTTGAGTCTTCTGTGAAAGGAGACTGTGATGCTGATGTTGATGCAGAATGGGCTTTTAGTGAAGAGCTATCTATAATCCTGCTATCCATGATGCATGCATGTCAATTGCTATAGATTCACATGTGTGGTATTTTGACAATGGTGCTACAAAGCACATTACCTCACATCGTGATTTGTTCACGTGTCTTGAGTCTGTCCCTCATGGGAATTTTGTTACGTGTGCCAACAATGCCTCTTATCTGGTGCAATGAGTTGGAATTATTGTTCTTACTGCTGCAAATGGAAATTCTTTCACACTTGTTGATGCACTTTATGTACCTAAGATCAAGAAGAATCTTTTGTCTGTATCAACACTTGCTAGACTTAGACTTGTAGTCAAGTTTGTGGATGACAGATGTACAATACGTGATGTCAATTTTGGTCATGAAATTGTTGCATCTAGTATTTTATGTCATGGGCTGTATAAGTTCACTTTGTATGACAAATGTGGGCAAAATTTGCAATTGTGGATTCTAAGGCTATTTCAGATGCAAAACTTTGGCATGCACATTTTGGACATCTGAATTTTTCCAGTTTGCTGCGTTTGCAAAGATTTGATATGGTTGCTTCTTTGCCGCCTCTTGAAGCACCTGTCAAACATGTTTGTGAAGGCTATATTTTGGGTAAGATGCAGCGTTCAAATTTTCCAAAGGATGGTTTAGTTTGCAGGTTACAAGCTTGTGCATAGTGGCATTTGTGGGCCCATGCAAACTCTGTTATTGGGCAATTACTTTTACTTTGTTACTTTGATTGGTGATTACTCCAAACATGTATGGGTAAATCCACTTAAAGCGAAGTCCAAAGTATTTATATGCCTCAACAATTTTTGGCTATGGCTAAAAATGTCTCAAAATGTACTATGGGCACCCTCCGTTTCGATCGATATATGTCTCATGAGTTTAATGCATTTTTGGCTAGTCATGGGATAAGACACCAATGTACAGTGCCTTATACGCCTCAGCAAAATGGTGTTGCTGAGAGGAAAAATAGGTCACTTATGAAAATGGCATGATGTATGGTCAAGAGTCAAGCTTTACTTCATTTGTTTTGGCTTGAGTCCATCATGTGTGCCACCTATGTACTAAACAGATGTCCTACAAAAGCTTTGTAGCCTATGACTCCATATGAAGCATGGCATGATAGAAAGCCTTCTATTGAGAACATGTGTGTTTTTGGCTGTTTGGCATATGCTTTGGTGCCACAAACGCAGCACAAGAAATCGGATGATAAGGCTCTCAAATGTACTTTTGTTGGTTATAGTGTTGAATGCAAAGGTTACAGGTTGTATCATTCGCAAACAAAGCGTATCTTGGTCTCACGGGATGTTGTGTTCGTGGAAGATTCTATTCAGCCCTTGTTGTCATGTACTAGAGACAATAATGTAAGCTCATAGGACATTTATGACACTTTGTTGCCTCTTTTCAGTGGAGGATGTTTGAATGCAAATTCCAATGAGGCAAATGTACAGCCTATTGGGGTTTTTTGAAAATGTTACAGATCAGCCTATTACTGATGCAAATGTACATGATGTACTTGATGAGGAAAGGGCTAAGAATGAGCAGACTAGAGGTATGCCTAAATGGTTGGTGCATACTTTGCGTGATAGTAAATTGGGTGCACCATTGTCTAGTCGTACTCGTTCAGGTTCTTGCCATGCATCTTACCCATCAGATTGTTATGCTTTGGTTGTGTCTAGCTTACATGATTTTGAGGAACCTCTCTCTTTTGATGAAGCACATAATTTAGAAAATTGGATGGCTGCCATGCAATCAGAATATGATGCACTTCTAGAAAATGACACATGGACTTTATGTGAATTTCCTCCTGGAAAAAAGGCCATTGGTACAAAGTGGGTTTACGAGTCAAAACGCAAGACGGATGGTGAGATTGATCGCTATAAGGCTTGACTTGTTGCAAAGGGATATGCACAGTATAAAGGCATAGATTATGAAGAGACTTTTACTCCCAGTTGTCGCATGACTACTATGCGTTTTCTATGTGCATTGGCAGCTCATTTTGGTTGGGATGTACATCAATCAGTCATTGTTACTGCTTTCTTGAAGGGTGACATATTTGAGGAAGTTTATGTAATGCAACCTCGTGGTTCTAGCACAAGAAAGGACAAGAGGATAAAGTGTGCATGTGTAAAAAAGCTTTGTATGGGTTGAAGAAATCTCCTCATACTTCGTATGAGAAAGCTGACACTCATTTCGTCAAATGAGGCTTTTATAACAATCCAATAGAAGCACATTGTATGTAAAGCATGAGGGTGATGTACTTCTCATTGTGGTTCTTTATGTGGATGATTTACTGATCACTAGACCAAATGGAAGACATATTTCTAAAAGGCTGATTTGAATGCTACTTTCAAGATGAAAGATTTGGAGTTGTTGCATCATTACTTGGTACACAATTTAAGCAGTTTGATGGTGGTATTGCCTTGTGTCAGAAAATCTACATAGAGACATTGCTATGCAAGTTTGGACTTGAGGATTGCAAACCTATTGCCACTCCCAAGGAAACGGGTTTGAAATTGAGTCTTCATGATGCTGGTGATCCTGCAAATGTCACTCTTTAGAAAGCTATTGTTGGATGCCTCATTTATGTATGCAACACGAGGCTGAATATTTAGCTTTCATTCTCATCGGTCAGCAGATTTATGCATAGCCCAGGGTCTAAGCATTGGTAGGCTATCAAGAGGACTTTCCTCTACTTAAATGGAACTTTACATCTTGGATTGTTTATCTCAAGGGGGGGTCATTGTTGCCATACTTACATGCTTTTTCGGACTTAGATTGGGCTAGTTGTTTTGACACGCGAGTGTCCACAAGTAGTTTTTGTTCCATGCTTGGCATTTCATGTATATCATGGTTGAGCAAGAAGCAACCTATTGTGGCCACTTCTAGAGGTTGAGTACAACGCAGTCTTCACAGCTATGATTGAGTGTGTATGGCTCATACGCCTTATGCGTGATTTGGGTGTTGGACAGGACACTACCAACACTATCTACACTAACAGTCAGAACGCATTGGCAGTTGCAAGGAACCCAATTTTTCATGCTTGCACAAAGCACATTGAGTTGCATTACCACTACGTCAAGGAGAGGCTCTCAAGAAGAGATATCATCTTGGCTTATGTGCCAACACAGGACAACCTTGCAGATCTTTTCACAAAGGCATTGTCTCGTGAGAAGTGAGAAGCTTTTTGCAAAGAAGGGCTTGCTCCACTTTGTGGATTGATCGTGTCCTCAAGGCATGGCACTTCCCTTTACTCTATGTGCTAGCTCTCATTCACCGCATCACTCCCAGGGGGGATTTGTTACCATATACATGTGGTAGTGATGTGTGTGAACAAACTTAGGACCATCGAGGCATTCTTTCCCTCACTAGGAGGATTTTTCCCCCGTGCATTGTATGTACGCCCATCGTTCTAGGGCTATCGTTATTTTCCATTGCATACTAAGTAATACACTCTCTGTTGTGTGCTTTGATCTTTCTTCGTCTTCTCCAAGTTGTGTGTGTTTTCCTGCAACCCTAATTCCAAAAATCAGTTCACGAGATGCATGTGATCTGAGCCCTTGCATGTGGTCTTAACACCTGCAAGATGCAAGTGATGAGCAAACATATCCAGACTCGATCATAGAACCTGCAAGTTTTTGCAACACAACATTGTTTCTTGTTGGTCCAAGAAACAAGACAAGCACTAATGAAGAAGCAATTGCCACTAGTAGATTGCATAGATGATGTGAGCTCGCCCAATCTGCATCTATGTAACCCAAAGAGAGAGAGAGAGATTGCATAGAGTCTGATGTCAATCGTTTTTTATGATCAAACCAAAATCTGTAGTGCCTTTTAAGTATTTCAACACACATTTTGCAATAAACTAATGCTTAAGAGAAGGGACCGCAAGATGTTATCCAAGATAATAAGCAACAAAAAAAAAAATTAGGACAAGTGTTCATGCCAACAAATTGAAGATATCCGATCAAGTTAACATAAGGTTGATTTGTGACAAGCTGACCGCCACTTTCAGAAGTGTTGTTAGACAAGGTGTGTTGACCAAATATACAGATCCAAAACCAAATTTTTGAATATTATCTACAATAAACTTTGACTGCCGAAGTAATAAATACCTTTCGTACGGTTTCTTTGAATTTGAATGCCAAGACACGAGTGAAGCTCTCCAAGATCCACATTATCAAATGTTGAAGAAAGAAACTTCTTTACTTGCTGAAGAAATCCCAAATCATTGGAAATAAGGATGGTATCATCCACATAAAGTGCAAGAATCACAAAACTACCACCTTGGCATTTTATATATAATTTGGGGTCTGAAGAGAAAGACATAAATCCTTTGGAGGTGAGAAAAAGATCAAGATTTATATACCATGTCTGTGAAGCTTGTTTGAGACCACATAATGCCTTATAAATAAGATCGGCAACATCTAGCTTCGTTCATGTCTCTTTGGGAACATGAATATAAGCAATACATCCAAAGGTTTGAAAATGAGATACAGAAGGAATTTTACATGTACATGTTGTGATGGGTATCTTACGAGATGAAGCAATAATAGGAAGATGATTCTCAACAAATACTATTGTCAAAGTAGCTTCAGCCCAGAAAACACGAGGTAACGGAGAATGAATCAGCATACATCTTACAACATTGAGAATAGTGCAATTCTTTTGTTCACCAACCCCGTTCTATTGAGGTGAATATGGAATAGTGTATTCATAATGAATATCATTTTAAGCACAGTAAGTCACAAACTCTCAAGAAACATATTCGCCTCCATGGTCACTGCCAATTTTCTTGAGGCGATGACCAGTTTCAAGTTTTGCAGCCTTGTGGATTTTTTTGAAAACAGATAAAACCTCAAATTTTTGTCTAAGCAAAAAAACTTGGTATACCGTGAGTAGTCATCAATAAACGTAATGAATCATATGTTAGCTTGGCAGCTAATATCAAATGTGATGTGAAAGTGGGATGGTAAAAAATGACTAACACGAAGAGACTTTAGAGGACTTGTTATTGTGCTATGATAGTTAGATCCTAGCACATTCCATTGATGTCTTTTAAGAAGGAAATCCACGACATCTTTCTCTGCTTTGCATCAACAAATGTGGTGATATAGGTGAGTAAACTCCCCATGATGATGTCGTTAAGCATTCTAAAAGAAATACATGGCACATATCTCACTATTGCAATCATGATATATATAGTGTTTACCATGTAAGCTTTTATGGACTCACCATTGGTAAGATTTGGTAGGAATGGGTAGTTAAGTCATTGTGGTGATCTTTCTATGGAAGATCTCGCATGTTCTTACGATGATGAAGTAGTAGGTGGGGTTTGCACGCAACTTTGATGTGTAGAGCTTTCATCTGGAAACACGATGCTGCTCTTGAATTCCAAAATTGACTTTGATCAAGGGAAATACAAGAAGATAAAACATGTTAGGTGGGTAGAAGGACACGGCATGCTAAGCACTCAATTCATAATCCCAAAAAACTTATGTTCAATTTACAAAATTGGCCTTTATACTTTAACAATGGTCAAAATTGTGTCCCTCACCCAATATGTCTCATAAAACTAGTAAACTAGGTGCCCTGCATAAATTTACAAGTTGAAATCCATCAACCCCAATCTACATATCAAGAGCTCTCATATATATATCTGTAATGTAATAAATACAATCATGGATATGAAAAGAATATAAAATCCCGCTTTCAATGACATGTGTTAGCTCAACAGTTAACATTTCCCCTTCCTAGTCCATGTCATCTCGTCACATAGGTATCTGTAAGCTAGTCTATGGATTTCTTGTCATTGGGTGAGGAGCTTCAAACTCTTTTTTAGTTGATATGGTTCTAGACCTGCTATCTTTTCCTTGAGTGATTTCTTGCTTGGTATGTGCCTGCTAGTTTTAGGCATTGTTCTTGTAATTATTAGATTCCAAAAATTCAATTTTCAAAAATTAGTGCCTTTTCTACTCTACACACTTTTCCATGCTTGAGTTGTGAACACTAATTCAAAATATTTTTTTGAATGCAAAACATGTTGAAGCACATGGGAGGATGCAAAAGACCAATAAGAAGTGAATTCTTACAAGTAGGTTCATTGGGAAGGGCCTCTTTATTTGCCATTGGATTAGAAATGAGATTAGCTAAAGGGGAAATGGTTAGCTACCATGTGGTCTAAAATGGTGGGTATGGCAAGTCCTAAAAAGTGGGGGTCAAACATACAGGTCTATAGGCAAGGAGAATATCTTTATGATAAAATTAAAAGAAAATACTTTTAAAACGTGATGTTTTGACTCCTTATTCAAAAATTTGGGGTAAAACTCCATTATTTCTCTCTCTAGAAGCTGGCAGTTTTTCCCCCTTTCCCTCCTAGTAAGTAGGGGTCACTCCAAAAACAATCATCACTTTCTCCTCTATCTTTGCTCTCTCCATTGTTGTTTTGCAACTTCCATCTCCTTCCTCAACCTCACTGTCAAGACAAGGGTAAGACCAGAGTGGGCACAATCCCTAGGCAAGGCCGCTTAAGTGTGCATGCTCAAGGGCTCCTAAAGATAGGCTACAAGTCTATAAAAGGAGATGGTTGAGTGAAGATAAGCATGCCAGTCCCCCCTTGCCCTTTCAATGGTTCAGAGCAGTTTCGAGTCCTATGGAGAGGGGAAGGTCGTGGAGGCTTGGCATGACTTCTTGCATAAGATTTTGCATGTCTTGCATGCATGCACAAACAGTGGAAGCTTGAGGAGAAGAACAAGGTCGAGGAGGAAGAGGAGCCTATGGAAGGTCATGGGGAAGCACTCTAAGGGGGCACAAAGTGCTACAAGTGATATAGCCACTTGATTGAGCTCAGATTCAATGTCTGTGTCAAGAAAAGTGGAAAAACTTGTCACTAGGGCAGCCTCATCCAAGCCTTGCAATGCTTGTTCTCTCCCTCTCTTTCTCGCTCTGTGCTTTGATGATATCAAAATTCACAACCATAATAGCTGACTACACGGCATACGAGTAGGGTGAATTAATTCCACACAAGCAATTTTTTTGTGCTTCGGCTAGGACATACAATTCGACTCAAATTGATTATTTGTCAATGATCCACCGGGTCAATTTAAATTTAACTATGCCAGCTACATAGATTTGCAATACTTAATGGAACTTTGCACAAAGGTGCACACATGATTTATGATTGGCATTTATTATGCCCTATCCACAAATTTATAATATTGTCTTGAACTTTTTCTTTCTTGGCATTTATTTTGCCAGACTCAGTTAAGCGTTTTCCTACTCTACTCTATGTTACATGCAACCCATGTCTTGACGATTTAGTTACATCTATGATAGCATGATCTTTCATGGAGAAAAGGCTCTCAATTCACTACAATTTGCACAAGGTGCCAGTCAATCAGATTTAGTGTGTAATAACAAGCAATGTACACAAAATGTTTTTGTTCTTTATCAATTGTAGTCTATTTGACTAACATAGTTTAGAAATTTGGTGATTAAAACGCCAAATTTATAGATGTTAAATTGCTTTCAGAGTGGATATTTGCAACAATTATTTCTTCCTTGTGACATATTGGTGGTATGGAACATTCAACGTCATGTTTACAATTAGCAATGCCTAATGGATGATTTAGGCCTTGTAGACCTTAGTCTGGTTGCAAGGAACCCAATGTTTGTACTCACACCGAGCACATTGAGGTGCATTGCCATCATGTCAAGGAGAGACTTTTCCTACAGGAGAGATTTTATTCTAGACTACATGGTTACATTGGACAACTTAGGAGAGATTTTATTCTAGACTACATGGTTACATTGGACAACTTTGCTGATGTGTGTACAAAGGGTCTATCTTGTGAAAGTTGAAGTTAAAACCTTATAGATCTTGTGTTTACCATGTACCTCAAAAGCAAGTGATTAATGCTCGTAATTAGGCTTAATTGAGCTCTTTAAAAGGCGACCATCTATCTCAAGTTTGTGAATTGGCAACCAATTGTTGCCTTGGTGTGACAAGCAGGACAAGAAAATGAGCCAGAGCACTATCTAACACAGATATTGAATGAAGTGTGGGCAGTGGATCGACGGATGAGGACTCGTTGCGCCAAAGATCTCGAGGACGGATGACTGAGAAAAAAGTCAACAAGTAAATGCAATTCGAAAGCTTACCTTGGAAGGGGAAAAAAATAATCCATCCTTGTACTAGTCGGCAATTCAAATTTCAAATGCAGAAACCGTAGATCCACACAAGAAGTTTTGGACAAATTTTCACAATAATTCCCACATTGTGACTTACCTCAACATCATAAGCTTCTGTGAGGGAGGCACCGCGTACATAGCTAGGTACGATTGGGAGCAGTGGACCGCCGGCCCGATTGGGGGGGCCAGTGGTCCCTTGCCCCCAATCGTACCTAGCTAGGTATGCGGTGCCTCTCGAACAGAAGCTCATGATGTTACTCATTGTATGAAAAAATTTGGAAAAGACTCCGTTTTCCTACATGAGAAAATTTCTAAATCTTCTTGTGACAGTATGGCAAACACTCTTTTTCAGTATATCTTTGCAAATTGAAAGAATTGGAGATGGTTACAACTTACACACAGACAAACGAATACAAAATCCAAGCCAAGGCAGGCGCGCCCGCTGGGCAGGAACGCACGCCTGCAGAGGGGGAGAAGGGCCACTTATTAGAGGGCCTCGTTGAGGCGCTGGAACTTGAGTGCCTGCTCGCGGGCGAGTTCGGCAGAGTTGAGCGCGCCGTTGAATTCCTTGACGACGTCCATGGCAGCCAGCGGGAAGTCCTTGTAGGCGTAGGCGTTGATGAGGGACGTGGCACCCTCGCGGGCCAATGAGGGGAAGGCCTCGGGGCTCTCGTCCTTGATGGCGCCCATCATGGTCTTGTGGCCCAGCAGCCCCAAAATGCGAGGGCCAAAGAGCTTGCCAAGGGTGGACACCAGCGACAGAAGCTTCGGGATGCGTCCGGGGTTGCCCTTCCAGAACCTGCATTGCACAGTCCAGATATCAGTCTGCGAAATTCCAGTCAGTCGGCCAATGATCAGTATAGATCGGTCAGAAACAGTTCAGCCAGTCAGCCAGCCACATGCTGCAGAGTAGATATTCTTCTTACTTGGGAGTGCCGCACCCTGTGTGTGATCCATACCCTCCGTAGCGGCCAGTAGGGGTGGAAGTGTCGGGAGTTGGCGTGCTGATGTCTGGAGTGGGGGTAGTCACGTCCGGGCTCGGGGTGGAAGTGTCGGGAGTTGGCATGCTGATGTCTGGAGTGGGCGTATCCACGTCCGGGCTCGGGGTGGTTGTGTCTGGGCTGGGCGTGCTCACGTCCGGGCTATTTCCCGACTTTGGATAGGGGCTGCTGGTGTCGGGGCTGCTTCCGGACGGACTGCCTGTGTCAGGGCTGCTTCTAGAGGGACTGCTCGTGTCTGGGCTGCTTCCTCCAGAATAGGGACTGCTCGTGTCGGGGCTGCTTCCAGAGGGGCTACTTCCAGAAGGACTGCTCGTATCTGGGCTGCTTCCTCCAGATTTGGAATAGGGACTGCTCGTGTCTGGGCTGCTTCCCGAGGGGCTGCTGCCGGTGTCCGGACTGCCTCCCGACTTCGGGTAGTAGCTATGAAGCCTGCGTGAAGGCTCGCGAGCTTCAGCGCACACAAGAAGCAGCGCCAGCAGAACGGCCAAAGCCATACCTCTCGCCATCTCTACACAAACTCTCTCTCTCTCTCTCTCTCTCTCTCTCTCGCTTCTCCTCTGCGTACTTCTCCTCCCAAATGCGCCAGCTTAAGTAGGTGAACGAATGGTTATTTACAGTGTGTGAGCGTGTTTTCCCACCTTCCCCGGGGTCCCCCTTCCTCACTCCCTTCTTTGCACACTCCCCCACTGCCAATCGCGTCCCTTCTGAACCCCATGTGAGTGTCCACCTCTGTTCGTAACCACCTTCACCTTCCCCACATCCACTTCATTCATTTTCCGCTTTGTTGTGACTTTCGATATGGCTATGAAGCATTGGTAGTCAAGACATTCACGATGTTTGCGCGTTTTTGTAAGCCTTGGTGCACTGTTTGGGAACAGTGTATACTAGATTCATTAGAGGACTTCCCCCATAGGACCTCTAGAGGTGCCTATGGGCGGGCCCTCTACAAACAGTGGTAATTGGAATTGCTTCCTCGGAATTCTATTACAATAGCTTTGCTAGGGTTTATGCTTCAACCACCCCCTAGATTGAAGTTATGCATTTTTATCATGGAACGACACGGTTAAAAAAAAAGACTAGGCTTCATCGCTACCTCATTTTAACACCCTTGTTATGCGTCTCTAATGGGCCTATGGGCAAAGCCCTTTTAGTGCCTATTCATAGCAAAAAGAAAATGAAAAATCCTACCAATATTTTGTCTTGCCATGTATCTACCAAAAAAGTACAAATATAGGCAAATATCATTCTTTTTTTAAAAAATTAAGGAAAGTCATGATTAGGATTCATCCTAGCAGAGATGCTTTAACTGGTAAAGTGATCACACCAGGCTCAATTAATAGATTTGTCTATTAATCGAAAGTCCTACATAGTCACACTCACACGATTACTAGGCATTAGTAGAAGTATGTTATGTAGTCAGTAAAGAGGCCCAAAAGTAGGCGATTTGGGGCTTGAAAGCTAGATGCTTTTTTTTCGTAAAACCCAAAACCCACAATATGTGGGTGAATAGTTAATGCGTAGAAGCTAGACGCTTTTACACATTAGTTTGTTTGCAATCTGGGGCAAAATGTGATGTGGCTCATGCATTGGAGAATATTTGGACCTTGCAAGGGCCCTTTATATTGAAAATATCTTGAAGCTTCACCATATCTAAGGCAGAATTCAAAGTGCCCATATGCACACGATTCTTATTAAATTGATCCAATCAAAGGAGATGGCATTGAAGTAGCCATTTAGACTACTACGCATTTTCGTATTGCCTAGAATCTGATCTGGCATGGTGACTTGCACCCAAGTGCATACGAGAGGGTTTGTGGCTAGTAAGGCTACCCATGGGTGGAACACTCCATTGTCAGTTCAAAAACGGAGACTAAGGAAAGGCAGGGAAGAGTCTAGTTTGCCCCTCTAATTATGGCTTTGTCCTTAGAGAGAAGGGGAGGTCATTTTGACCACTCACTTACTCACTAGCCCACTAAAATCAAACATGTCCTTCAAAAAACCCTAAACGTTTCAAATTTATCAAAACTTTTTTTCCCTCTCAAACCTAGGCAACATATTCTAAAAAACCCTTTTCCACCTCTCTAGTGCTGAAACTAACCACCCCATTTCTTTCCCATCTTCTTTTCCATTTTCCATTCCACTCTCTCTCTCTCTCTCTCTCTCTCTCTCTCTCTCTCTCACACACAAACCTACACCCATTGAAGCTCTCCATAGCTACTATCTACATCCCCATTCTTTCTCTAACACCTGCAGCAATTGAAGCTCTCCATATCTACCATTTACAGCCTTTCTCTCCCTAAACCCTACAGCATATGAAGCTCTCCATAACTACCCTCTCTCTCTCTCTCTCTCTCTCTCTCTCTCTCTCTCTCTCTCTCTCTCTCTCTCAAACCTTCAGCACATGATGCTCTTCATAGCCACCATCTACATAGCTTCCATCTACACCCTCTCTCTCCAAAACTTGCACCACATGAAGCTCTCCATAGCCACCATCTACACCCTGTCTCTAAAACTTGCAACACAACAAGAAGCTCTGCATAACATTAATCTACACCCTCAATCTACACTCTCTCGAGATCAAGCTTAATCTCTCCCATCTATCTTGAGGTCTCTATAGCTGCCATTTATACTCTCCATAGCTCAAGCCCACCCACCTTCCCTCATATCTCCATAGCTTAAGCTCTCCCACCTTTCCTCATAGCCTCCATCTACACCTTTCCTTCCACCTCATCCATTGAACTTTGTCATTCTTGGTGTTGTGCAATAGCAGCTCATCAATGTCTTCCTTGGTTCTCTTGTGCCTTACAGGTACCTTCATGACTCTCGATATTGACATTGTACAGAATATGCTCTCCCACATGTCCTCCAAATACCTTGTGAAGAGGCATATCTTTTTCTATTCACATTCCTATGTCATTCCCAAGGATCCCTCCACCTATGATATGCTTAAAGCGATCAACATATGGTCTATTAAATGCAATGAGTGGCTAGTGTCGGATAACTGGTTGGTAACTATCTTTCAATAGAAAATGGTAATTGATTATCAATCTAGCCTTATGTATGGCAAAGTTGAGCCTAGATCCATCAGTCTTAGTTGGTGGCTACCTATGTATCTATTTGTGAATATTTTTAGGGTCTTGTCCCTTACCCAAATACCAACAATGTTTGTTTGCAAGGATGCAGATTTCACAATCTAAAATGGTGTGCTAGGGGCCAATTGGGGAATTGTCGTCGAGGTAATTCATAATGGGGACAAATACAAGTGTGTGATTGCCTCCTCCGATTTTTGCTTTAGGTACTTAAAAAATCACATCACATTGTTCCCGCTATTTTCTTATGAGCATTGGATATGCAAGAGGGGAAAATGGACTTCAAGTTACCAAACAAGGAGGTGGTACCTTTCAACTTGATATTGAACTTGCTTAATGGTATGAGGTTATCAAGCATTGGAGTCTTGCTAATCTTCATGAGAGAACTTTCTCGTAATCACATGATGCAAGTTTCAAGTTGAATCGTCGTCAAATTAATTTGTTTAGCAATAATTTAGCATGCCAACAGAGGACATTAAAATATAATTGTAGATTCATGGTGTGTGGAAGAGTTAATGTTCTATTGCTAGTCGTCTTAAACCTAGTAATTGCCACTTTTGTAATGAGTACGTCCCCAATTCAGATCAATCAAATTACTTTACTTTGTCAATTGCAATCCAAGCTTCTCTCAACTTGCACTACAAGAGGAAAATTCCAGAACCGCTAGCATTGCCGCAAAAAAATAAAGGAAAATAGAAAGAGAAAATATTGCGTGTGCAGCAATAGCAACAGCAAAATACATGATAGTGGTTAAACAGCAATATACGCGGTAATAGTCATGGGAATATACCTACGACTATTATTGCGTGCATTGCCACTGCTATTATCGCTAAACGCCTATTCAAAAATAAAGGTGCTCATTTGGGCCACCCAATTTTGGGTGGCCCAAATGAGCATCTTTACTTTTTACCTGCATAAAACATATGAAACATCAATTGTTTTTGAAAGAGTATACAGAAAAGACAAAAAATTGAAATTGAATATACTTTACCTTGACAATTTAATGTGTAGAAGATCAACTATTTAAAAAAGTTACAAATAAAATGAAAATAGTTGTATATACATTGTGCCACATTGGGACTTTATGAGAGTTTAGACAAATAATGCTCTATCTAATCCTCCTCCTCATCATCATCATCCATAGGCACGTACATTTGATCGCCCTGACTCTACATAAACCCAAACCAAATTAAACAAATAGCAACAACTCAAAACAATTGATACAATATTATTTGTTTAAAGTTACCGCTGGTAGTGATCCAACCACTGCGTGTTGAATTGCTCATGAGAGATGTGGTTGTTCTCCAACAACCATCGTCAAGTTTCAAATTTTGTATGCCACTCCCAAAACTTGACCATCTCTCTGGTTGGTCGACTAAGAGTGATATTTTCCTAAGTTAGCAATAACAACAACAAATCATCCACTAAAATCTTTATAATCACCGATTTTAGTTGTAATTTAACCAATCTTACATATTTGTCCTTCCATGTTGTTTTGCCTTTCGAGCCATAGTGTGTGGGAGTTTGTTTGGCTCGAGCTTCACGTTCTTGTCTCTAGGATGAGCCCTTTGCAGCCTGATCTCTCTTTTCTTGTATTGCCCACTCCCACTCCACATCTGCCATGTTGCCACCGTAATAGCTCCTGTCTGGATCTCTAACTTGGTTGGTCGCTTTACGTCGTACACTGGGCTGTTTTTTTTTTAATAAATATTTTTATGTAGCCCTCCAACCATTGTTGTGAAAAACGATGATCGAGGGAATTTGGAAATCTAGCATGCAACACATCCTCAATGTAGCGTGCATGATCGGGCAGCTGGTCTCTAAACTTTACAAAACAATTCTTATACGTTGAATGTATAAGAATATGAAGATGGCATCAAAATGCTCTGCCTTGTATTGTACTAAAGTCCACCTCCCCGTTATACTTTACCCTATAGTAGCATCCATGCGTGTTTGGAACGGGTGCGACAGTATCCTCGTCCTCTACGTCTGGGGCTACATGCTTTGAAATAGGGGACTTCATCCCTCCCACTACCAAAGCAAACAACGCCACAAGATCCCCCGCCGCTCCGTCTCTCTTGGTGCTCAATGCCTTGAGACGAGCGTCGATGCACGCCACTAGAAGAAGTGCGTCGATGGTGCTCGGGCAAAGCAAGAGTAGAATGGAGTGGCGTGGGACCATGCGATGCCATGAGAGTGGGACCCTGTGATGGAAGGAGAGTAGGACGGTAAGAAGGGGCTGTTATCGTCAGTGCGAGGCTCTGGATGTAAGGAGTCCCTCCCTGACTCCCCCATGGCGTGGACTGCGGAGAAAGACCGTAGCTCGCAAGCTACAGAGTGTACCGGCCAAACAATCCCTCTGTTGAACGGAGGTACTGGTCCTGTAAAGAGAGCACCCGCTGTAGGTCTGGATCTGCCATCAATTGAGGAACCTAGGTAGAGTAAAAACTAGACACAAATATGAAAATTATTTAACATGGATATGAACCTATCACGAGTGGTCAATAACTTTTGTATTCTCAATGCAAAGGTTATGACCAAGGGGGTGGACTTGTGGACAATGGCAAAGGCAAGGCGTTTGCATGAGAGAGAATCATGGAAACAAGGACATGGAGAAAGGAGGGCACCCCCAGTGCCTAGACACCTTGCATGTTTCCCAGATCTCATTACTAGTGCAGAGTGGTTTCATGAGAGAATGACCGAAGCAAAAGCGTGCTAAGAAGACATCGTCGACAAAGAATGGGAGTATGCATGAGGCTGCATACCAAAGGTAGAGTACTCATATATCTAAATCATATTGTATAGCTTTTTCTTGATTTTATCTTTGTATTTGATAAAAGATATTTCCTATTTTGTAGTCCCTTTGCTTTAACTCTATGTGTTGAAAGGGTCGTCACTTTTGTACGCGCCACATTGACGAGCGTAGAACCACCATGGACTATGGCATCATGGGCAATTTTTACACAAATGGTGATGAAGCTAGGTACTATGGAACTATTGAAAGGATATAAAAGGTTAATTTTAGAACCTTTCATACCTTTATCTTCGAGTGCAAGTGGTTTGCAATTGTGTCTAGATAGCATGAGAGTGGCCTCTACATGGTGGACTCTAGAGTGCATCACACAGGGAGGTATGACAATTTAGTTTTGCCACGCAATTGTGAGCACGTGAGTGACTACCTTTTTTATTCTTATTTGCTTGTAAAATTAATTATACCAATGTTACTTACTTTGAGCTTCTCTTCTATTGGTCATCTATATCCCAACAATCCATCAACCAAAACTTTGGGTCGTAATTCTCGTAACACCTCGGGGGAGAACCATTTTTGCCACTAATGAAGTGGAGACCATCTTCGACCCTCTTCCACCTCCTACTTTGGATGAGGGGGAGACAGAGAAGAGGGAGATCAACGATTCAAGTCCGGCGGCCACAAGTCTTAGCAAGGATGATTGTCATGATGATGATGACGATGAGATGGGATGACAAATTCAAAGATGATGAAGCCAACACATCCACAAACGACAATTCTATTTCTCTCTTTATTGATTTAGGAGCCATGGGCTTAGAATTGGATGACGCTTCTTGTAGGGATATTTTGGAAGATGATTCATAAACATTTTTTATACTTAAAGTTATAATTTTTTTTTGTTGTGTCATCCATTCATCTCTCTCTCCCCCCTCTTCCTCTCCGTAATTTTATGAAGCATGCTAAATTATGTTAATCAAGTGATAGTGGTTAGTTTAGCTGTAATCAAGTGTAATCTCACATAGCTAACTATTGTTTCATGTTTTCATATCTTTTTTCATATAATGTTATTTAATTTTTAGTAAGGGGGAGGGAAACACCAAACTTTGAGAGGGAGGGAATGTTTAAGTCAAAATTTGAATGTTTAGGTGCTAAATTGAGCTTCAAAAATAAACGTGGTAACATTCATTGCAATAACAGAGGTAACTATTGTGGTAATAAGTGCAAAAATAAATGCGGTAATATTTGAAATGAAACCCCCCCTCCCCCCAGGGCGTCCTCCTCTCTCTTCCTTCTCCAGTTGATTTTGGATCCTCTCTCTATAAAACATGGTAAAAGGCCGCGATAAACAATTAGATATTTTCATAGTATTAATTTTTTTTAATTGGATTATGCATGGTATAAATCTATAATTGCATCATTTAATATGGTAAATTTGAAGCGTTTTAAAACGTGTGTCCATTGTGCTTTCTTATAGGAGTTGCAGCTGCTATTTAAATTTCAAATTTTTTAGCACACAAATTTGGATTTTTTATTTTTTTTTTGGGGGGGGGAAGGGGAGGGGGGTCTATAAAACGAGCCCATTAGGCACTCTGTAACGAAATATGGCTATACATTGATTATAGAGGAATTAAAGTAACAATAGTGAGAATTTCCTTTTGAAATCTTAAAGAGTAGGAGAGCACTTGATTAAAGGTAGCAAAATGAAAATTATACCTAGTTAACTTGTAAAAGAGAGAGAGAATCAGAGAAAAGTCAACGGCTGAGGACTGCTGAGGACCATAGTTACTTGGAGCTGGTCCCCCCTCCAAAAGGCTTTTGTATTATAGATTCTCCCATGAAGAGAGACTTGGTACAATACATGCTTTGTGTTCCTTGAGACCTTGTTGATGCAATGAAGATGGTAGATTTCATGCACTAGATTTATGCCCTTAACTACCTTGCAAAAACATTAACTTGTCCCCGCCCTCAATCCCAAGAACCTCAAACACCTTCAAAGGTGGAGAGAGATAGCACGGAGTGAGGGAAGGGAAGAGGAAGAGGAAGAAGAAGTAACATACAAGAAAGAAGTCCTTTCCTCACCATCGATTACTCTTGGAGCTTAGCTTAGCATAGTTATATAGATGGTAGAAAATGAGCATGCCATTGAATCTCGACTCTTAGTTGGATTTGCATTCCATAGCCAAGAGGTGTTGGTGTAGGCTCTCTACTTCTCAAGCTTGGAGAAGGCGATTGATTTCTTGCTCAACACAATGAAAGAATGTGTGAGAGAGTGTGAGAATGACCAAAATGAGAGTATCTTCCTTGCCTAGGTTGACCCCTCTCTCTTTCTTTACTCTAGATTGATCCCTATTGGCCCTTGCCAAGCTTGGCCAATCACACGCTATGGTCATTTCAAGAAATAGGGGTAGCATTTGGCCAAGGTTCCTTCTTTCCCACTTTGAGAGAGAGAGTGAGCTTGATTGATTATCTACATGCATCTAAATTCTTATTGGACCTCCCTAAAGGCCATCCAATTGGATTTAGGCACACTATGAGGGCATCATGTGTAGGGTCTTGACATGTGTCCTTATTGGTTCTTGAGTCTTGGGCTTTCCTTGTTTGTGTGTGTGTGTGTGTGTGTGTGTGTGTGTGTGTGTGTGTGTGTTCTCACTCATGCCCCTACCTTTAGGGCTCGCCCCCTCCTTTGTAGGGATCCTTGTTGACTTGCACACCACAAGCACCTTGTTCATCACGCATGACAAGCACCTCAAGCACCTTGGTCATCAAGGACGACAAGCACCTCAAGCACATGTCTAGCTTGCCTAAGGTCTAAAGTACCTAAAGGTCTTAGGTCTAAGGATTTTTAACACCAAACTTTGGAAGTCTTTAATGAAGCTAACCCTAAGGCCTTTTAAGCTCCATTACCTGCTCATTGCTCTTTGGTAGACCTTCTTCCTTTTGGACCCTTCATGAGATGTAGCCTTCGCTCCCTTTGGTCTTGTGCTGAGATAGGTACAAAATCACATTTCTATATTCTAACTATTGTTCCCATTCATTTTCCCACATTAAATTATCATTTCAATATGAGAAAATCATTTGGGATAGTTAGATATTAGACTTTATGACACTCTCATTTTTATAGTTTACCAAGGTCTTTCTCTCTTCACCCCCAGAGCTCTCTCTGCACTTCTACCTCCAAAACTCTTGCTATAGTTTGGCAAGGACAACATGAACTTATGCTGAATGGATGTGGAACGATTAGTGGTGCTACATAATTTGAATATAAACGAAGGCTACTTATTGTTATTGTCCAAGTGTTATGCAATAGCCCAATGCCTGCCGCCAAGATAGAGCGTGATTGGAAAGCTTGGCATTGGTGTCGAGTCAAAATCTTTGCTCTTCCAAAAACCCTATGAACTTATAATAAGATGATCTAAAAGCAGATTGGTTCATTCTGTTGATCAAATTGTGCAGGGTGAATTGGCCTGAAGAGAAGTGGTTAAAATATGCAAACAACACATATGGTAGGCAAAGTAACCAAGAGCAATGAATATCTTCACTTGGAAACTATTGTGGGGGGATCCCAACTGGGAATAATATTCTTGCAAGAGGAATTTGCATAGACATTTGATCTAGTTGCAAATCTGCATTGAAGGATCCATTGCATCACTTTAAAGATTTCTCCTCCTTGTGGGGTCTTGCCACCAAGGTTAGCAAATGGACAAAAATACGTAGAAGGTGTTATTTTTTAGGAATGAATTAGTTGTCCCAAAATTCTCTCTAGAGCCAATAAATCCATGGTCGAAGGGTTGTTGGAGATAAGTGTAAAGAGAGGGCTTATCAAACCCATCGCAAAATAGATCTGTTGTTCTCAACTGATACATTGGCGCCCTATAATGATGATGTTGGTGGCCTACAAAATTATAGCTAAAGCAGTAGCCCTCAGACTAGCCCCCTTACTAACCAAGATCATCTCACCCCATCATCATGGGTTCATCAAAGGAAGGTCCATTTACGATAACATCTTGGCAGCAATGGTGGGCATCAAATACGCAGTTGTCACAAAGCAGGAGTGCATTCTGCTGCAGTTGGACCTGGACAAGGCTTATGACAGAATAACATGGACATATATAGAAGCCTTCATGGAAGATCTGGGCTTTGGGCCTCACCTATGTCGACTGGTATGTGTACTGGGGGCTGGAAGCCAGTCAGAGCTCCTATTCAACGATAGGATTGTGGGCTCTTTTGAGGTCAAAAGGTCTATTAAGCAGGGATGCCCTTTGGCCCCCTACTTTTCACCATAGGATCACATCCTCTAATCACGACGCTTGAAGCTAGTGCGGAACGAGGGGAGTTGCAAGGCCTTGCCTTACAAGGAAATAGCCAACTCCTGGCAAAACTTTTTGCAGACGACTCTCTCCTCTTCTTGAAGGCGTGCCCCTAGGTCATCAGAAAAGCTCTGGAGATTGTACAAATATTCTTAGTAGCTTCGAGGTCCCAGTGTAATATAGAAAAGTCAAGGCTGATCTCCCTATCGGAAAATGACTCATTTGACCCTTCTGTGTGGTCATGGGAGATTGTCACAAAAGGGAATATCTTTAGACATCTGGGAGCCCCCTTGGGGGTGGGCGTAACTCATAATCAAAGATTTGAGTGGGTGCTTGAAAAAATCAAAACAAAAATGAGTAGGTGGGAGTATGCTCTTCTCCCATTCCCAAGTCGGATAAAAGTGATTAATGCCTTTATGATTCCTTATATCGCCTTCACTAGCCCGCTTCTCAAGATGGCTAAGTGTCACTGGAAAGAGTTCTTGAAACCAGTAAAAAGGTTTTTATGGGAAAATAACACGAAATCTTTCAAGCCATGGCAATGGGTCCATTGGGAATCAGTTGCTCGGCCGGGGAATCAAGGAGGCCTTAGAATTCTCAACCGTGTGGTCCATGCAGAAGCTTGTTGCACCAAATTTGTTGTTTCCTTGGCTAAATAGGATCAAGTTTGGGCTGTCATGATCAGAGATATGATAGAAGTAGCTAAACTTGGCTCGAAGGGTGGAAAGTGGAGAGGGGTGGAGGTTCATGACAAATTGCTAGCCCCGGCGTGGTCTACCTTAAGACTGGGGGGCAGCTCAAGAGAATTGGTAAGAAAATGCAATAGACCAGCACGAGTCTTTAAAGTGGGGGGAAGAAGCCAGATACTTCAAGAACTCCATTCTGCATTGGTCCCCTTGGCTTTCCAAAGTTGTAGATCCGCCACAAACTCCCTATTGGATTGAGACAGCCAGGAAGCTTAATTATAAGGGTCTGAAGCGACTTGGGCACTTCTAGGACAGTGGCAACAAGAGTTGGAAAACCATTGACCTTATGGTTACCCAGTACCAACTTAATAGCTTGGAGGTCTTGCTTGTCCACAAAGTGATGAAAGAGCTTGACAATCTAGTGATGCCAATCTGTGATTCGGAGTTGGACCGGAACGCCTGGAAATGGCCCGGAAGCAATCTCTTATGGAAACCCCATACTAAACGCATTTATCAGACAGTGATGCAAAAGAAGAATTGGTCTAGCCCTCTTAAGAAGCTACAGAAAAAGCAATGGCCGGAGGAAAGGTGGGAGCATGTAATGGAGAATATATGGAAGCCAAAGGTTCTGCAACTCATGAAGGTTTTTTTATGGAACGTTATGTGGGGTGCTCTACTGACGGGGGTGAAGATTCACGAGAGAGGGATTGGGTCAGATCGATGCTTGGGGTGCAGATCTGGCCCACCTATTCATGGACTGCCCAACTATCAAAGGCCTCGCAAGGAAAATATGCAAGTGGGTCCAAAGAACATGGAAATTTAGTTTTTTCAAGACTGACCTATTCCTTGGAGGTAAGAATTCGGGTAGTCCTGCACTCCTCGTCAGCACTCAGATCGTCAGATACTTCTTCTTATATAATGTATGGCAGACAAGGAACCGTCGTGTGTTTGAAGGAGGTTTTGAGGTGGCAAGCTTCGTAGAAATTATACAAGAAAGCAAAGTGCTAATATGGACACTCGGGTGCAAGCAACACTCGGAGGATTGGTCTAGGACTACTTGTGCCTTGTTGTCAATAGATGGAATGCCTAGTATGGGGGCAAATCTTGGTCATCTGGAGGGGGCGGGTTGGTAGGGGTGGCTGTCCTGATAGCCAATGTAAGTATGGTCCCTGGATGATGTCATCAAGACCTTGTAATTTTTTGGGTTGTTCAATATAATTCACTCACAATTGTGAGTTTTGCTTTTTTTTTTTTTTAAGAATTAGTTGTTGGCAAGAGGAAGTTTCAAGAACAATTCATTTTGGTATGCACTAAAATAACTAGGTACTATTTTTATAATCAGGTTTGGAAATCCCAAAACATTCACCTGTGGTAGCTTAGTCCAAAGATACTCTGCATGAAAGCACTAGCTTATCTACTTGTTAGGATCTAGAGTAGGATTGGATATGCAAGCCAAAGAATGGAACCTTTAAGCTGCACCACCTACTAAGGCTATGGCCCCTAGAGAAAATAAATTGTTGGTCTATAGCAGTAGTAGTTGGATAAGGAAAATTAAGGGTTTGTTTCTTATGTTTTGCGCAACCATTTTTTGGAAAACTTGTCCCCTCAAGGCACATGTGGTGCTTGAGGTTCTTTGTACATTCTTTGTGGAGTTAATATAGCATCTCTACTTGTAATTGTGAGTACGGAAAATAAAAAGGACATGAATATAAGTGTGGTTTTCTAGTATGTTCGATGGTGAAGTTACAAAAAGAAAAGAACATTTTTCCTTCTTATAATTCGATGCTCACATATGTGAGATGTATTTATATTAACCCAAAAAAATAAATCAACTCCATGCAACAGACATGCCATCAATCATCATCTACTACCATCATCAAGATTACAATCTAGATTTACAAGGAGCCATCTGTCACTACAAACAATCAAGCAAAAGGACCGAAACCAAGTTGCCATCATGCCTTGCTAGCTGCCATCATAGTAAAGCATGTCCTGACAGGGAATTGAGAGACATACCCACTAGAAAAATGATAACACCACCACCTACATAAGGATGACCCGCACCACCATCAGTACCCATGAAGCAACAACAACACATGACATGCCATCACCTACGAGACTAATAGCGAGATGCACCCCATCAAGGCATAACACTTGAAAGCATCCATCGGTTTGAGCTGAAATATGACATGCAAGCTCAAAGGGGGAACCATGCCCCAACCAAAACCTCCCATTATTTATAATGAGTGAGCCTCCATGTGCCAAATGAGATACCAACCCCAGCAAGGAGGTGCACCAGAGTCCCTGACCACCAGTTATCCTCTCTGAGAAGAAGCAATAAGGATGGTCACTCCCGAGTGCCAAAAATAAGGCAAAAGGCAAGGGAGGAGTGAGGGAGGTAAGGGCAGACTATTGCTCCCCTATCTTGATTCATCCAAAGCTCTATCGACTTTCCCACCCAGCTTCCTCGCATTTCCATTAGCCCCACCTATAGAACACCCTGCTATAGAACTACCTCAAGACTCTTGCTCTATGAACTTGCAAGTTGGGCGCACAAAAGTAGGGTAGCCCCTTTCTACCATAATTTTGAGTTTGTGCTTCCACACACAATACCATCCACCACTATTCTTATTTTTTGTTATGCTCATCCACCATCATTCCTTTTTTGTGTCCATACTAACAAACGTGAGTGGAGAATATATTATCAACACCAAAGGATTACAGGCTCCCCATTGTGCAAACATCCATTAAAGAAGTACAAGACTTGGCATGAAGCCACCACTATTCTTAGGGATTTTCTTTTCGTAGTATGAACCTATAACATTGCAAACATGAAATTCATGTGTAAAGTAGGAGTCTAGTTCAGTCTTTACAAGTATTTCAAACCTCTTGTGGAGAACATTTTGACCTGTTGGGTTTCAAGCCCTTTTTGTTGTGTCCAACATTTTGACCTGTTGCGTTTCAAGCCCTTATTATTGTATCCAACATTTTGACACTAGTATGTGACTTGCACGTTGTTGCAGTGAAGGAAACATGGCATGTATTCTCATAGAGCTATCTTATGTTCCAATTAGGACACTATGAATACTCTCTTTCTACGTGTATAGTCTATTGTATTTCTAAAAATGATGCATGACACAACCTCTTGATAGATTTTAACAAACATGAATAAATGTAAAATATTATAAATTAAGAATTATTTAAAACCAAGCTTGGAAATTTCTCTTAAACATTATCTTTCTTGAGGTGCTAGCCTTTGTTCAACAAACTTAGGAGTGCTCTCTTTCTATTCAGGTGGGTAGAGAGAGAGTCCTCCTTTTGGTCTATATGTAAGATGATGCAAAGTATACTTTAAAACCAACCTTAGGAGCTTCTCATAAACATTATCTTTCATGAGGTGCTAGCCTTTGTTCAACAAACTTAGGAGTGCTCTCCTTCTATTGGAGTGGGTAGAGAGAGAGAGAGTCCTGCTTTTGGTCTATCTTGATCTAGCAATGCTACCAAACTTTTAATGATAGAGATTATAAAAGTTAGCATGGTGTGAAGAGATGAATGCTAAGAGAAGTCAATGTGAATAAAACTTTTTTTGAAAATGGAGTGGGTTCTAGAATTGGTTTTGATGATAAGAACACAATTGGAATCGAAGTCTCTACTCCACTCTCTTACTTTCTTCTATCCTTGCGTCTTTCTTATGAGCAAGACATGGTACTAGTGCACATCATAACATCGTATATAATAAGAAGGATGTCTTTTCCTTGGTCTACCTAGTATTGACAAAAGTGCTACCAAGTCAAGAAGTACAAACTGGGTAAGCTAGCAAGTTGTTAAAGATGAGGACCAACAACTGCTACATTGTGTAAGAAAAGATTAGGGCTCATAGTTTCCAATGTACCAAGAAAGTTTCAAGTTTCAAAGAGATGTTTTGGCTTTTTATCAAGACTTGTGATCTCTCTAGATGACTTGCTTGCATCTCTATCTATGTTTTTTGCACAAGCATAGTAATGGTTTAAATCATTGCCTAATCACAATTGCATAAGCAGCTTAATACAATAAGGTTCACACTATTTGTTCATTTACACTTTCACATCATTTGCATCTTTAAATGTGATAGAACTGAAAATAGAATAAGGTTGCTTAGTTGTTTATTTATGTGAGAGTTTTGGCCATTATGTTAATTTGAAGCATGTGGTGCAAAATGAAGTCGATGGCTTGAAATCATGCATGCCATTGATCTTTCTCCCCCTCTCTCCACGAATCACAAAAGCATGTTCCTCTTTGTGAGAGCATATTATTTTCAACCATTTACATGCTTGAGACTATTCCCTTATGCACAATCTATATCATACCAACCATTTGGCTTAGCTACTTAGCTACTTAGCTCCCGCTCCCTTACATATGAGACCGAATATTGAGGCAATGTAGGAGAGCATCTTTTTGTATGCACATTATATCCTTTGAAAATTTAAGAGTATGAATATCATACCCTACTTGAGTGTTCAATTTTTTATCACATCAAATTTATTTTCTTACATTTTAGCGTGTATCACGACCTACATTTCTTTCTCTCCTAGAAACTTCATGGACTCAATTTGTTAGTTGCCACCATTATATCCATAGTAGGGGAGCATCTTCTTTATGGAAACCTTAAAGATGCCACCCATAAAGAAGACGCCACCATTGAAATCATTAAAGAAGTTATAGAATATTCTAACATCATAGAAAAAACCTCAAATTATTTCAAAGATTTGAAGCATCTAATAAAATTGGAATGATATAGAAATGATACACACTAGTCTCTCTCTCTCTCTCTCTCTCTCTCTCTCTCTCTCCTCTCTCTCTCTCTCTCTCTCTCTCTTTCACACACACACACACACACACACACACACACACACAATGTGTGCTTGAGTTCAAGACTATGAATTTTAAGCGTGTGCGCGTGTACACACACACACATATACATATGCATGTGTCTATGTATATAAATAAATAAATAAAATTAAAATGATATAGAAATGATACACATAAGTCTCTCTCTCTCTCTCTCTCTCTCTCTCTCTCTCTCTCTCTCAGACACACACACACACACACACAAAATTTGTGCTTGAGTTCAGGACTCTATGAATAGATATTTCATTGAAATTATGGTTGCTTTTAAGACGTAAATCTCTCTCTCTCTCTCTCTCTCTCTCTCTCTCTCTCTCTCTCTCTCTCTCTCTCTCTCTATATATATATATATATATATATATATATATATATATATATGTGTGTGTGTGTGTGTGTGTGTACATACATACATACGTATGTATACATAAATATATTATGTCTAAAAATAATGAGGCAATTTATCTTCAAAACCTACATAACCAACTCAAATTCTAGTTTTAGCTTCTTGTATTCAAAGATAATCAGCCTTCTTATGAAAAGCTACAAAGTTTTTTATTGTTGGAGAAATTTAACCTCACAACCAAGGGTATTTTGGGAATTTTGAACAATTTGAAAGGAAGTTTGAAAATTTCCACAAATTAGAGAGGTATTTTGGTAGTTTTTCCTCCAACACACACACACACAAATATATATACATATGCATGTGTCTATGTGTGTGTCTATATATATATATATATATATATATATATATATATATATATATATATATATATATATGTATGTATGTATGTGTGTGTGTGTGTGTGTGTGTGTGTGTGTGTGTGTGTGTGTGTGTATATATTATGCTTGAATCCACATAGGTCTTGAGGCCTCATGCTATTGTTCTAGTATAGTAATTATGACATTCAAAAGTTCTATGCCCCCCCCCCCTGCGTGGCAAAACCTCTCTCTCTCTCTCTCTCTCTCTCTCTCTCTCTCTCTCTCTCTCTCTCTCTCTCTCTCTCGACAGAGCTTGCATCTAAACCTAAACTTTACACTATTCTTCATGTCTC